>NC_137787.1:187682354-188225692 GCF_963383645.1 Muscardinus avellanarius
CCGAATGCTGGAGTTACAAGCATGTGCCACCACACCCAGCTTAGAAACCCTGTACTCTTAAAAAGATTTTTTTTCGGTGGGTTTGTGATTTCTTAACATTTATAATAAGAAAATTAAACCAATCAATTTTTTTTTCTAGAAGAATGATCGATTTCCAATACTTCTCGCTTAGCATCAAATTTTGGAGATATAGAGTTCGACTTTGGGATTTAGGAGTAATTTCTTAGAATAGCTGGATTTTGGCCGGCGTGGTGGCGCACGCTTGTAATCCCCGCGCTTGGGAGGCAGAGACAGGAGAATGGCGCAGGTTCGAAGCCAGCCACGTGCTCTGGCTTAGGAGACCCGGTTTCCAAATAAAAATGTAAAAATAGGTCTGGGAGTGTAGCCTGGAGGTAGAAGGGCTTCCAGGAACCAACCCCAGTACCACCAAAAAAAAAAAAAAAAAAAAAAAAAAAGAATAGCCAGATTTTTGCTCCTTAGACCTGGGTTCCCCTCCCAGAAATCGTGCTTTACATATTGTGGACTGTAGAATAGGGAGATAAAAACTGCCACAAAATCCCCAATGTAGAAAACATCAGTATTTTCCAGATTATTTTTGTACATTGTCAAATTCACAAAATAATTTACTATTTTTATAGCTGTGAAGATGTCTTTAAATGGATGAAATTATGATTATGTTTCCATAAAATTTATTTTTTTGCCTACTGTGAGTGAATAGTTTTCAATTTTTCACCTTCTATCTCTTTTTTAATATGTAATATCTTTTAAGGTTACATAACTTTAATCACATGTTTCACTAGGAATAGTTCCCCTAATTTTACTCTCTCTGTTCTTCCCCATATTTTGGATTGATGCTCAAATACAGTAACACAATTATTTGAACATCCTCATCTTTTGCCCAGCGTATCACATTAGCCAAACTGCTTTTGTTGTCTCTGGTGTTCCTCCTCCTCCTCCTTCTTTTCTTCTTCCTCTCTTCTCCTTGCCCCTCTCCTTTTCCACCATTTTTTTCTCTTCTTTTTGTGGTGCTAGAGCTTGAACAGAGGGTCTTAGGCATGCCAGGCACACGCTCTACCACTGAACTATACTCCTGGCCTAGTTTTTAAATTTTTTAAATTTTTTGAATTTTTAATTACTTTAGGTTCCGTTTTTAGTAAGACAACAATTACAAAGTATATTTTGGGCTGGTAATAAAAAATGTCAGTTCTTCAAATAGAGGTCTTAGTAGTTTTTTTCTTTCCTATCTATCTTCAATACTGCTACTAGAGTTATCTTCCTGAGACACACATTTGATCATGTCTCAAACCAATTTAATGTTATATTTACATGGCTTACTACATTTAAGTAAGACTTTTTGGCATTTTGTTCCCATGGGTATAATCCTGGCCCCTATTTACTTATTAGAGAATATTTACTTGCAACTTAAAAAAAAATTCCTTCTTATCTATCATATGTTTCTTTTTCTTGTCTTTTTTTTTTTTTGTGGTGCCAGGGATTGAATGCAGGAATATTCTACTTCCAAGCTATATCTCAACCCTATTTTATTTTTAATTTTGAAACAGGGTCTCACTAAGTTGTCAAAGCCTTGCCAAGTTGCAGAGGCTGACCTCAAACTTGTAATTCTCCTGTCTCATACTTTTAAATACTGGCATTATAGGCACCACAGCTCACAACTAAAGGCTTGTAAATAAACTTTTTTCTTTCTATATACCTGCTTACCCATACCCCTATCTACTTGTTTTCTGCAAGGACCATAATTTTTTTTTCTACCTCCGAGCTACACTCTCAGACCTATTTTTATATTTTTATTTGGAAACAGGGTCTCTTAAGCCAGTGTGGCTGGCTTCGAACCTGTGTGATCCTCCTGTCTCTGCCTCTCAAGCGCGGAGATTACAAGCATGTACCACCATGCCCGGCAAGGACCATGATTTTTAATCATAAAATTTGAGGTTGTTTTCTCGCCTTCCCTCTTCTACTTCTCTGCTTTGCTTGATTTCATCTGTTTCTTTGCCAATCTTCTCAAAGGAAGAAACATTGCTACTTCTATCAAATGTATTGGAACCAAAGCCGAACTCTGAACCCTTTAGTAGTTTCTCCCTGAAGTGTAGGTGAAGGTATAGAAGCTCTTTATTGTTCAAGGCACACCGCTTGGTGTTGATCACACTTGCTTTGCCGGTTTTAGTTTAGAGTTCCTTCCTGGAGTGGCCACGGACTCTCCTGTGTGCCTTGTTTGGTTTACTTCTTACCTTGCTCCAGCCTTTTTCTTCTAAGTGGATTTCTCCTCTCCCTCATCTGGATCATTTTTTGAGCATCCAGGCAAAAACGATGTCCTATATGAAGGCGTTTCTAATTCCCCCACTGCACAGGGCTTCTGTCCTTGCCTCTCCTCCTGTCACCCATTGCTACCACTTGTTCACAGTCTTGCCTAGTGGCAGAGGAGGAGCTTGGCTAGGAGCTACTGCTGATTCAGCTTCTCTTCCCCACATTGCCTGTACACAGACAGTCCTGCATACAGTACACACATCCAAAACTGAATGAAAAAATGAATAGAATACCTTATTTCAAAGCCTAAACATTTCACTAAAAAACTATTTACAAAACAACTCTATTTTAAATGAAAATTGCCTAGAGAACAGGATATTTTGGTTCTTCCATGAATGAGTTCTGGATTGGGACAGGGAAGTGACTAATTTCTTATTTTAGCTGGTTAGATGTGATGTGTTTAGATGATTAGTGAAATGCTCAAGTTGGTTAGATTTAAATGTTTCACACTGAGTATTGCATAAATTCTTTATTGCTGGGCATGACTCTTAATAGAAAGGAAATAAAAATTTGCAAATGAGATACACAGAGGTGTGTCTGCATATAGATGAACAGAGTTTTCATGCAAACACACGAAACACATAGTCTGTGACAAGAGAGAGGAAATGGTGAAATTGGAAGATGGAAGAGACAAATGGATAGAAGGCAAAAAATATCTGAAATCTCAGGGTAGTTTTTATTTGCATCTCTCTGATTGCCAGTGATGCTGAGAATTTTTTCATGTATTTATTGGCCATTTGAATTTCTTCTTACATGTTTATTTAGTTCGCTTGCCAATTTTTTGATTGGATGGATTGCTTTTTTAGTGTTGAGTTTCTTGAGTTCTCTGTATATTCTAGATATTAGTCCTCTATTGGAGGAGTAGATGGCAAAAATCTTCTCCCATTCTGTTGGCTCTCGGTTGAGGTTCTTGACAGTTTCCTTTGCTGAACAGAAGTTCTTCAGTTTCATGCAATCCCACGTATTGATTCACCTTTTAATTTGTTGTGCCTTTGGGGTCTTGTTGAGAAAGTATTTATCTGTGCCTGTGTGTTGCAGTGTTGGACCTAAGCCCTCTTCAAGGAGTCTCAAGGTCTCTGGTCTAATTTCCAAGTCTTTGATCCATCTTAAATTGACTCTTGGCAATCATTCAAAACACAAACAACAACAAATGTTGGTGAGGGTTTGGAGAAGTGGGAACTCTAAAACATTGCTGGTGGGATTGCAAATTAGTGCAACCACTTTTGAAAACAGTATAGAGAATCCTCAGAAGAATGGGAAAAAGTCTACCATTTGATCCAGTAATACCACTTCTGGGTATCTAGCCAAAAGAAAGGAAACCAAACTACCAAACTAATGCATGTGTATCTATGTTCATAGCCACCCAATTCACCATAGTCAAACTATGGAACCAGCCAAGATGACCATCAACAGATGAATGGATTACAAAACTGTGGGATATGTACACAATGGAATTTTATTCAGCCATTAAAAAAGACCTCAATTACACCATTTTCAGGGAAATGGATGGAACTGGAGGACATTATGCTAAGTGAGATTAGTCAGTCACAAAAAGTAAGAAAGCAGATGCTTTCCCTAATATGTGAGAGTTAGGGAGAAATGGGTCATAGGAGGAACGCTTGAAAGAGGAAATCCTATAGAGGAGCAAACAAGACAACCTAAAGGAGGAGAAAGGAGGGGGGAAGAGGAAAATCTCTAAAACACACAATGTACTTAAACAGATCGAAGTTAATTACTAAGCCAAGCAAGGGAGGGAGGGACGGGGAGGGAATGGGGTGGGAATTGGGTAGGGGTTAAATCAGCGATGTGTACATGTTTGTACACACAAGTTTTTTACCCCAATATGATGTTTGAATATAATGCACCAATAAAAAATTAAAATAAGCTTTTTGCTAAGATGCATATTATCAGGTAAGCTTTCTCCTAAGCTCATTGACCAAGAGCACTACCTCTTAGCTCAAACACTTGACTTTATGTTTGAGCATAAAATTGAGGCCGAATGCTGTGGCTTATTTTCTGTGCACTTTATTTGAATCCTGAGACATCTCTAGCAGTCTGCTTCCTAAATCAGGCTGAAGCAGCACCCAAATTGTTCTACAGCAATTGCAAATTTTTTTTTATTACTGAACTCCATTTCAACTTTATAGAGAATAGTTGACCTGTCACAGGAATGAGGTTGTCATGTCTGACCTTTGTGTCCTCTGCTTATTTTAAGGGCAGGAAGTAACAGCTCAGCACAAGTGAAGCTGAGTACCTCTTCTTTGTCTAGCAGCCTTTATTTCTAGAAAACACCAGGAATTATGTGGAAGAAATGTATTATTACAAGGGTAAAAGTGAATACCTATTAGAGATGAAGAAAAACCATTATTACCCTTCCAACCTTTAAATTCAATCATAGTAGAGAAAAACATGTATACATATATGTAATATACTTTTATTGGTGCATTGTAGTTATACATCACAATGAGGTTAATAGCTATAGAACATACAAGCACACAGGACTTGGTGTGTTTTCTTTCTGAATGCCATTCTGCTCCCTTCCTCCTCCTTATACAGACATGTTGAGTTGGTATTGATCATTTCTTATAGATACATAGGATTATTTGAACTGTTTCCTAGAGAAGAACATATTTTGAAATAATTAATTTTATGATGCTGAGGATTGAACCCAGAGGCATTCTACTTCCAAGCAATACCTCCAGCCTGATTTTATTTTGAAACAGAATCTCACTAACTTGCTAAGGTTGGCTTCAAGCCTGCGATCCTCCTATCTCAGCCTCCCAAATAATAAATAATGAAATAATTTTAAAAGTAAGGTTGAAGTTTACATATATTTAGTTCATCCAACTCCACTGTTTTAGTCATTGTTTCTGAAATAAAATTTTACCATAGGGAGGGAAACTAGATATCTGTCATTTCTTTTTGCTATTTCTCTTAGTGGGCTGAATTGCTAAATTCCAAGCTTTGGTCTGGTTCTGTGGAACTTACTTTCTGTCAGCTGAAGTAACCAAATAAAGAAACAATGAAAATATGGTGAGATAATCCTAAATTTAGGATACAAATCTCCATAAAAGTGGGATTGCATCTGTCTCATTCATTGCTTAGCCCTCAATATCTAACACCTGTCTTACACACGGCAGTCCTGAGTGAACGGGTGACAGGTTGTATGGAATTTTAAGAGAAGAAGCGTGGGGAGGTGGCATGTACTCCATCCAGGTCATAGACGGCTTCCCACAGACGGTGCCACCAGAGCGAAGTCTTGACGGGTGCGTCAAAGTCACGCTTCTCAGGGAAAATGGTCACCCGCTGAAACAGAATATGAAGGCCATTTTAGGATAATGGGACAGAGTGGGAAAAGCACCCTGACATATAAGGATATGCAGTGTGTGTGTTGGATGTAGTGTTGAAAGGTAAACATGGAGAGCAGCAAGTCCCAAGTATGGGAATACTTGTGGCTTAAGCTAGAAGCTGGCTCTTGAGCATGAGGGCTACCAGAGGCCCACAGAGCACTTAGCTGGGGTGGCCTACACAAGCCTCCTCTGAAGATACACATTACTTTAATTGATGTTGTGAAAAAAGGTGATAATGGGATAACCCAGACCAGTGAACTAAAATATTCCAAATTATAAAAAGAAGATGTCTCACTGCAGAAATAACATTGTTAGAACACTGAAATCACTTATCATTTTAAACAATAAAATTAATAATAATAATAATTATTATTATTATTTTAATTATTTGCAGTACTGGGTCTGGAACCCAGGGATATTCTATCTCCAAGCTACATCCCCAGCCCTACTTTTTATCCTTTATTTTGAAACAGGGTCTCATTGAGTTGCAGAGGGCCTCACTAAGTAGCTGAGGCTGTCTGCAAACAGTGATGCTCCTGTCTCGGTCTCACAAATGCTGGCATTACAAGCATGCACCATCATGTCTGACTAAAAAGATTATTTTTATGAGAAAAAATAGAGAAGATGAATATATGTTGACTATGTAAGTTCTTCTTATATATTTTTATTTTTGTGTGGGCCTCGGGATTGAACCCGGGGGCATTCTACTTCCAAGCTACCCCTCAAAACTCTTTTATTTTTATTTTGAAACAGGATCTTCCAAGGCTGATGAAAGTCTCACTAGTTGTTGAGACTGTCCTCAGACCTGCAAATATATTTTTGTCAAGTAGAAATAAATGCTTAGTATTGAAGAATTGATTAAATAAATAATTACATATGCAGCTGATGTTAACAAAATTACATATTTTTAAAAATGCCTCTAGAAAAATATTTAAGGACATAGGTAAATGCTTGTGAACAATTTTTAAATAAATGTTTCACAAAATCATATGTGATAGTCACTTGTCAAGAAAGTACATACATAATATAAAAATATTGTTTATACAGATGAGATTTGTATGTAATGACTAAAAGGATAAAAACCAAAATGTTAATAGTAGCTATTTTTGTTTTGTGAGATTTGAGTGACTTTTGCTTTTGTCTTTTTGTTTTAAGAATTTTCTCAATACAATGTATTTCTCAAAGGATAATAATTGTTATATTATGACTTTAAAAAGTTTGCTAAACTATATGATTTGTAGGCTACCTCTTGTTCTAAGGATTTTCCTTTAATTTTCTTTTTGAACAGTGATTAGCAAACCATGGTCCTCAGACTTAATCTGACCTGATCTTTGATTTTATAAAGATATTTTTGAGACATAGCCTTGCCCTTTCATTTAGATAATGTCCATGGCTATTTTCATGCTATAATGGTAGAGCTAAGTAGTTATGATGGAGATTGAATATGGTCTAAAATATTCATCTCATCCTTTATAGATAAAGCTTCCTGACCCCTATTTCTAGAATGTTGGGTTGAAATTTTCTACCATTTAAAATAACACACTAATTCAGTGAAAATAGAGTTCAGTATTAATATCTCACATAAATTTTAATGCCTAAACTTCTTTAAAGATTGGTCCCTTATTTTAATAAATTGGGTGACTAGCAAACTCAGGGCTTGGAAAGGTTGTCATCCAAGTTGACTGTTTCGTGGGAGAATGGAGGAGCTTAAATCTAGTGGAGACCTTAGAAACTCGGGTCTGATGTTGTTTTTCTGTGTCCTGACCTTGTGGGCTGGCCAACTGTTATTTCCAATCTCCTTTTGTGGGCAAAGGAAGGGGCTAACAGTTAAGCCACTTTCCCACTGAAGATGTGAGGTTGCATTTGTTTCAAGAATAAATACGTATTGCATGAGGTATTCCATGGTCTGCTGCAAGGGGATGTGTGAGGAGTCCTTGTCCTTAAGAAGCCGGAAGAAATAAAACAGAGGCGGATGCACATTGAGACTAAGGGTAGAATGACGGACACACAGGCCTGCATGGCACGGGATGGACATCTGAGATCTGAGGAAATGTGATGGTCTGTGTATCTGAAAAGATGAAGGTGAAGAATAGGAGTCAGTTTCTGAAAGAATTAAGTGAGTGTTTTGTTCTTATTTTGACCATGATCTTCAATTTCACTCTGTTTTGTAATTACTGTTTCATCTAAGATTTTAATGACTGGAAGTAAAAAGACTTTGGCTTAAAAATAGAATAGCTTTCAAGCGTATTCAACTTTGGTCCATATTTTTTTTGACAGAGGCAGGTTCCATTTTCATTGGACCTTGTATTAGTTATTGAGAAGTAGTATTCCTTGGTGGGTTATTCTGAGGGTAGGTTTGCATCTTATGCAGAATAAAGACCAAAGGGCAACAGAGCCTTCTCTGCTTCTAGATTTTTCTTTTCTTATTCTCCAGTTAGACATCTCTTTGATTTAAAATGACTTCCTTTGCCTCTATGACATGATTAGACCTACTGCCAATGTCTAATCAAGAGACCCCCTAACAGAGATCTGCCTTAGGTGATAAGAATGATTGATGGTGGTGGGAGTGCGGAGAGGTAATCGTTTGGAGTTGGGGATGTCTTTGAACGACACTGTAGACTCACTGATTGGGAAATAGGAGAGAGAATAGGAAATATAGGTTGGAGGGTTTTGAAGCTCAACTACATGAGAATTACTAGTGGGGAATTTTCTAGCTCTGAATTTTCCATATTTACAGCCTGCCTTATTTATTTATTATTTATTTATTTATCTATCAGACAGATCTAATAATTCCTCTAAAATTATTATTATATCTAGATCTTCCTATGGATGGAAAATCTAATGTTTATTTTCTGTTTGGAAAAACAATTCATGGGAACACTACTGCTGACAATGATAAACTGGGTTGTCATGTATATCTACTTGACATAGCATCATTCATATTTGTTTGATATATTTAGAAATACTTTTGGAAAAATCTATATTTATCCCATAAATAAATATTTAGTTTTTAGGCACTTCATGAATACTTTAATCTTTATATTCGTGATAGGCAATATACTTTGCTAGCAAATTTATACTGAAAGCAAAGGACATAAGAAAATGCATCATTTATGGAATTTTCTGACTTGCCTTATTCTTGTCAAGTTTTAGGTAGCTCTGTGTTTGCACAAAGTATAAAATTTATACTGTAGGATGCATACACATTCTACTGTGCAAATATACATTTTGCATAGGGAATTTCTAATACATATTAAAATTAAAGTAATGTAAATTTTTTTACCTCATTCATATAAATAGCATCAAACTAATTTTAGACTATAATACAGAGCCCCATGTGCATGATTAATAGTTTAATAGTCTCAGAAAACATTATGCAAAAGTAATGATGTATTTGTACTGAGATGTATAGGCGTTCCAGAGGAATATACATAAGGTATACAACACACCTTGGTCAAGATTGGTTTGTTACTGGCTTTGATGTGCAGTATTACCTAGTTCATGGGTTGCTGTTTCTCCTTTATTGCAATTAGTCCAAATTACTTTTGCTTCAAGCAAGCTATGTGAGAATGGTTGAGATAGTGTCCCTCTGAGACTGAAAGTACCCTTTCAGCACTTTATCCTCTTGAGAGCCAAAAGAATCCCGCCAATGTCCCAGGATGCTCATCTTGTGAGTGAGACTCTCTTGATTGCTGTGCGCGTGTGCCCTTCTTGATACCATGTGCATGTTGAAAGCTTCTTTTTGTGTTCCAGGATTGGATTGCTATCAGGAAGTATTTAACTTAAATAAATGAGCCCTTTACTTTTAAGAGAAAATATATTTACCTTCCTAAAAAACTGGATTCTAGATGATAAGAAATCTTGACTTCAACAAATAATTTTTGTCACTATCATTTATACCAAGCAGCTGTCAAAAGGGCCTTATCTGGAGCTGTTCTTGGATTGGGTGCAAAATAGACAGGCAACCTTGATTCAGATCAACACAGAGGCAATGAAAACCGCTCTATCAACGTTAAAACAAAACATAGTGTATCCCGGATATGGCTTAATGGCATTACAATCCTGAGGGGAATAATTATATAGGAAAGTGTGGTAGTAAGTCATAAAATTTCTGTTAGTTTCTACACTTAATTACTCTAGGAAAGCTTTAAGAAAGAGGAAAGGTTTCAAGGCAAGCCTCAGTGAAAGAAGAGGAAGTTCTCTCTCCAGTATGTCTTTGTACTATTTGTCTTGTAATTGTATTTTGCTTGCATTCATAATCTTGGATCATTACATAGACAAATGATATAAAATGAGTCTTAAAAATGAGTCAGCAATATCCATAATGAATTTCTACAAATGATGGGTATATTTACTAAATGATTATTGGAAAAAGGAGAAAAAAAAAGCACCCTGATCTCACTAGTAGTTGGTATCATCTAAATTGTGGAGATTTGGGAACACTATTGATAGTTCTGATGTTTATGTTACCTTTGAAAAACGATATGTGTGATCCAGGCATGGTAGTGTCCACTTGTAATCCCAGTACTTGGGAGGCCGAGACAGGAGGATCGTGGTTCATGGATAGCCTCAACTACTTAGTGAGGCCCTTTGCAACTCAGAGAGACCCTGTTTCAAAATAAAGAATAAAAAAATAGGGCTGGGGTGTAGCTCGAAGGTAGAATGACCCTGGGTTCCATCTCCGGTACCATGAAAAAAATATATATGTGTGATGAGCATATTAAAAAACCACTATGATATACTTATTAAAATGAGACTTTAGATCTGTTTGATATTGCTCCTGAGCATGTGAGTTTCTATTAATTTTTTCTTTTGATTTATTGTGCTAGAATGTTTTAATTTGTTGTATTGGTTTTGAGTTATTCAAAACTTCAAACAATAAGGTATCTCCTCCCATGGGTAGTAAATATAATATAGTTCATGATACAGAATGGAGTTTAGTAAAATAAAATTTACCACTGAGAACAAGCTCCTACTTTATATACATATTTTCTTAATATACTTTCTATATGCCACTGCAAGGATGCTGTAATTTGGTTTTTTAAATTACAGCTCTCCACGATGAGAGGGAAGCTTGATTTGATTAATTATGCTTACAAGCTGTTAGAGAGGGGGAAAAAGAAAATGGTTTTGACTCTAGTTTTTGCATAATTGCTGCTTTTTGGATTTATATTGCTTCCATCAGTTGTTGAGAAATGAAGAACCAATTTATTTTAAAGAGAGAGATAAGAAGAAGAGTCGAGGGTATCAATACTGAAAAGTAATAACATTTAACTACCACTTTGATATGGTGATCAGTGAGATGAGGGAAAGCATTGATTAAAATGTTAGTGCCGTACTTCATAGATATATTTCAATCTTTAAGAAAATAGTTATTCTTAAATTCCTTAGATGATTTTCATTTTGCTTAACTGGCAGCATTAGATATCACATTATAATGAACACAATTCATCCAATTCCTCCTGTGCTTTGTCACTGAAAGCATTTGTGATCATATTCAGATTTGGTATTCATTATTCCACTAGAAGAGTGAGATTTAGTTCAGTTCTTCTTAGTTATATAATTATAATTAAGGAGAAAATATTACTGGTACTGGAAAAATACTGGAGTTGAGAGAATACAGATAAAATATCAGCAACCCAGTATCCCAAATAAGACACCTGGGTTGTGGACAGCTGAAAAAAATGAGATATAATAGTCATTTAAGTAATTGATAGCAGTCCATCTTCTTTGTCATTAGTAGATGCTACATCAGGTGGCAGACATATAAAATATAGCATAAGAATATTTAAATCCTTCTTCATAACTCTGGTGTTAGCTGCAAAGCTAATTTCTGAGACACCATTTTCATTCTTGTTTCTATTTTCATTTAATTTTTTTTCTTAAAAATTTATTGGTGCAATATAATTATATGCAATAGTGTGATTTATTGTTACATATTCCTAAATGCACAAATTAGGTCAATTTCATTCCCCAGTGTCTCCCCTTTCTCTCTGGTGTTAGCTGCAAAAGTAATTTCTGAGACAATATTTTCATTCTTACTTCTATTTTTATTTAATTCTTTTTTTCTTAAAAATTTTATTGGTGCATTATAATTATATGTGATAGTGTGATTTATTGTTACATATTCTTAAATGCACAAATTAAATCTATTTCATTCCCTGGTATCTTTCACCTTGTTCTTCGTATGACACTCTACTGGTCTTCTATTCTTTCCAACTTTTTATTCCCTCCTTCTTAGAGACTCTTCTTATAGGAGACCCAGCAAGAACCTTTCTCAACTGCCCATGTTTGGCCTTGTTCTTTTCAAACTCACAGCCTCATAAATAAGTATTCTCTTCTGGGAAGCAAAGATTTTATCCACAATCATCTGTCATTCAGTGATTATGCATGATGTAGTCTGCTACAGTGGGATAACTATATACAAATGTTGACTGATGGGAACTGATAGGAAATCCAGAAACTTCCTGTGAAGATTAGAAAAATTAACCTTTGTCTAAAGGGAAAGAAAGAGAAACTGTATTTGTCTTGTTTCCTCTATATTTGTACAAAATATTTACATAGTCTTCAACTGTGAAAAAACAATTTAAAGTATGTTCTAAGTGTATTTTCTGATCAAATACACACTTGATATAGTTAGCAAATATTTACTTTTCTCAAAGTGTATTCCAATATTGTTCTGGGTTATGCACTGGGACCTCATAGCACTTTCATCCACTACTTCTTGGCTTTTGTTAGCTGTTGTTTTCACTTAGCCATACATTTTTGCAGAGAGAGGGGGTAGCATTAACTTTAGCATTTTCTTGGTTTCAGGCTGAGCCTGGCATATAGATAGTGCTTCATAGCTATCGTCTAATTGAGTGATGGCAGTCAATATCAATGATGATAAAAATTACTTCACTTTTCACTGGGCTAAAAATTTAAATATACTATTTTAAGATATTGGTGCTGCCGGGCATGGTGGCGCATGCTTGTAATCCCCGCGCTTGGGAGGCGGAGACAGGAGGATTGCGCAGGTTCAAAGCCAGCCTCGCTGGCTTAAGAGACCCTGTTTCCAAATAAAAATATAAAATAGGTCTGGGAGTATAGCCTGGAGGTAGAAGGGTTTCTAGGAACCACAGTACCACCAAAAAAATAAAAAGAGATTGGTGCTAATTTGTTAGAAATATTTTATCAAATTTTATTATTAGCAGCACTTCCGGGAAGATGGCAATGGAGAAAACCAATCTCTACTACCACAAAATCAGCGCCTTTCATAGCCAGAGAACACTATCAGCAGAGAAACAAAAAATGTAATTACAAGGGACAGAGAAAAAGAGGGCTGGAAAAACGAGACACCAGAAAGAAACTAGACTGCAGTGCTGCAGCCGGAGCCATGGCACAAAGCGGCGGGCGCCATTTTCCCTTGCAGCACCAGGCTCCAGAGGGGAGGGGAACTCATAACAGAGCTCAGAACTAGAGAGGAGATAAGCCGGCCTCACGCCCGAGGACGCGGCAGCAGCGCCTTACTGCCGGCGGCAGCAGCAAGCTCACCAGACAGCACCAGACCAACGCACTCAACAGCCCACCAGGCTCCAGAGAGGAGCGGTGGACAGCGAGCCAAGGTGAGCCGCTGCGAATCAGCCAGGAGGAATTCGGCAGATTTCTCAGCACAGGGAGCATCTAAAGCTCCCAGAGGCTGGGCTCAGCACACCCTACAGGGACTCAGAGCGGAGCTCAAAAACAGAAAAGAAATACACCAGCCTAACGGCCGAGGGCATGGCAGTGGCGCCATATTGCCACCGGTGGCAGCAGCAATGAATTCACCGAGTCCACTACAGCTCCGTCTGTGCACTCAATAACAGTGAGTCAAATTGTGGACCCTAGAGGAGAAATTCCAGTACTGTACTCCCAGGGACTTGATCCAGTGGGGGAGTGGCGGCGGCAGAGATATCACACCATAGGAGAACGCCAAACCTGGCATCCCCCATGGTCTAAAGCAGCCTCGATTGACTCCCAGGGTCTGAGACTCTGCGATACAACCCAGTAAAGGAGTAGTGGGGACTGAGATACCACAGACTCGAGATCCAGAGCACCTTAAGTGAAGTCGTAGTGACCCAAGGGAAGAACCCAGAGAAGGCACAAACTTCTGAAATCATGGGAAAGAGGAATAACAATGGAGCAATGAATGCCCACAACCCCACAACATCAGAACCTGATAAAACAGAAAATCAGAGATTTCTAGAAGATCAAATCAGGAAAATAACTGTAGAAATAATAGAGGTGTTTCGAAAAGAATTCAGAGAGAGCCAAAAAGAGATAAAGGATGCAATTAATGAAGTAAAGGCCTCAATTCAAAGTATAAACAACTGATTAGAACACATGGAGAATAGAATCTTGCTCTTAGAAGATGATCATTCAAAAAATGAATGCATAGTTTCTAATTTAGAAAAAAAAATCCGACAGCAGGAATCTGACATTGAAGAAATATGGGCCCATTTTAAGAGAGCTAACCTAAGAATAATTGGAATAGAGGAGGGAAAAGAAGGTAAAACCAAAGGGATCAACAATCTCTTCAAGGAAGTAATAGCAGAAAATTTTCCAGACATAGAGCAAGAGGTCGATACACAGGTCCAGGAAACTTATAGAACTCCCTTTAGACAGGATCGGAGAAGAGGATCCCCACGCCACATAATTGTCAAAATAACCAATGTGGAAGCCAAACAGAGAATCTTAAAGGCAACAAAAGCAAAGGGCCAAGTGACATTCAGAGGCAAACCAATTAGAATCACTCCAGACTTCCCAAACCAAGTCAGGAGAGCCAGAAGGGCTTGGAGTAACATATTCTAAACTCTGAAAGAAAACAACTTCCAGCCAAAAATTTCCTACCCAGCAAAACTTTCTATCAAATTAGATGGAGAAATAAGAAGCTTCCACAACAAACAGAAACTGAAGGAATTTATGTCTTCAAAACCAGCACTAGAGAAAATACTCAAAGAGATTAACTAAAAAGAAGAAATAGGTAACACACACCAGAATCAGAGAAACAAGATTTTCCATCCAACAGACAACTAAGATTGGTTATCTGTGGAGATTCATTATTTATGTTAGTCTTTTACCTATCTCTAAATTGTATTGTTTGCTTTTATTGTTGCTAATTTTTAGGATGTCTAGTTGGAATATTAATATACCTTCAGATATAGCATTTGGAAATATTTTATCCCATTCTATCAGTAACTTTTAACTCTGTTTACATTGTCTTTGGATATACAATTTTTTAATTTTTTAGGGAGTTTCTTTACCCTTCTGTTGCCTGTGCCATTGAAATCATAACCAAGAAATCACTGCCAATTTCAATGTTGTGAGGTTTTATGACCCAGGTTTTCTTCTAAAAGTTTATAGTATTAAGATTTATATTTAGGTCTTTTATCTATTTTGAATTAATATTTTATATGGTGTTAGGTAAGGGTCCAATTTTATTTTTTTCATGTAATTATTATTTTTCAACAATATTTAGTTAAAAGATTATTATTTCCTCCACCAAATGTTCATGGAAACCTTGTCAAAAATAACTTGACAATGTATGGAAGAATTTAGCTCTAGGCTTTTATTTAACTCCAATGGTTTATATATCTGCCTTTATAACAGTACTACACTGTTTCAAATATTGTAGCTTTATATGGTTTGAAATCAGAAAATATACATCTTCTAGCTTTGTTCTTCTTTGAGATTGTTTTGGGTATCTAGAGTCCATATTTCCATATCAGGATAGATTTTTTTCTGAAAAATAAATAAATATATGTATGCTAGTTTCACCTAAAAAAAGAAAAAATATTCTCTGGTAAGAAAGAAAGCAAAAAGAAATATTGAAATGTTATCTTTAAGTCATCAAAAGCTTGGTATCAGACAAATGAAACTGTTATGTGAGATTATCATCGTTAATATTGGATAAATTGCTATAAAACTAGATGTAAACCACTAAGCCAAGCATGGGAAGGAGGAATGGGGAGGGAATGGGCTCGGGATCGGGTAGGGGCTAACTGGGCGATGTGTGCATGTATGTCTACAAAAGTATTTTCTTTATACCATTATAATGTATGAATACAGTGCACCAATAAAAAAAGTCAGTCTTAAATTTTTATTTAGCAAAAAAATTATTTTTGCTAAACCAGAGTTACTTAAATTAAGTTCTGCAGTCCAGTGGGGCTGCATTGATGGGTTTAATATTAATATAATCTCTTTGAAATAGTTTTCAAAATGTTGCATGTATGCGCATGTGCATGTTTAGGAGAGAAGACCAAAGCTTTTATTAGATTCTCAACGAGGTCTGTGACTTAAACAAGATTTGAAATGACTGAGTTATAGTGCTGTTGTTTTGGTGGAGAGTCCAGATTTTTGTCAGTTGTCATATGTTCCCTGTGTACTTTCTCATTTGAATTAAATTTTGATAAAAATGAAATAAGAACTTATGTTCCATACAACACTATATTTGATCTTTTATAATTTAAAAACACACCGGCCAGACCTGGTGGCACACACTTGTAATCCCAGCATTCGGGAGGCTGAGACAGTAGGATCATGGTTCGCAGACAACCTCAGCTACTTAGTGAGGCCCTCTGCAAGTCAGTGAGACCCTGAGTGGGAATGGAGCTCGGAGGTAGAATGCCCCTGGGTTACATCCCTGGTACAGCAAAATAAAATAAAAACAATAAAAACACACCAATGTCATTATTTTCATCAACCAGGAGAGCCTTTAAATGAGAGGAACATTGGTAGAGAAAATCAACAGCTAGTACTTGTAAAAAAGGTTCATGTACAGAGAACATATAGTGTATAAATATATTTCACATACAATATGTTTATGCATGCATAGAATAAATACATGAAAGATGTCTTCTAATTATCTGCAGTGATTATTCTTTCTTAGGTGGCTCTTGTAGGATTTTGTTTTCTTCTTTTGGCCATTAAAATCTGAGTTTTAAATTCGGCCTTTTAAATTTCTATTAAAATAGAGGTAGTGGCTAGTATTCAAAATTCTTCTCTTAGAAGTTGTTCTGGGCATTTTGTCATGATGATTATCTTTCTTTGAATATTTAAGTATAAACCCAACTACTCATATATTTATACACACATTTATATGTATATGTATCTATATCTCTATCTATTTAAAGTCAAACAGAGAGTAATGTTCTTCAATGACATTAGAATAATTTGTATATGTGTGTGTGGCATTGGGGATTGAACCCAGGGGTCTTCTACCTTTGATGTATATCCCCAACCCTATATATATATTTTTTTACTTTTTATTTTGAAACAGGATCTTGCTTGGTTGCTGAGGCTGGCCTCTTACCTGTGGTCCTCCTATGTCAGCTGGGATTATAGGCATTCACCACAGTATCTGACTATATTATAATAACTCAAGAAAAATTTTATGTATCATTGTTTTGTGAGGTCCCTATGTTTTCATTTCCAAGGAATCTTATCCTTACTTGGGAATCTTGGGTTTGTAGCAGGTGGAATGGCTGTCTCAACTCTTAGGGTACAGGAAAGAAGTTGAGTACAGTAGAAAACAAACTACGTCAACCAGCCTGCAATGAAAAGAAAGAAAAGCAGTGCACAAATATGCATACCATTAAGAACGATAGCGAGGGGAGGTTTAATATTGCCCTCTCTCTTTCTCTCTCTCACAGACACACATATGCACACATATACACACAAACATCTACACCCTCAATAATGTAGGGAGTGTTCTTTTGAATTCTTCCTCTTTTTCTTAAAGACCTCCCTTCATATTTATTTGACTATAGCTCTCTTATTAAAATGTGATTTTGTTCATTGGAAACTGAGGTGCCATCAACAAGTATTAACTGTTACTTTGTGGTGCAGCCGTCCATCTCCAGTGCACATTGACTGGGTCTTCTGACCAACCCCCCACCAAAAATTAAAGAAATAAAAATAAAAAAAGCACCTCTGAAAATCATATAATTCATATGTACAAGTGGAGGTATACATTTTTATCTCAGGAATAGATCATTCTAATGAAGCCAAGAAGGCAAATAAAGAAGAAAGGATACTGAAATAAATCTGATAACTGATTTTCCTATTTAACATTGAACTGTAAAATATTCATAACCACGTTACACATCACATTCATTAAAGGAATCCAAACAGATGCATAGACATGCCCATCATCACTGGACTCTTAGAGAGTCATGGGGTGGGGGCAGATCTGTGAAGCTTAGTGAAGAACCGCGTTACTGTTCATCTCCTGTGTCTTCCTGTTTCATGTACCACATCCTCTGTAACTGTGGAATGGCAGTGTACACACATCTCTCAAGTCCACAAAATGTCAGACTTTTTTTTTTTTCTGGGCTTGGGTAAACTCCGGGAAGATGTGGATCTGGAGGTCCTGAGAACTGTCTAGCTACCAGGTAGAACTTGAGAAGGAAACCATAATGGGGAGAGAGTGAGTTCTGGGAACATAGTTTTAGCCACTAAGGAAACCTCTGCTAGCTGGCTCATTTATATGGGAAAGTTTCTTTTTTTGTTTAGTTCACTTTGAGTTGTTTTTCTTTGTCACCTATAACACAAAGATTCCCAACTGACACAACATCTATCCCCTTCTGAAAGTATATGGACTCTATATTAACCAGAGGAAAACAGAGCTCCGTAAAAGTACTACATAGTTTGACCCTACACTGCCTCGCAGCATCTCTGAACCTGTTTTCTGTTAAGATCCTACATTCTTAAATTGTCTGCTTAATCCACTAATATTCAGCTCCATTTCCTTCCTAATATAAACATTTAAGGCTGTAAATTTCTTACTATGTAGTACTTTAGTTTGACCTCTCAGGCTTTGATATATAATATTTTTCAATTTCTATTATGGTTTCTTAATTTGAGCCTTGAGTTTTTTATATATTTTAAAAATCACGAACCATGATATTTTTCTTAGTTTTCTTTGGTACTGATCTCTGATTTGTTATATTGTGGTCAGCAAATGAGATATGTGTGATATCTATCTCTTGATGTATTTACTGACTTGTTTTATGGCCTGGCACATGATCATTATTTATAAATGTTCCACAGATATGTAAGTGTATAATTGATATTATTTGTCAAGTTTTCTTATTAGATCTGTCATTTATTTGTTTATTTGGAATTTATATTATCTGTATAAAAGTTCAGAGTGATTACATCTAAGGTTATTGAATCTTTTAATATTGTGTACTTACCCTTTTTTCTTTGCTAAAAATATCGCCTTAGAATTTGTGTGTTAAGCCAGGCGTGGTGGTACACACTTGTAATCCCAGGTTTGCGGCCAGCTTCAGCTACTTAGGCCTTTAGCAACTTAGTCAGACCCTGCTTCAAAATAAAGAATAAAAAAATAGGAGTGGGTGTGTAATATCCCTAGGTTCAATCTCCTATACCGCAAAAAAAAAAAAAAAGAATTTTTTTGTTAACATACACAGCTGCATCTTGCTTTTGGATGGTTTTTGCCCATAGACTGCTTCCATTTAGGTTTTCAGGAACTGATCAGTGCCTGGGGTACTTACTGGATTCAGGATCCCGAATCACCTTACCACCTTGAATTCTTGCTCTTTCTTTCTATTTTCTGCTTAGGAGTTCCTTTATTTCTGTACTGTCATACAAGGCCAGTTGTGTACTAGCTTAGATTTTTTTTTTTTTACTACCAATTTCAATAGCACATGGGGAGGAAGGAGGAGGTAGTAGGGTGGGATATGGAAAACAATACACCACATGCTGTGTGCATGTATTCTTTTAATCATATAGAACCTCACTATGATGGACAAATGCAATGCACTAATAAAAACATGTAAAAAAAAATCTGGGTGTGGTGGTAAACACTTGTAATCCCAGTACCTGGGAGGCTTAAACAGGAGGATCCGGCTGCTTAGTGAGGCCCTCTGCAATTTAGTGAGACCCTCTTTCAGAATAAAGAATAAAAGAATAGCATAATGTTTTTCAGTTCCATCCATTTTTCTGCAAATGATATAATTTTGTTCTTTATTGCTGAGTAAAATTCCATTGTGTACATCTCCTATAGTTTTGTAATTCATTCGTCTGTTGATGGGTATCTTGGCTCGTTCCCTAGTTTGGCAATTGTGAATTGTGTGGCTATGAACATAAATACCCATACATGAGTCTGGTAGTTTGGTCTACATTCTTTTGGATAGATACCCAGACATGGTTTTGCTGAATTATATGGTAGGCTCATTCCCATTCTTCTGAAGAATGGGGGAAGGGCTAAATGAGTGCTGTGTGCATGTATGCCTCTACCATCTTGTACCCCATTAAGATGTATGCCAAAAATTCACCAATAAAAAATAAGATTAAAAAATAGAGCAGGGTGTATAACTTGGAGGTAGAATTCCCCTGGGTTCGATTCCCCAGCACCAAAAAATAAAATGAAATAAACATGTTAAAAAAAGAATATATCCAATATTTTAGGAAGTTTGTTTTATCTGCTGTCTTGTGAGGAACAGATATTCTCCTCCATTTTCTGCCCATTTATATCCTTATCATTCTTAATGGCTCCAAAGCTCTCTCTTTGAAGAGCTTGTTCATCAGTCAGAATTAATCCCTTCCTCAAAATTCCCCCATATTATTTATGCTTCCTTGTTGTATTGATTTTATTTTGTCTCAGACAATTCTCATTTATATATTGTAGCTCATGCAGGTCTTTTTCACTTCTCGAAGCATTTGACAAAATTTCCCTTCTCTTTGGAAGATCCATACTCTTAAGGCCCCTTTAACTCATCTACCAACCTATCAAGATATTCTCTTCAATCCAAGTCTCTGCTGAAGAAATTCGGGGACAGCTGTTAAGAGGAGAGCATTTTCATCCACTTCAGCCCTAATTCACAAATATCTTCTTCGAGCAGCTGAAGGCTAGCCTCTTGATTTTTGGCAATTCCTCTTTTTTGCAGTGTGGGTGTTAGGAGGTAAGCCTCTAGATGGCCATATGTAGCAATCACTAACTGCCTCTGGAGAAATGATTTAGCTGGAGAAAGGGACTATACACAAGACTTTTTTTCAACATTTTCTCCTTTATCTCTGTGTTTTATGATTTCTGGTGCTGTATCTTTTGTTGGTCTAAGACAAGAAAAACTGAAATAGCTCTACAAATATGACTTTTTGGGGGAGGTGAGTTTAAGGAGTAGAGGAAGAAAGAGAATGGAAAACTATTTACTTCATGCCTTTGAAGCCTTTGAATGTAACTAACCACTGCCGGGCTCAAAAGCCTGAACACATATATCTCATTTACACTCTATGCTAAAGATACAAATCAGTCTCTGTGGCTTTGGAGGGGTAGATTATGGAAAAACTGGACCAACTTCATGAACAGTAGTTATACTTATCAACATGCATGAATGTCAAGAACACCTTGGGACCTGAAAGAAACAAATAGCAGAACAGAATGTGTTCAGGATTGTTCCATTTATATGAAGAGTAAAAACAAGTAAAACTAAACATGTATTGCTTAAGGTTACATGTATAGGTAACAGCATAATTTGGAGATGAGGGGGAGTGTTCTATTTATTGGTTTGAGAGTTAAAGATGTCATTTGATTACTGTTCCTTTTACCACACATATACATTTATATATTTTCATATGTTATTTAGCATGTATGCTATATTTCAAAATATAATAAATATATAACTTAGGCAACATAAACAAAAATCTCATTAATATCACCAAGACAGGATGTATCAGAAACCCTTTCGTTTCTAAAATCTAGCATTAAATCGTGGATGAACAGATCTTATTTAAATGTATTTGACCTTGGGTAAAAATAAGGTACAATTGTTACTAAACACAAAGTCTTTATTCTTGCTGAATATATATCAACTGTAGAGGAGAAAATCAGTGACTCATGACATACTACACCCAGTGTCTGCACAAAGGATTTAGATTAATTATTCTTGGGAGGTTCAGACATATTTCTTTAAGATCTTGACAACTGATATTCGTTGGTTATGACCCAAGACATTACAAAGAAACAGAAGAAACAGACTGTCATTATTTCTGTGGAAACAGAATAGTTTAAATATAACCAATTTTATTAATAGCTGCAGAATTAATAAGAATAAGCATAACACATTATTTAATCTGATAGCTAGGAATTTTTTACCCAGAGTGTGAAGAACAGGCTTTTAAACACTTTATTTATATTCAGAACAATAATTTGGCTACAAGTTTGCATTTGGCTTTGTAGACTAATATTAGATATAAAAAAATTCCAAAAAATCTTTCTATACAGAATGTTTTAAAGCTTATGATTAAATTAAAACTTCATATAACATAGAATGTAATTTACTCATCTGTATGCATTAATTCCTTTTCTCTCTACTTGATTCTCTTTGTCACCCAGTATAACAAATGAAAATGTCACTTTTTAAAATAATTGATCTTTTGTGTTAATCATGTGGTTATGCACATTTTCTTGGACTTAATACCTTTCAGCTGAAGCCCTTTGTGTTCACCACATTTTCAATAGCAAGGCACGCCTGTCCTTTGAATTAAAAAAAATAAACACCCAAGAGAGATATGACTTTGTCAAAGTTGTGTATGAAGTCGTTGGGTTTTCTTTATAAGATCATGTTTCCTTTTTTCATTTTGTAAGAAAATCAGGAGTTGACACCATTGTGGAGCAAGCCAGACATACTTTAGCACTTGGCTTTGTTCCAGAACCTTGGTGCGCTCACTTCTGGTTTTATTTTTAAAATTATCTTTATTGTGTTAATATTTACAATTTTTATTAAACACATATTTGGAGCACATATTTGTGGTAGGTGCTATTTTGTTTTCTTAAGTACTAATGGACCACTGTAATGATAAGATATAAGATGAGATACATGTGTATATGTATATATATTATATAAGCATATACATATACATGATTTATATATATATATATATAAAGTATAAGACATGTACACCTATATTATTTATATATACAAGGTATACCATGATGTATATATAATTTATGTATACATGGTATAAGATTATATAAAAATGTATGTATAGGATTTATATGCATATATCATAATATGTACATATACAAACTATACATACTTATGTATGGGCACTGGTTATCTCGGTGTAGGAAAGTCTGCTTTAAGTAAGAAACAAAAAGGAATAGTCAAATGAAGAAAAGCATAATTTCCTAAGTTCCAAGCAATCTGATGGAGCTCAGCTCCGTTGCTTTTTTGAGAGTTTTCCAGATAGCACTTATTTACTCTGGATCTGGAGCATCTGGGAAGAAGAAATATAGCTCTATCAAGGGGTAGGATAGCTATGAAAGGTCTGGTCCATCCCATACTATAAGGAGAGAAGCCCACTATTCCTCTTCCCTAAAGGATGAGAAAATTGCAAGTCACATCCAGTTTGTTAGTTTTATTTCAATTATGATAATTTTAGCTGAAAGCTAAATTAGAGCTTAATTTTAGTCACAGCCAGCAGGAGCAGATGCTACTTTTCTGGCTCCTGGACATTTCTTCTCCTCATTTGAACAAATACGCCTATCCCCCTTCTCTTTTCTCCCTACTTTCTATATTATATACAACACAATAAAAAATGTAGACAGGTATTCTTAAGTCACAAGGAATCACTTTTAGTCACCTATTAGGTACAAGTTCTAAAAATAATATTCAAAGGAAAAATTTTTGCCATCTAGATACTCACAAAGGAAAATGTTAATTCTGCCATGATATCTGTTCTTGGCTTTTTAAAAATAATATAAAAATAGGTGCAATTTATACATTTAAAATGTACAGCTTAATAGTATTTCTTGTTTCACAGAGTTGTGCA
Source organism: Muscardinus avellanarius (assembly GCF_963383645.1). Classification (NCBI taxonomy): domain Eukaryota; kingdom Metazoa; phylum Chordata; class Mammalia; order Rodentia; family Gliridae; genus Muscardinus; species Muscardinus avellanarius. Next base: position 187,705,841 of record NC_137787.1, read on the forward strand.
ACTATCACCACAGCTAATTTTAGGATGCATTCATTAGCCCAGAAAGAATCTCTGTGTCTATTAGCAATCATTTCTCATTTTCTCTCAACCTCAGCAATCCCTGGCAACTACTAATCTACTTTTTGTCTAGTTGAGACATTCATATAAAAGGAATAAAATTAATGCAGTTCTTTGTAACTGATTTCTTTATACATTTTTGCAATGATTTTAAGGTACATCCAGTTGTAGCATGTATTGATACTTTATTGTCCAATAATATTTCTGTGTATGGATATACCATATTTACTTATTCATTAGCTGATACTGTTTCAAAACATGGAAACAACTGTAGTGAGTAATGGTTGTATGAACATTCATGTACAAATGTTTGTGTGGACATAGGTTTTGTTTACTTTTAAGTATATCCTTAGGAGGGGAATTGCAGGTTCCGAAGGTAACTCTGGTTAACCTTTTGAGGAACTGCCATACTGTTTTCCAAAGTGGCTATACCATTTTCCATCCCCATGAGAACTGTATGAGAGTTTGGTTGCTTCATGTCTTTAGCTTTTAATTAGGCTTTTGTTGTTGAACCACATTAGACTATAAATGTCTATACTTGGCCTCAACATTACAACATTAGCACCAGAAGCCACACTTGAGCTTGCTATGACTTTTGCAGATGGATTTTAGGATTTGGCTGTAAAGTCCTTGAGAGTTTTCCTATAGCTCTTTGCTGGAAGCCAAACATTTTCTAGCACTAGAACTTTCTGAATACTGAAAAAAGCAAGCCTGCTGCTCCGGAAGTGATTTTTCTCTGTTGTCTGAGGACATGAGAAGTGGTTCTGTGGTTTGAGCTTCAGACGAGGCTAGCCACAGATGCTTCCAAGGTGTTTGGATACTCCTCATATGATTTGCATACGGGTGAAATGGAACAGGGGTGTGTGTGTGTGTGTGTGTGTGTGTGTGTGTGTGTGTGTGTGTGTGAAACAGAGAAAGAGAAATGTTCCTTAGTACCTTGAAGAAGCAATAGACAACTTTTGATAGAGTCCTTTCTCTGTCCTAAAAAGCCACCTTCATGCCCACATGAACACTGTGATCTTTTACACACTTTTCTTAGCTAGATGCTTCTCATATATTCTTCACTTGGATTCTGAAATTGTCGTTGGCTTGTCATTCACAGCTCCAAGTACACTTCTGTGTTTTCCTTGGCACCAGACTGAACTGGTGAATTGGTGGAGGACAAGATTATGAGCCTTCTCAGTGCCTTCCCCCGTATCGTGTCTCACCCGAAGTTTTAATTGAGATGTGTGTGAGATCATTCAGTTCTAATAGGTTTGACTTGCTTTTCGTGATTGTACTTAGCAGTGTTGTTATGGAAATAGACTGTGCTGAGGCATACATGTGTACAGAAAGCTGACAAAGAAACACAGAAGGTTTAAAAATGGGCCATTTTCATCTTTGAGAGAGGGTTGAGACTCACCACAGTGCTCCTTCCCATTTTCATTTTTCTTTGACGTTAGAGTGTGTCTTATTTATTATTGTGCAAGGTAGCATTTCAGCTGACTTCAACCCTGCTGGAAGCAGCCGGCCTCAGCATGGCCTGATAACTAGTGTGGAGGGTTTTGAACTGGCTCCTGTATCCCAAGTCAGATAAGAGTAAGGATCTGGGACCCTGTTTCCCATGCAAGTGGGACCCTGTGCCAACCTGTGTCTCCAGTGGCTTGGTGAGCCCCACTTCCTCAGAGGCTCCTGATTCTCATGTCAATGGTTGATTGATATGGTCTACGTCAGATCAATGTTTGTCTCAAACTTCCAGCTATTATAATGAGGATTTTTTAAAATCAAAATTTTATTGGTGCATTGTAATTGTGCATGATAATGAGATTCGTAGTGATGCATCCACATTATTTGGCCCCTTCCTTCCCCATACCTTCCTTTCCTCGCCATCTCCCTCTCCTGATGCCCTCAACTACTCTATTGGTCTCTTCCCTCATTTTCATGAGGTAAAATGTGGATTTCTCACCTCTTCCTAGGGTGAGGAAGCAAAACTGATTTCATTGGTCCTTATGCAAGTTACTTCCTTTTATTCCTTCTCGATTAGGATAAATCATAAGCATGCTTTTCTTTTTTTTTAATTTTGTCTAATCATTTAAACATTTTTAAAAGCATTATAAGATTTTCTTCATTTGATTTTTTTGCCTAATGAAATAGAATATTAAGAAATAATGTTCTTCAGCTGGGCGTGGTGGCGCACACTTGTAATCCCAGCACTTGGGAGGCTGAGACAGGAGGGTCACACAGGTTCTTAGTGAGGTTCTCAGCAATTTAGTGACCCTGTTTCCAAATAAAGTATAAAAATAGGTCGGGAGTATAGCCCAGAGGTCGAAGGCTTCTGGGTTCTACCTCCAGTACCACACACACACACAAAAAAGAATGTCCTTCTGTCCCTTTGCTTTGATTTTTATGCTGTTAATCTAAATATTTTATGGTTCCTTCATGTTGAGGTAGTGTACCTAATCCCAGATTATTTCCCCTGAATTCTTGAAGGTGAAGGGCCTAACTCACTGTCTGTCTTTATAAGACTACTCCAATCATAATTTCTGGTGATATCAGTAGCCACAAAGGTTATCTCTTCTTAATTTTGCCTTTGATATTCTTCAGCACTATTTCTCTTTTGATAATTGTTTTTCTTTAGCCTTCCTCTACTTGTCCAGAGTAAGTCTTACTGTTACTAATAATTTCAGTGCTTTCATATCTAAAGTTCAATAACCCCATCCTCTGCTCACCGTTTCCTGTCTTCCCAACTTGTTTTCTCTGTAACTTGACTCTAGAAATTCCTCAACTTCTTCTAGGGACTACAGTCCACTGATTGTCCCACCCTTTCACGCCCTTCCCCCCCTTTAATCAGCATGATTCCCAGAGTTAATCATCTTCTGTCCTTCCCTCACTGTCTCTGCTTCTCTGCCACTTCACTGAACACACTTGGCAAATACCACAATCCAGAGTAGATTAAACTCCCCGATACTCTATACCTGTGCCTGTGCAGGAGAATATGGCTGGGGAGACACAGATGACCTTACTGATGGGTTTCACTTGAAGTCATGAGCCTTAAATGAACCTGTACCCGCTGTCCTAGTCCATGTACTCATAACTTTCCAAGACTTCTTCCAAGCTTTTCTAAAAAAATCTTCCCAATAGTTCTCCCATCTTCATTCTTGGCTGATGACATTGCTCCTGCTTTGATGATGAAAACTATCAGAAAAGACCCTCCTGTCCTTTTTATACTACATCCTCCCACTCACTTCCTTTGCTTTCATAACAGTGACCACCTATAGCCAGCCAATTCCTCAACCTAACAGTTTCTACTGCTTTGTTTATTTAAGAACATTGCTTCAGTAATTTTCAAATTCCTGATGTGCATCACCAATTTTTCTTCTCTATTTGGTCATCCTTACCAACATTTAAAATGCTATTTCAAGCCAGGCATGGTGCCTTACGCTTGTGATCCCGGCATTTGGGAAGCTGAGACAGGAGGATTGTGGTTCATGCTTGTCATCCCAGCACTCAGGAGGCTGAGACAGGAGGATCGTGGTTCACAGACAGCCTCAGCTACTTAGTGAGTTCATTTGCAACTCAGTGAGACCCTGTTTCCAAATAAAGAATAAAAAATAGGGCTAGGGAGTAGCTCAGATGTAGAATGACCCTGAGTAACACCCCCAATACCACAAAAATGCTATTTCTTTCCCCCATTTAAAAAATATAAAGAAGCCCTCAGTAGACTCAGCATCACTCTCAAGCTCTTTCTCTTTCCTTTCCCCATGTTACAGAAAATCTTCTAAAATAATCTACTGTCTTTTCTCTACTCCTTTCTTTTTTTCATGAGCCTGCTACAACCAGCCTTTCTTTCTACCACTCACTGGAATTGCTTTGTTAAGGTCACTGATTACTGATAAAGGCTCAATCCAGTGATCAACAGGCAGTTCTCATCTTGCTTGCCCTGTGAGCAGTATTTGGCCTTGTTATTTCCTCCAGTAGTGAAACTTTCTTCACTTGACTTCCATACTCTTCTAGCTTACCCATGTCTCACAGCTGATTCTTCTGTTTCTTTTGCTGGTCCCTCCTGACCTCTTCAACCTCCCAGTATTGACACATCATGAGACTTGGTCCTTGGATAGTCCCTGTATTGCTTCCATTTTTGGTCTCATTCATACTCATGACTACATATCATCTTTTTGTTTCATACTTTGAAATCAGAAGCTACAGCATGCATATCTTTCCATCACTCCTCATATAGCTAATTGCATGCAAAATAACTGTAATGGTTATAGAATGTTCTCTGAAGGAGCTCATGCATTGTTATTCAGAGTTAATATAATTAAGTCACAAGGTTTGTAATCCCACCAGTAGCTAAATCCATTATAATGGGTCCACTGGGTAGTGACTTAGGCAGGTGGAATATGTTTGGAGTAGGTAGGTCCCAGGGTGTGTGGCATTGGAGACTGTGCTTGTATTCTTGAATCCCCTTGGTTGCTCTCTTTTACTTCTGGCCTCTTCATGATGTGAGAGCAGAGGCCTCTCTCCTTCCCTCTCTGTGCCTCCTGCCACGAACTCTGCCAATGTAACCTGGTCTGACATGGACTGAACCACTGAAATCTCCAGGATTGTGAACAGATAAATCTTTCTTCCTCTAAATTGTGTGGTCAGATGTTTGGGATTATATAAGTGAGAATGCTGACTGAAGCAGGTACTTACCTTAGCTATCTAATAGGTGATGCCAATTTGATATGTCCAAAACATTCTCTGAACTCCCCTGCTGATTTACTGCTCCTGTGGTCTTCCCAATATGAGTAACAGGAAACCATGTTGCTCAAGCTAAAAATTTTGAGTCATCTTCAACCTCTTTCTTTTCTGATACCTCAAATTCAACACCTAAGAAAATCCTTTGACTCTGTCTTCAAAAGATATTCAGGAGATAGCACTTTCACTGCCACTCCATAGTCTAAGTCAGGAGCTTCCTAACTGGTCCACTCCTTCCCTCTTTGTTTCCCTGTACTTTACTCTCAACACAGAAGCCATATGGTACTCCTCTGCTTCAAGTCTTTTAGAAGTCCTCACTCTGCTCCAGCCATCTTGGCCACCCCTTCTGGGACCTCTACCCTCCTGTTCCTCCTGCCTGGCATGGAGGAACAGACCTCCTTCCTGTCTATACTCAGCATCATCTCCACTGAAGAGCCTATTTAAAGTTGCAATCTGCTGCCTTCTGGCACTTTCTATTTCTTTCATTTCTTTATTTTGAGTCACATTTATAACCATTAAACATGTTAAACACTTCACTTCTTATTTTGTTTATTTTTCTTTCCCCTCCACCTGGAGAATATATGCTTCATAAGGGCAGGGGATGTTACATTTTAATCAGTACCATGGACAGTGCCCAGTATAATAAGCACTTGATAAATATATGTTCTTCAAATACCCTGTGGATTTAAATTGAGCCGTCTTTTTTCTTATTATAGCCTACATCTTTCCCCAAAGGACATAAAGGAACAAGTTTTCTTTAAATTAACCATACTGAGAACCTACCGCTTTTCCCAAAGGACATGAAGGGACAAGTTTCCTTTAAATGAACTACACTGAGAAACCAGAATCTACACAAATCCTCCATGCCACTATGCTAGCCATGCAGATTTTCAGCAGTAGAGGGTAGTGAGCCTACCTCAGAGAAAATTGAGAGTCGTGGCTTTGAGCACTAATGACAGAGATATAAAAACTCCTTCTTTAAACATCCTTTAAAAATTGTGTGGATACCAGCTTCACCAATAGAACTGATGGCTTTATACCTATCTTTAGGGACATAAGTACTCTTTTTTTCTTAATTGTGTTAGATTAAAGAACTCTAAGGAAATAGATTGTAATATTTCATATTTAGTTAGAAGTTATGAGTTTATTTATGGCCATCTCCTAAAAGTTGTACTGGAGTTCTAACTCCCACTACATGTGGATATGGCCATATTTGAAAATAGTGTCTTCACAGATAAGGTTAAGTCATTAATGTGAGGCCCTAATCCAATATGACTATGGAAAGGAAAAAATTGGAAAGAGAAAGAGAGGGAGCAGGAAGATAGAGAGAGGGAGAGAGGGGGAAGAGAGAGGAAGAGAAAGAAGGAAGAGGAGGAGAGGAAAGAGAGAGAGACAGAGAGACAGACAGACAGACTAACAGACACATAGACATGCTATTTACTGCCAAAGAATTCCTGGGGCTACCAGAAGCAAGAAGAGTGGACCGGAACAGAGTCCTCCTCCCAGTCCTGAATAAAAACCCTGCTGACCTGTGATGTTAGACTTCCAGCCTTTAGAACTGTGAGAAAATACATTTCTGTCGTTTAAAACACTTGGTTTGTGGTGCTTTGTTATGGCAGCATGACTTCATTTTTACTTTATTTCTATACACAGTGTGTGAGTAGTATTTTAGGATTGATAATTTATTTAAATCCCAGAGCCTTAGATTTTAATTATCTAGAAAAAAATTTCCATCTACTACTCACTTGCTAGTAAAACCATGATGGATATCATAACATTCTCAGACATTTAATGAAAAGAAATGGGGTTTTTCTACTTTTTTTAGATGTATAATTTAGAGGGCTGACTTTACCAATAAAATGACAGGTTATATTTAACTATTTAATGTTATACTTTAAGAAGTACTTTTGATAAATACTGCTTTAGAAATGCAATTTAAATAAATGAAACCCCTTCACAATTTTCTGAGTTAAGATAGTTTTCCATAATCTTGAACATTAACATTAATTTAAGTGTCTATAAATGGAGTTTGGAGGAAAGTTTATTCTTTGAGGGGCTAAATTTGGTCATTTAAAGTGGTTGAGAAATTTTTTAAGATACTGTAAAACTCATTTAAATTGACAGACTTTAATGTTAGTAAGAAGTGGTTTTGTATGTTAAAATCTTTTCCCTCCTGTATTCATTATGCATCTTAAGATATGGTAATATATATGCAGAGCTATATTTTTAAAATACTTAATTTAGTTTGAAATTACTGTAAAAAAGAAAAGATCTAAGAAGAGATCAGTGGCTGAAAATTCCATAGTGATAATGAACTTGGAGAGAACTTTGTATACTAAGTGGGCTATAGTCTAAAGATGGTGGGAAAACTATTCTCAAATGATAATATTGAGTAACGTCCAATTTATTTTATGAAAATCTGTAGTTTTAAACATATCTGATGTATTTGGCTTTTTTGCTTCATGTTTTAGTTTCTGTTCCTAAATTTTTATATCATGGTTTAAAATTTTGTTACATGTAGAGATACATGACACTTTTGTATAATCCATGAAAGTACTGAAGTACTGAGTGAATATGACTCTTGTAGGTGGTGTGAAGTTTTAGCTTTAGGTCTAGTTTTGCTGACCAATTGGTGACCTTGAGAAAGCCTTTAACTGTTTTAATTTTATTTTAATCTTCTGTAAAACTCTTAATGATCTGTTAATTTGTCTCCTGAAAGTCTTTGTGGCCCCTGACAGTTATTATTATTATTAATTATTATTATTATTATTATTATTATTATTATTAATATTTTGGTGGTACTGGGGGTGGAACCCAGAGGCTTTCTACCTCCAGGCTATACTCCCAGACCTATTTTATATTTTATTTGGAAACAGGGTCTCACTAAGTTGCTGAGAGCCTCACTAAGTAGCTGAGGCTGGCTTAGAACCTGTGCGATCCTCCTGTCTCAGCCTCCCAAGTGCTGGGATTACAAGAGTGCGCCACCATGCCCAACCTCCCTGACAGTGTTTAGACATGTGGTTCTTTCTCCTGAGAATTCAGTTTTTATGGCACTGTTGGAACAGTTCTCTTAGGTGAGCTTTCTGTCTTGCTTTGCCACTTGCTGCAGTTTCCGTTAAATGTGAGCGCCCCCCTTTGGACATCTCATTTGAAAAAGCACTGCTACATCTGTGAAAGTTGAAGCACATCATTGTCACTAATGGGATTGTCATAAAAAAAAGGGCATTGCCCAGTGGCACAAGAGATTGCCTAGTATCTAAAATATACATTGACTTACATGCTATCTATTTATATGCTGTATCAGTGTTCTGTATCTGTCAGAGTTCTCCAGAAAGACAGAACCAGTTATGTATGTAGATATGTAAGAGGGGGTTAATTATGAAATTGACTTACATGATCACAGAGGGTGAGAAGTCTTACGACAGGCTGTCTGTTTAGCTAGAGAACCAGTAAAGCTGGCAGTGTGGCTCAGTCCAAGTCTGGAAGCTTTAGAACTATGGAAGTTGCCGGGCGTGGTGGCGCAGGCTTGTAATCCCCGCGCTTGGGAGGCGGAGACAGGAGGATCGTGCAGGTTCAAAGCCAGACTTGCTGTTTTAAGAGACCCTGTTTCCAAATAAAAATATAAAAAATCGGTGTCTGGGAGTGTAGCCCAGAGGTAGAAGGGTCTCCAGGAACCCCAGTACCACCACACACACAAAAAAAGAACTAGGGAAGTTAACATTGTAGTTCCCAGGTGGAGGCCAAAGGCCGGAGAGCAGCTTGTGCAAATCCTGGAGTTCTGACATCCAAGGACAAGAGAAGAGCATGATCTACTCTGGAAGGGAGTTTCAGAGACAGAAACTCTCCCTTCTACTTTTCCATTCTACCTGGGCTCCCTGCCTTTTGTAGAACGCCTGCTTACACTGAGGGTGAGTCTTTCCCACTCAGGTTGCTGACCCACACACCAAACTTTTCTTAAGAACATCTTCACAAGCACACACCCAGAAATCATGATTCATTGGCCATCTAGGCATCCAGTCAACTTTACACTCAAAACGTGAGCATCTCAAGTGGTGGTATGGCTACCATAAATACATCAGTGCAGTCCTAGTCACTCAGTGTTTGGAGTTGACCTCTCTGGTTAGCTGGGTGGTACCATGTCCCCAGTGACATGCTTACCCACTGGCTTTGCCAACTGAGCTACACAGTAACGTCCTATTAGAGCTGAGCTCTCCTTTTCATCCCTGGCTCTCTGGTGCCATTGTAAATAGGAGTCTATTTACTGCCCACCGGTTTCTTTTCAGCAGTAGCTGGGCTGAATGTTTCCATGGCAATTATAACTTCTGGAAGCAGGAATCTGTGAGGGGGCAGTTTTGGCTGGTCCACAGGCCCTGGTTGTCTGAGTTGCCCACCTACAGAGTATGAGTTCTTGCATTTGAGGGTGATTGCTGTACTGTTCCTCCTTAGATGATTTCATTCAGTCTTCAGGTCCTCTTTGGTAGGATATTAATGACTTGCATAATTCACTGTTTTGTTTTCCAAAGTATATATAGAAAGCACAATTTTACCCCCATTTTGTAGGCTCTCTCTTTTAACTCTTGATGTTTTCATTGCTGGGCAGAAGCTTTTTAATTTGATGACATCCCATTTATTGATTCTCACTTTTATTTCCTGAGCCTTGGGGGTCTTATTGAAGAAGTCTTCCTCAGTGCCTATATGTTAGAGAGTTGGTCCTATGTATTCTTCTTGTAATAGCAAAGTTTCTGGTGTAATTTCTAGGTCTCTGATACATCTTGAGTTCATTTTTGTGCAGAATGAGAGATGGAGATCTAATTTCATTCTTCCATGGAAAATAAAACAAAAGATACTTTTTGAGTGTGTCAGTGGTAGAATAATTTTTTCTTTGATCATTCTCATGATTGTATATCCATGAACCATAAATTGTTGGTGCCTGGAAAGTAATAAACATGTGTTCGGCATTTTAAAATACCGTGAGTTCCAGTTTGTTTATCACCACTGTCTTAGTTATTTATGCTTAAAATGCCATAACATAATGTACCCTTAAATACCTGGTACTAAGCTGAAACTTTTAAATTATATACATATATATATATATATATATATATATATATGTATATTCATGTTTTCATAATTGATTTTATACTGAAACATTCCTTTTTATTTTTAATTGTATTTAAAAATGTGCTTTAAAAAAGACAAGTAGTTCTATAAGACTTACAACAGAAAAGGAATTCTCTGTCCATCCTCTGCCCACTAGAATCTTGATCCTCACTGATAACAACCTTGAAGTCTTTGAGTTTCTTCTACTATTTGCCTCCATATTTCCAGTAACATGATTTTTTTTTAAATTTTAGATATCATCTATAAACGTACTGGTTGTTAATGGGGCTGAATTATGCCCCTCTGCCAAATTAATATATTGAAGCCCTAATCTAAGTACCTCACCATGTAACTGTATTTGAAGATAAAGTCTTAACAGATGCATTTAAGTTAGAATGAGGTCAGGTCATCCATTGGACCAGTGTCTTAGTACAAGAAGACACCAACACTCAGGGGGAAAGATAACATGAAGACACCAGAGACAGCCATCTATCAGTCAAAGAGGAAAATGCCTTGGGGCAAAAATCAACCCTGCTGGCACCTTGATATTGAACTTCTAACATCCAGTAGTGTGAGGAAGTAAATTCCTGTTAAGTCCTTCAGTCTGTAGTATTTGTTATGGAAGCCTTACCTTTTTACTTCTTTGTACCTTCATATCCCTACCCTGAATTTACATATGCAAAAGGCTGAAGTTATAATACAATTATAATTTTACTAAATCATTCTTTGGGGTTATAATGTTATGAAAACTATTACAGGTAAGCCAAAAAGTACTCTCTGAATACATAATTTCTTGTTCTTCCTGAAATTAAAAACTGTCTCATTTCTTTTTGCTCCTTTTTTTTGTGACCACTCGACATTTCAATCTCAACTCTTACATAAGTATAAAATCTCAACATTCAAATACAGGACATAATTGATCCAGTTTTTCTTTTAAAGGAATTTGTTCTGGATGTTGCTGTCAGCTATATCCCAGAGCCTCAGTTTTCTATTGTCCAGGAATTTGTATGACCTACCACTTATCTTGAATCCCCTATTTTCTGACTTCTTTTTTCCTGGGTTTGCTTCCTTATTTTATTGGAACACATCTTCCAGTGTCCTCCTGATAAAGGTTCATGGGAAGAAACATTTTCTTCTACTCTTCTACTTGTTTTTATTATTTCTAGTTTCCAGTGTTGCTATGGAGACCATTGAAGCTGTTTCCATTTCTGAGTCTGTGTAGGAACCTCACTTATTTTTTTCTCACTTGGGACATTGTGGTTCTCTCTCAGTGTTCTGAATTTTATCATGATGTGTATTGACATGGTATTGTCTCATCCTTTTATCTAGGTATTCAGCAAGCACTCTCATTTTGGAAATTCATCTAAAATCCGAAGCATTTAAAAAAGTATTTTTCTTCGATATTTTTCTCTCTCTTTTTTTTCCTGGGGCAAATGTTATGTGGAAGTAGGACTTAATGTATTGATTTCCTAATTTATTTTTAATTTCTCTTCTATAACCATTTCATGACCCACTTTCTAGATTTCCTAAACTCTGTCTTCCAATTCTCTAACTAAAATTTGCATTTGTGCTATCATATTTTTATATTTAAGAATTCGTTTGTATTGGGAACACTTGTTTCCTCAATATTGTATAACTTCCTTATTCTACCTTATAGATGTGATATCTTTTCAAACTTTTTTAATTGTTGCATTGTTAATGGGGTACAAGATGCTAGAGGCACACATGCAACATCACTCAATTAGCCCTTTTCCAATTCCCACCTCATCCCCTCCCCCCTCATATCTAAGGATATATAGAATAGAATCCAAAGGATTTTCTTCATTATGTTTCATTTTGTTTACTCTGAGCCTCAGTTTTTCGAGAGGCATTCTTCCAATGTGTGCAATTGCTATATTAAGATTGATATAAAAAGGCAAATTGTAACTCTGAAAGTGTCTGGTGAGCCCTGTTATCGGAGACTCTACTTTCCAGGGTGTGTAGGTGATTCCCTTGGAAGTCAGTCTTTCAGGGAAGCACATGTGTGGATGCAGTGCTGCAGGAGCGAGGTAGGGAAGAAGATGCTGGGGCTTCTCACAATTCTCTTTGTAAATTTTTCATTTTGTCTGATTTTTAGAGTACAGTACTTCCCTGAGCTAAGAGTCCCTGTTTTTTTTTTTTCCCTATCTTCTGAGTAATCTTCCAGTCTTCTGCTAGAGCACCATGAGAGGGTGTTTGCCTGGCCAGGTAGAACAAGGGCAACAGGGTCTGGAGATTTCAGTGTTTTTTTTTCAAGAAACTTTACTGATACCCATCAGCTATCCACATGGTTCCCTATCTTCAGAGATTCCTGGTTTCTCTGACTCCTGGAACTCTGGGGTGTGAATACTTTAGGGCCAGTGCAGCCAGCTTAGGTGCCAGCTTCCTCACATGTCACCAACACCAGCCTGTTCAATGTTTCTCTTTCGCTCTCTCTGGTTGTGAAGAGAATGGTACCTTGTGCTTGTGATTTAGCGGGATTCAGGAGAGCATGGTGATATCCATGTCAGTTCTATCTGTGCCATTCCTGGGGGGGTACCTTATTAGAATCACCTCCCACAATAAGGCTCCTTGTTTAGGAATCTCTTCTCTTTCTGAATTCAAAAATTGGTGATCATGGCTACGCGTCTGCCGGGCAGTCGATCTGCTGTCTGTTGTAACTTGGGATATAGCTGTTGCATCTACCAAGGCTAGAAGACTAGGAAACCAGGGAAAAGTAAAATGTGGAGAGTGTTGCACCTCTCTGATGCCTTTGGTGATAACCCTATATGAAAGACAAAAGACTGAGTTGAGGGTCATCTGTTTTTATTGAAATGTAGCATGAGAGCAATTCGTTTTGTTAAGAGAACAGAATTGGGGTTGGTAAGTTTGGCAATAAAGAACCAATTAACCTTTTTGGCTAGAACCTGGAATCTGGGTTGGTTGACTAAAATTCCCACTTCTCTCTCTAAAGAAAGTAAAGGAAGGATGGTAGATATTCCACAGAAGATGAAATGTTGCTAAATAAATAAATAATAAGCATGAATGGTCAGGGTCCCCCACATTCTTCTCAGCATTTCCACCTGCAGGTGATCAGGCCTGAGGCAAAATAGTGAATAAGGGCCTGGCACTGCCTCGCCCAAGGCTATCATTTCTAACTGCCTCAAAGCAGAGGTCATCAGAGTGAATGCCAAGGGGTAAACAGGTCCAGGAGCCTAAGGCAGGGAGACTGGAGACCACAGAAACAAAGATTATCTGAGAAGCTGAGAATCAAAAAGACCAGGAATTTATTAAGGAACTGAAGAGCTAATTGTGAAGACACTCCAGGCAGGTGAATTAGAGCCTAGACTGTCCCATTCCTAGGACGATCCTCTGTCTCCTGGCCCCATCATTTTGAGCTAAGGGGGACATTGGTGTTACTGTTGTTCTCCACATCTTGGGAAAGAACTCTTGCTTGTCATTATATCTCTCAGTGGGATATGTGAAGGTATGGCTGACTGTGGGCAAAGAAGATTCTCTTTGTGGGTGTAACCACAGGACTTTGAAGACTGAGGACCAAGAAAGTCTTTTTAGAGAGCAGAGCCAGGATTGGAAAATTTGATGTGAAAGAATCAAAATTTCCATCCACCAAGAGGCTTGGCTCTGTCTGTCCAGCAGTGTTGCAATTTGTCAGGTGGACCAGGGAGCAGTGTTTTCTAGCCTCTCCCCATCTGGAATAGTTTTTATTAATTTAAAAATTGCCATTATTGGGCTCTTGTTGACTACTGTATATTGAGTGTGTTAGAAATAGGTAACTTATCTTTTACCAATATGTCACTAAAATACAGAGCTCTCTCTTTAGACCCAAGAAGTAGACAACATGCCACCCAAAATGTTACTTGGAGCTGGTAGCAGAAACTAATATAAGGTGTGAAAACAAAAAGCAACACAATCCAAAGGACACCTGGAATTCCAGGGGCAGTTGGTGAATGATTCAGAGCAGCGATTCAGGGATGGATGGGTCTGGGAGCAAGTTTAAGCTCTGCCATTAACACTCTAGCCTGGGGCACAAGAACCTCCCTCTACGACATTTCCTTCAAATATTAAGTGTGGTGTCCTAAAACCTCTCTTACAGAGGTGATGTGAGGATTGCAGGAGGCAGTGGACAGGAATCACATGGAGCTTGGGGGATTCTGACCCTGAAGGAGATGGGTCTTACTGCAGACAGACACCAGCAAGAGGTGCAGAACAGTGAACACTAGAAGGGTGTGAATGGGGTCCTTGGAATCAGGTGAAGGGTTTTTTTTAAAAGCATGAGTATACTTCTTCCATATTTTTTTAACCTGGTCATCATCAGGCAATTATTAGCTCTGTAATCTCAGGGGCTTGGATATGGTATTAAACATAATTGATGGTCACTAAATGTTTTTGAATGAATAGCTATTTATCACTAATTCCATTCTTAAACCAATCACACACACACACACACACACACACACACACACACACACACACACCACACGCACCTTGAATTTTCTTAGCTTCTGGCTTATTATTTTTTAAGTTATCAGACAAATGGCTAAACAAATAAAATGTCATTGGAATTCAGTCTTTTCTAGTTCTGTGTAGAAAAATCAGCCACTTATTCATAAGTAAGCTTCTACCATGCTGGGGGAAATTGATATGCATTTTATATAGAATGAAAATGATCTTTAAAATGTTCTTTGTTTTATTTAGATCTGTTGCAATATTTGAGCAGGTTTGAAGTGGGAAAGAGAAAATCTGGCAAAATGCTTTAAAATATTTACAATTTTTAAAAAGAAGCGAAAATAGCAGGGCTAATTTTTATATTTTCTTCTCAAGTGGATAGTTTAAAACAATAAAACAAATGAAATTATTTTTTCTGGTTTTGGGGATTGAACCCAGGGACATTCTGCCTCTGAGCTCTTCTTCCCTCATCCCTATTTTATTTTATTTTTCTAATTAGAAAACAGGGTATTGCTAAGTTTCTGAGTGCCTTGCAAAATTGCCAAGGCTGGATTTGAACCTGCAATCATCATGTCACAGCTTCTCAGGTACTTGGGTTACAGATGTGCACTGCCATACTCAGCCTAAAAATTTGATCTGATTAAACAACTTCATTTTAAATTTGAGGCATGACTTTTTCATTTTGGGAAGGCCCTGCATTTTATTTTGTAGAAGGACTAAATTTTCACCTTGTACTATGTGAGTCTCACAATGAAACAGTTTATAAATACATGCACATGCATATATGAGAAGTGAATAATTTCTAACATCTGATGCAGCCCACCTATAAGTCTATTATATGTATTTTAGAAATCACATTACACACATATTTCTCTCCATGAAGGGACAATTCTAATTTTATAGTGTTGTGCTTTTCAAACTGGGATAGTTTCACTCTGGGGTAATGTGCCCAAAGGAATTGTGAAGCCTTAGGGGGAATATGGCACTTTGCTTATCAACCTGGGGTATCCACTTTATTGAAAAGAAATTTTTGAAGAGATATAGGACTAAGAAATGGAGGTTGAGGGTCTATTTATCTCTTAAATGATTATTGATCACAACAATTTTTTTTTTTTTTTTTTTTTGGTGGTACTGGGGCTCCTGGAAGCCCTTCCACCTCCGGGCTACACTCCCAGACCTATTTTTACATTTTTTTTTATTTGGAAACAGGGTCTCCTAAGCCAGCACGTGCGGCTGGCTTCGAACCTGTGCGATCCTCCTGTCTCTGCCTCCCAAGCGTGGGGATTACAAGCGTGCACCACCACGCCCGGCAGATCACAACAATTTTTTACCATAAAATGATAAGCATATAATTGAATAACATTTTATATAGTCATTTTAAAACTAAAAGTTGAAAATTCAAGAATATAACTTCTTTGTTAAAAGTAGAGCTCTGTGGGATGTGTTTTCATTCTCTTCTACCATCAGTGTTAAATTTTTAAATAAGCCGGGCGTGGTGGCGCACGCTTGTAATCCCCGCGCTTGGGAGGCTGAGACAGGAGGATCGCGCAGGTTCGAAGCCAGCCGAGCGCACTGGCTTAGGAGACCCTGTTTCCAAGTAAAAATGTAAAAATAGGTCTGGGAGTATAGCCCGGAGGTAGAAGGGCTTCCAGGAACCCCAGTACCACCAAAAAAAAAAAAAATTTTTTTTTAAATAAGTCTTACTATAAAATTATTTGGTGTGCCTACTTTAGTTTATATTTAGAGGTGATTTTTAGTGTACGTACCTTCAGTTGACATGTGATGTTCTGAATTGGGGGTTCAGATGAACTCTCTAAAATTGAATGCATCTACCTATGAGTATCTTTGTATATGTGACCCTCTCTTTACTGCTCAATTTCCCTTCTACCCTCACCCAAAGTTCAGCAATTTTCATCATATTTGTGAGGAAATCTATGGTGAAAATGATATTATGATTTCATTTTAATTTCTCTTTATGTTTTTCCATTCACAAATTGAGGCACCATTGAGCAAATGCTTTCTACATTTGGTTTTTATGATTTGAGGCTCAACAGCAGCGTGCGCTTCTACTCATTATTTGTTATATTTTAGTTATACGTCTAACATATCTCCTTCACCTAGACTGAGTTCTATAGAGGGTAAGAACTGTGTCTTATTCCTTTGAGCCTAGGTATCTGATACTATGCCTGGCTTGGTCTTATATGTTTGGTTGAACTGAATACCAAACACTCATATAGTTCCCCAGAAGCATCGCCCTTGTAACCAACAGAACATTCTGTTGCACATTTGTTTGAACTTAAATGATTCAATTATCACATTTATTTGCTAATGTCACCCTATCAATTGTGTTTTAGAGTTGGATGTTTTGAAGAATAGCTTCTCCTTAACAAGACAGACTCCAGACAAAGCAATAATCTGTCTTTACTCAGCCCAGACCTAATATGTTAATTCTGGTTTAATTTAATTTTCTTCTGCTCATGGCACTGAAATTTTCAAATGGTTCATTTGGTGCTTAATTATCAGCTAAAAATTCCGTCCTATCTAGCGGGAAGCCATGCCGTGTCAAGTGCAGATCAGTTATATGGGCACGTTTTTTCTAGTCTCACCATTGTTGAGCTTCGTGTTATTCAAGAGGAAATGTTTCCATCTGTGACTCTAATTTGGAGATAACTGATGTATTTTAGTAAGTATTTCTAAGTAATCCAGGGCTAAATGCCATGTCCTCCAACTTCATGTCTGTTTCCACTACCCAGTCTTATATTGCCTCTCTCTTCTCTTAAAGGGTCTTGGAACAAAATAAAGCCAAGGATTATGGACACTTCTTAGTCACAATATCCTGTATAATGTGCTATGTATGAAGATGCAAATAAAAGGTCTTTAAGAATGTTAGGACTTTGATCTTCATAAGAATGCTAAAAGGTTGTCCTAAGACAGGCACTATTTTTGTTGGGCCCAGAGAAAATAGTCATTTAACTGCTTTTTTAAACATCCGTATACTCCTTTCTTCTTCATAAATTTGCTTCTAAGAGAAACCAGTAATACTTATATAATTGAGAAGAAAAGTATTCTTAAGTATCTTCTGTGATGGGCATAATTATCTTCATTTCCCAGACGGAATCTCTAAATTTAGAAGAGTTACCTGAGGTCAAACCGTTGGCATTGGATAGTTGGGACACAAAAGCTTGTGACCTTTTTGTTATATAGGACACTGTCTTTCCTGATGAGTATATATAGATTTGGTTATGCATTTCTGCTGATCTCTCTCTCTTTTCTTTGTTATTTTTTAAACATAGTGGTCATATTGCATTTTGGTAGGTTTATTGTATTTATTTTCTCTTCTGTGGTGGTGGGTGGCACAGCCTGACCCTGAGCGTCCTTTATCACGCTGAAGTGTTTGGTGTGTCTTTCAGTACCTTCTTTTGATGTTACTTCAACATTGAATGTTTCTTTTTAATGAAGGTCATTGTGTGTGAACAAAGTTGCTCTCTTGGAACACCATCCTTGAATCAGCGTGATCAGCCTGCTGATGGAGTCATTATATGAATGCCTGTTTTGCTGGTAGATAAATGAGAAATCTTATGACATGATCTTTTGACTTTCTCTCCTTTTATTTTCTTGCTTACATATGCATAATAGATATGGAATATAAATTTTTCAATTGTGTGAGGCTCAGATTTGAA
Source organism: Muscardinus avellanarius (assembly GCF_963383645.1). NCBI lineage: Eukaryota > Metazoa > Chordata > Mammalia > Rodentia > Gliridae > Muscardinus > Muscardinus avellanarius. Next base: position 187,723,861 of record NC_137787.1, read on the forward strand.
TAGAAGTAATATGACATGTTCATATTTTTCTAGTAAAGTTATCTTTAGAAAGAAATATTTGAGTTAGTAGTAATCTTACCCCATAGCATGAGGCTTGCATTTGGGAAACACGTTGGAATGAGAGGGGCTGAGAACATTTTGCTTTTTTTTTTTGTTTTTGAGCTATATTTTCACTGAATTAGACAGGCTACAGGAGGAATCTTCCTTCAAGTGAGCTCATAGTACCTTGTTTGTCATGAGGCTATCATCAATCCTTGAGAAATGCAATTACTTAGAAAACAAATATAGCCTCTAGCAATTTACCTGAAATATTCCTATTCATATTGTAGTTTCAGGGCATTGCTATTATCAGCCTAGACAGCTTTTTGTAAAACATGTTTGTCTTAGTGAGTAGATTAATTTTTAAGTGTATGTGCATATATCGAGTGGCCAATAGTCTTCATTGGAATAGTATAAAGATGTTCTGTTGCTAATAGGTTCAAGAATCATTAGGTATTCAAGATTTTTATTTGGCTACTAGAACTTATTTTTGTCACACCTGTGTTTACAATTTTCATTTCCAACTTCTGCCTTCATGTGTTCTCCAGGGCAGGCTAGTTCTTTACTGTTGGTTTCTATCCTATTTGGAAAGAATAAGGTAATCTGATAATTTTCTGTGCTGAAATTTTCCATTGGAAAGAAGTATTTATAACTCTACTAAATATTACTTAAGATAGTAAAATCAAGAAAAACAAGTCTTCTTATTCTGTGGTTTATATATTCTTGCTACGAAATTGAAAATATGCTAAAACCTGAGCTCACTGAACACTGACACGGTAAAAATGGAACACGGAACAGCCTAGAAGACAGACAGTCTTTTAGGTGGCCCCTGATTATCCAGCCTCCTGGGAGTCATGGTTTTATGTAATTCCCTAGCTTGAGTAGCTTTCTTCTAACATATGGAATATGGTAACATTGAAGGATGTTACTTTATGATTAGGTTACAAGAGATGATGACTTCTATCTAACTAGGAGACACGATTGCCTTCTTGGTATGTTTTAGTGAAGCAAGGTGTTCTGTTGCAAAGGTCTTCATAGCAGGTAACTGATGGCCGCCTCCAGCCAACAACTAGAAAGATACTAACCCTGCGTGTAACTATGTAATCTGGATGTGGGTCCTTCCTAAGTTGGAACTATGGAGGAGACTAGACTTTGTCTGGTACTTTCCTGCTGGCCTATAAGAGACTTTGAAGCAGAGGATCTGGTGCAACTGTGGCTGGATTTCCGATTCACAGAACCAAGGAGCAAATACGTCTGAATTATTTTGAAATGCCAGGTTTTCAGGTAATTAGTTGTAGAAAAAATTGATAATGGATGCAGCCTGCTTCCCTGGATTTATCTGCCAGAGATTCAATTCTGCCATGAAACTTATGATAGAGTCATCAACAAAAGCATATTAATGTTGACCATGTTTTCTAACTTGTTATGCTTTGTTGTGGTCTTTTACCCCCGCCCCCGCCTTTCTTAAAACCCAAGCTTGATGAAATTATCATTGTTTCTTTGGTCACTGTTCAGAAAATTAATTCCATAAATGAAATAAGTAGCCTGGTGAAAGCATCCTTACGTATGTGTTCCAATATTTCAACTGGGGGGATATTACAATTTCATACTTCAGGATGACCTCTTGTTAAAATTATATAATAAAGTCCTTCTTTCTGATTGTCCCATGGTTAACATTAATACAAGTTAATATTATAATCAGAAAATATGCTGGGCAGTGTTATTATGTTATTGTTGGGTTTAGAAATCAGAGGAACAGAATATATTATATGTGTTGTATGCTTAGGAAAAATTTCATGCCTATTCTCTGCCTTTTTTGCTATGCTTTTCTTTTCCCAATCACCCTCTAGCTTCCAGTTAAATGATTTTGTAGGTGTTTTATCTGACTCATTTGTTTCACTCTACCCCTCCCTCCATGATTAGGCTGTGTGTACCCATCAAGGGTTTACATTCCAGAGCCTGTGTACCCTAGAGTTATTGTCGAGTTACTGGTATTTCCTAGTAGGCTTCAGGCCAATTAAAGCAAAGAGCATATTTTTATTCATGCTATATCTTTAGCAGTTGGCATGCTCTTTGGCATAAAGTAAGCATTCAATAAATGTTTATTGAAGAAATAAAATAAATGTCAATACTGTGAAGTCAGAGAATTCTTACCAGAGTCAGCAAAAATGTTTGTGTGTAGGGGATGCTTGTCTCAGATACTGTCCATGTCATGGAAAACCACGCACACTTGTTTCTCTGTGGTATTATAGTAGCACTCTACTGAAAAATTGAAGGATGTTGGATATAGATTCTGCAAAAGAGAAGGCCATCTAAGGAGGTGTAACATTCAAAATCCATTAGAGTCAAGTTGAAGATCCATTATTGTAGTTCTAGTTACTCTGCATCAGGAGTGTTACCTAGTCACCTAATACCGAGGGCCATGGTTGGATCATATTTAGAGCATCTGTGTCTCAAAGCATTGAGATAGTGCTAGTCAATGACTAACCATGTGGAAAAAAATGTAACTCTGGTTGTGACATAAATGGCAAATATGTTTTCTCTGGCATCCCCCCGGAGATCTATTTGCCAAGGTGACTGAAACCGACATGTATATTCATCCTTGTCAATTTAATAAAAAAATTACTAAAAGTTGTGTTGTGAAGGTTTCCTCAAAAAAGGACTTGAACTTGTCTTCACAGAACTGCAGATGTCTCTTTTTTCATCCAGAGAACCAGCATCTAGGGCTGTTGGAACAGCTCAGCCTCAGATCTCAAATGATCTCCCAAGGCATGCTTCAGCATGGTGGCTCTTACTGGAGAAGCTAATCTCTTTTCATTTAGTGCTCTTAGAGGGTGGGCTTTTTGCTCAAAGAGTAATAAAAGTGAAGAAAAACCTGATAAATAATCAATGTGTCCTTAGGGAGCTAGTTTTATTGATCACATCACCAACAAGTCAGGAGTCTTTTAAAAAACATAGATAACCCACAGGGAAAGAGAGTCAAGAAGCTGATGGTTTTCACAATTAAAATTTCATTCCAATTTATATCTAGGAAAATTCTGCTCTTAACTGACTAGTGATACCTTAAATGTCACACTCTTCCAAAACTGAAATTTGTAAACTTAAATGAAAAATCTGATTGCACATGCTTTATAAGACTTGACTGATTCTTTTCTGAATTTGAGGCAATCTTGAATTATGGGAATGATTTCCAGTTATCATTTTTCTGAGTTATTAGCAAAGCTTGGTCTGCTAAGTCAAAGTTGAAAAGCAAAGTAATCTGTTCTCAGACTTTTAGCTTTTTTCTCTGTAGAGTGAAATAAGCCAGTCCAGAGTCAAGTACAACTTGTTGTATATATTATTTTTAAAGAAGGTTTTAGAAGTTATTGTGCTCTTTCTTTGTTTGTTTGGTTTTATTTGTTTTAGAATCATATTTTTCCTGTGAAGGTATAACTCAGTGGCAGAGCATGTGCTTAACATATGGCCCTGGATTCCATATCCAGCACCAGGAAAAAAAAAGTCTAGAATCATACCAATGTTTGTTTAAGTTTATTTCTCTCCTTTACCAAACAATTTTCTCCAAAAGTATTGCATAACATTTTCCAAAACTTAAATAGAATGTCACAACAGCCCCTAATAAGGTATATGCAAAGGTATCATATTTCAATCCCTTGAAGATTGAGTTTAGAGTCACTCAACTTCTGGAAATGTATTTATGGTCTAGCTTAATGCAGATCTGAACTTGCCAGTCATCTTTAAAGCAAGCTCCCTTTTCAGATATGTGCCATTGGACTTCATTGCAGCGCAAGCAAAAATTTAAGCCACTTTGTTCTTTTCAGTTCAACAGAAGTAAAAGAGGAAAATTTTTACAAAGAAAATATGGCTGAATTATTAATGCCAAGACCTTGATACGTCTGTTAAGCAAAGATTAAGGAGAATCTATTCATATAGAAAACAAATAATGTGGTTGGTGTAATGGATGGAGTTTTTACAGGGGATACAGGAAATTAATAAAGTATTTGCTTCAAAGGGAATCACAGAACCCCAGTTCAGATGATTTATGAAGTTAAGATGAGCCCTCTCTCCTTAGTTATTGAGTAAGACCCTGCAACCGATCCTATGCGGTGCTTCTGAAGGGCAGAGCTGGCAGTTGAGCAGGATGGTTATGAAGTCCTGAGAGCAGGTTCCAAATCTGCAGGGTTCCAGCAATCACACCATTTCCTTGCACGGATCAGTCTTGCTTCCTGCCATTATGCATACAAGTTCTGTAACTACATTAAGTCAGGCCACTGAAATTAGTGTTGAAATAAATCCAATTTCCCAAGTCTTTTGTTTTTCATCATGCTCATAACAGATGTTGAGACTTGAAAAGGTTCGAGCTGAACACGTCTGTGGTTCCAAGTTAAGCACAGAAAAAGCCAGCTTCCATGTTGTCGTCACGGTCTCCACTTTTGTAAATCCTGTAGTGTTTGGTGTGAGATGACTCTGCTAGTGTTGATCAAACCTGCTTACAATTCTGGCATTGCGATAAGTCACTTTGGAAAGTCTTGGCGTAGTATTCATCTGCAAAACATAGAAAGGGGACTTCTCAAGCAGAATTATCATTTATGTGCAAGATATGTTTCTAGAATTAGAATCTGTAAATTGTGGAATCTCCAACTCTAAACTTATATGCTCATTTTGCCTTCTGTTTGGAGTTCTAGTTGTTCTTCTGTTGGACATAGGTAAGGGGGAAAATTGACAATAAACAACTCGCAGTAATGAATCTTTTATTTTTCTTTGATGTTATTTTAGCTTTCCCTCCTTCACACGTATATAATAATGAAATTTAAAAATCTGTGGAGAGTGTTTTAGTACCTGCTAGTGTATTCCCTTAGTGCAGGAGGATGAGAGAGATAGAGATAGAGACAGAGACAGAGACAGAGACAGAGAGAGAGAGAAAGAAAGAGGGAGAGAAGAGAGAGAGTGTTTGCAGGCTTCTTAGATTATTAAAAATCATTTTATCAGTTACCATGTTGCTTTCTCTCTTTTTCCTGTGTCTAAAGATGTGTTCCATTGCTTTATTTGTTCCCAGTTTCATTTTGAATATTGCTTCTCAACTTAAATATTTGATAAATTGTGCTACTTTTAAAAGTTTTTAAAAGGAAAAAAAGTATTTGAGAAGATTTTCTTTTCCTGAGCAATGTCAAGATGTTGCTCCCTTTCAATTTTCAGCTTTTTACTTTGAAGCGTTTCTTTATTTCTGGAGTTCTGATTTCTGCTTTAATGGGTTAGGTAGATAATGAAGTCTTCTGGTTAAAGGTCAAGTAGGAGTAAGAATAATAAATGAAAGATAATGGATTATAAAAATAATGACTATTGTCATATTTTTAGTCATATTACTAAGAACTTAAAGCAAAGTTTGATTTGGCAAAATTTTAAAAATTATTTATTTATTTTTCTATTAAAGTGAGATGTTTGCCGGGCGTGGTGGCACACGCTTGTAATCCCCGCACTTGGGAGGCAGAAACAGGAGGATCGCGCAGGTTCGAAGCCAGCCGCCTGCGCTGGCTTAGGAGACCCTGTTTCCAAATAAAAAAATGTAAAAATAGGTCTGGGAGTGTAGCCCGGAGGTAGAAGGGCTTCCAGGAATCCCAATATCACCAAAAAAATAAAAAAATAAAAAAATAAAGTGAGATATTATAAAATAAAAATGTTACATTTAAGCTAGATTGTGGAAGGTGGCAGTTTAATGAAAGAAATCAAACTGATAAGTACTGATAATCTATAATGTCTTCTACCATATTAAATTTTTGAGCTAACAGTAATTATCTCAGCCAATGAAATTACAAGGGAGAAAAATAACTATGAAGAGGAAAATATAAGGCAAAATTGTCATTGTTTGCACATAGTATGATTATACACCTGAAAAATCCAAAACAGTTATCTAGACACTAGGAAATGACAGCAGCCTACATGTCCATCAACAAATGAATGGATAAGACTATGGGATAGACTCACAATAGAATTATACTCAGCAACAAAGAAGAAAAAGTTATGTCATTTTCAGGAACATAGATGGCTCTAGACAACAGTATGTTAAGTGAGATTTGCCAGTCACAGAAAGTGAAGGGTCATGTGTTTTCTCTCATATGTGAAAGTTAGGAAGTAATCGGGATCTAAGAGGGACTTTGAAGAAAGGAGTAATGGAAGGAGTCTAGGGGTAGGTGTGGGGTAGGAGAATTAATGAAGAAACCACTTCTATTAGTGTTATGTACATATGGGAAATTATCATGGCCAATATCAAGAGCATGTCGCGGAAGGGGAGGGAGTGGAGAGGGATGGAGGCAAGCTCACCAGGTGATATGTGCATGTAGGTTCCCATTATTCTGAATTTCATTACGATGTGAGGCTACAATGTGCCAATAAAAGTGTATCTTAAAAATTAATAGAAAATTAATAGCATTCAAATTGGTATTGTCAACATAAGTTTGTAAATAAAATGGGAGAAAATATAGTAACAATCAGATGCTCTCCCTAATATGCAAAAGCTAGGGGGAAAATGGGTCACAGGAGGAACTCTGGATGAAGAAAGAGATACTATAGATGAGCAGATAAAGTGAGCTAACTGAGGAGGATGGGAAAGGGGAAGAGGGAAATTCTTAAATGTTCATGATGTACATTAACAAACATATCAAAGTTAATCATTAAGCCAAACATGAGAAGGAGGGTTGGGGAGGGAATGGAGCGAGAATTAGGTAAGGGCTAATTGGGTGATGTGTGCATGTATACCACCACCATCTTGTACTCCATTAACATGTATGATTAGAATGCACCAAAAAATTTAAAAATAACAATAATGAGTGAAATATGCCAGACATAGAGGAATAAAACCAAAACTATCTTTAAACATTTTTTAATTAATGGGAAGGCAGAAGTTCTACTTGGATGGGAGTATTCAGTATTATGAGACAGTAAGTTCTCTATTACGGAGTTTATAAATTCAATGCCTTCCTAATAAATAAAATTGCCAATAGGAAGCTATATAAGTTATAGGTTGATATTTAACAACTCAGCCTAAACTTAGTGACTTAAAACAATAGATATTTATTAGTTTCACAGTTTCTGTGTGTCAAGGATTTGGGAGCCACATGGTTGGTGGTCCTGGATTCCAATGCCTCCTAACGAGGCAGTGAGGTTTCTGGCTGTCATTTGAAGGCTTGATGCAGGGTGGTGGTTCACTTGTTTTCAGGATGGTTCACTGGAGAGGTGATAATTGTCTGCAGGAGACATTGCTTCCTTTCCTGTGGCCTCCCCAGGGTCTTTACAACATGATGGCTGGCTTTTTCCAGAATGGGTGCCAAGGGACAGAGAGTGGTGGAAGAAGAAATGTCTTCTACGATCCAGCTTTGGCTGTCACACCCTGTCAATTCTGCTATAGTCTGTTGGTCTATTGGTTACCTCGCTCAGTCCTATTTCATGTGAGATGAGGCCTTGGGAGAACATGAGTTTCAGTAGTCACAGGTCAGTGGTGGCCAGTTTGGAGGCTGCTGTCACAGAAAGTTTCAAATATGGCAAATCAGTCCTAACGTTCATATGGAGAAATAAAAATCTGAGAGAGCCTGGAAGCATTCCATAAAGAAAAGTTAAATTTATTAAAGCTTTACTTTTTTTTTTTTTACCAGGCATGATTATAAGCATTCTGTATAAATTGCATCAGTTATGCCCCCTAACATCCCTGTGGAGGTCGCTGTTATTATCATCTTCATTATAGATAGCAGATAGAGGCACCAAGAGATTTAGGTAACTTGTTCAAGCTCCCACCATATTTGGCAAAGCTAGGATTTGAACCCAGGCTACATGGGCCTAAAGCTCAAATCCCTACTTGAGGGGGGAAAAGGGTGGGATACTTAATAGACCCAGTTTATACATAAATTAATGTCAATAGTTCCGGTACATTAGTTTAGACACAAATTAATGGAACCAAGTAGGTTTAAATACATATACAATACATATAATAGTAGGGTGAGCCAGGCGTGGTGGCGCACGCTTGTAATCCCAGCATTTGGGAGGCTGAGACAGGAGGATCGTGGTTCACGGACAGCATCAGCTACTTAGTGAGGCCCTCTGCAACTCAGTGAGATCCTGTTTCAAAATAAAGAATAAAAAATAGGGCAGGGGGTGTAGCTTGGCGGTCGAATGCTCCTAGGTTTCATCCCCAGACCCCCCACACACACAAAAAAAAAGAATAGGGTGTGGTGGTGTACACCTGTGATCTCAGTACCTGGAAGGCTGAGACAGGAGGATTGCTGCTTCAAGGTCAGTCTTACCAACTTAGTGAGGCCCTCTAAAACTTAGTAAGACTGTTTCAATATAAAAAAATATAAAATAGATCTGAGGGTGTAGTTTAGAGGTAGAATGCCCTTGGTTTCAGTCCCAGTATGTAAACAAAATGAGAATTAGTATAAATTATGGATGACCTTTCAGATGGGTGGAAACAATTAAATATATGTTATTATAACCACCAGGCCAAACATTTGGAGAAAAGTAAGCTAGAGTCAATCATCCTTTATACCAAATATCCATGAATAAAAGACTATAATGTAAAAGTAAAATTGCATATGTGTATTAGAAGAAAATGTTACCAAATTGTTTTCTTATAACAAATAGAGAAAGCCTTTCTAACCAATAAGTCATACAGAAAGAGTGCAATCAATTTGACTACATATGGAAAACATATCATAAGCAATCAAAAGGGAAAATATATATCTTATTCAACAGAGAAAGCCCTATTTTTCTTATGTAGAAAGAATTTTTATAAAATCATAAAGAAAAGACATATAATTCAGTGAAATTTACAGCGATAAGTTATTGACAAAATAGAGAGGATTTATAAACATATGATTTATAAACATATGAAATATGCTCCGTCTCATACTTAAAAAGATTAAGCTTAATTTTCACCTGTCACATTCAAATATATCAACTATTAAAATTGTCTACTTCACAGTGTTATCAAGGGTGTACGGGAAGAAGTGGCTGTCACTGCTGCTGACGCTATCTCTCAAAATAAGATAAACCCGGATCTTTAGCCCAGTAATTCCACTAGTAGTTATCTTACATGCATACAAGTGCCCAAATATATATATATATATATATATATATATATATATATATATATATATATCCAGTTAATGTTGCACTATTGCTTGAAATAATAAAAATAAGCTAATAAATCAAAGCTGTCAAGTAATGCAGAGCTAGTTACTTAAATTATGGTATAAGTATACAGTAAAATACTATGCATATATTCATTAAGGAGAGTTAGCTAACAGGGATGTGCTGACAGGAAAAGTTACTCAAATACAGTTTGGGAACTGGTCAAATGTAGAAGAATGGTTGCTATAAATTCCCTTTTATAACACTGACAGATTCCACACGCCTTTGTTTCTTATGAATTTGGGACTTATTCAAAAAGGAAATTCAAAAGCTATGAAGAGTAGATGCTTTTGAGAGATGAGACTGGGATCTTGAGTAGGAAAAATATTTACTCTCATTATAGTCCATTTGGGGTTTCTTAATACTTTTATTGGTGTACTACAGTTTCACATCATAATGAAGTTCATAGTGATTGTGCACACAGCCCTTGGTAGGCCTTTCCCAGCTCCCTCCCCAGTCCTCCAGTTTCCCATAAAGAATACCGAGCTTGAGATCGGTATTCTCACATATGTATATGTCAATGGAACTGATTCCTTCATTGATTCTTCTTCTTCTTCTACCTTCCCCGTCCCCTAGACCATCTCCCTGTCTATACTGGAGTTTCCCTTCTATTATCCAAAGTCCCTCTGTTATCCCAGTTATTTCTTACCTTCCACATATGAAAGAAAATACATGACCCTTCACTTTCTGTGATTGGCTACTCTCTCACTTAACAATGTTCTCCAGGTGTATCAATTTTCCTGAAAATGATGTAATTTTATTCTTCTTTATGGCTGAGTAGAATTTCATTGTGTGTATAATTTTGTAATCCATTCATTGGTTGATGGACATCTAAGTCCATTCTATGATTTGGCTATTACGAATTGTGCTGCTATAAACAGATATGCATGTTATTATAATACTCTGATTTAATTCCCTTTGGAAAGAAACCCAGGAGTGGTATAGCCGGATTATATGGTGGGTCCATCCTCAATCTTCTAAGAAAGCTCCATACTTATCTCCACAGTGCTGCGCTCATTTGCAGTCCCACTAACAGTGTAGAAGAAATTCTATTTCCCCACAACCTCACCAGAATTTATTGTTGTTTGACTTCTTGATGATTGCCTTTCTGAATGGTGTTAGATGAAAATTCAGTGTAGTTTTGTTTGTTTGTTTGTTTGTTTTGGTGGTACTGGGGTTCCTGGAAGTCCTTTTACTTCCGGCCTATACTCCCAGACCTATTTTTTAAAATATTTTTATTTGGAAACAGGGTCTCTTAAGCCACGTGGCTGGCTTCGAACCTGCGTGATCCTCCTGTCTCCGCCTCCCAAGCACAGGGATTACAAGTGTGCGCCACCATGCCTGGCGTTCAGTGTAGTTTTAATTTGCATCTCCCTGATTTCTAATGATGCTGAACATTTTGCATGTATTTATTGGCCATGTGAATTTCTTCTTTTGCGAAGTGTCTCTTAAGTTCAATTGCCCATTTATTGATTGGGTTATTTGTTTTCAGTGATTTTCTTTTTATGGTCCTGTATCTGTATGATATTTATTTATTTATTCATTTTAATTAATGGTGCGGGGGATTGAACTCAGGGGTGCTCTACCTCTGAGCTTCATCCTCAGACTTATTTAAATTTTATTTATTTTTTATTTTTGGTGGTCCTGGGAGTGGAACACAGAGGCTTTCTACCTCTGGGCTATACTCCCAGACCTATTTTACATATTTTATTTGGAAACAGGGTCTCACTAATTTGCTGAGAGCCTCACTAAGTAGCTGAGGCTGGCTTTGAACCTATACGATCCTCATGTTTCAGCCTCCCAAGTGCAGGGATCCCAAGCATGTACCACCACTCCCAGCTAAATTTTATTTTTAAATTTCAAAATATGATCTTGCTATGTTACTAGGGGACTTGCTACCTTGGTGAAAGTGGCCTTGAATCCAAAATCCTCCTATCTCAGATTTCTGGGTACTAGTACTGGGATTACAGGTAGGTACTACCATGCCAAGCTATATTATTTTATAATACACATTAATTAAAATTATAATTTTAATCTGTGATAGGATTTGATTTTATGAAACATGATGCAGAACTCCATATATCTCTAAAATTATATCTGATTACTCTTAAAAAACGAACTTATATTACCATTTATTAGTTGAAAATAATAAATAATATCATGTCTTATTACAACAATATGAAATGCACACAGGTGACCTAAAATGCAAAATAAATGGTAATGCAAGAGTTGTGAGATTCTGATTAATATTAATTTCCAATATCACAGTATCTTACCATTCATGGTCTTATATAAATAAAGATCTTGAAATAAACCCCATCAAAGTTGAATTTAAGAGCTACTTGCTATCAAATGTAGATTCAAATATGTGTCAGTTTTTCCAGATTGCTTGGATTCAAGCCTCTATCTGATGAGCAATAATTTCCCCCACCATCTAAATTATGTAAGTAGTTCCTCATCGAAAATGTCAAAATCCATTTAAAATGAAAGTCCATTGAATAATTTAAGCAACTAAACAAAAAAAACTAACACGAGAATATGTCCATCTCTAGGAGTTGGCACGAAATAAATATAACTAGCTAAATTTGAATAATTTGAGCATAAAGAACACAATAGATTAAAGCACAATAAGTAAAAAAAAAAAGCATGATTCTATAGTGATTTTTAGATCTCTCTTTTGGAGATCCTTTTTTCTTTTGGACAGAAGAACGCTATCGAATAAACAGAGAAAACAAAGTGTTGCATCTCCACCTCAATAATTCATCAGACGAGGATCATCGGTACACACTAAACCTTTTGGAGAAAGATAATGGGGAACAGGATATTCACATGGTCTCAAAGCATCTCATCACAGATTTACCTATTGTGAAGTGAACAAATAGGCCTTTGCAGTGGAGGTCACCTTATCTACACGATTCATTGGTAGAACTAGTGTTTATCATTTTATTATGTGTCTTTAGATTTCATGTAATATCACCTTAGTAATGGTCTTGCCAAATATGGTAAACCCAATCTACGCAGAGGAAGCAATTAGACAAATCGACAGAGTGAGGCATGTTGACAGACAGCTGGCCTGGATTCTTTGAAAAAATAATACTATGAAATGCAAAAATAGCACGGTGTATTCAAATTAAAAATTAGGAGTCTTAACAACAGAATGCAATGCATGAAATGTGGATGCTTGATTAAAAAGGAAAAGAAAAGGAATGAACTGTTAAGAGCCATTTTGGTGTTTGGGGGAAAATGGCAACAATTTAAATATGTATTGCATATTAGATTATGTGTGAATCAAAGTTCATCTTCTTTGTTGTAATAATAGTTTTGTGGTTATTTAGAACAAGATTTTTATTTTAGAAGATGAGTGATTGCATGCTGAAATATTTAATGCTATTATGATGTCACAACTAACAAACAAATAAGGAAGAATATGTATTTAATATCTCTCACCTCTCTCTCTCTCTCTCTCGTACATGAATGCAAATATGGCAAACAATTAATCTGGGGAAAGTGTACTGATAGCTTGGTTTGCAGTTTTGCAAAATAAAAAGAAAAATGTTACATATAATTAGTGGCTTACACTATTTCCTATGGACACATTAGAAGGTTCTTGGTGCTGATGTCACTTTGGGGGCAATTGTAAAGCCTAGGGGAGGGTGCTTCGTTAAAACCTAAGTAGCCAGCTTAGTGGGATTCTCAGTCTTACTAGAAACACTCAAAATATGACCGATAATGTGAGTGAATAGACTTTCAGTAAGCCTCACCCATGATTACTTTTATTTCTTAAAACTACTTGTACATCTCATAGGACTAGCCCTGTGTTGTGGTAACACAGACCTGTAATCCTAGTACTTGGGAGGCTGAGACAGGAGAAACACAGGTTGGAGGCTGGCCTCAGTAACATTTTATGGAACTGTCTGTACTCCAGAATTGACTGGCAGTAAAAGGATTAAACAGCTCATTATAGGACACATTTTCTTTAAAAATTACTGAATTGAAGAAGCCAGGCGTGGTGGCACATGCTTGTAATCCCAACATTCGGGAGGCTGAGACTGGAGAATCATGGTTCTTGGACAGTCTCAGCTATTTAGTGAGGCCCTCTGCAACTTAGTGAGACCCTGTTTCAAAGTAAAGAATAAAAAAACCTGGGCGTGTTGGCACATATTTATAATCCAGCATTCGGGAGGCCGAGATGGGAGGATCGTGGTTCGCAGACAGCCTCAGCTACTTTGTGAGGCCCTCTGCAACTCAGTGAGACCCTGTCTAAAAGTTAAGAATAAAAAATAGGGCAGGGGGTGTAGCTTGGAGATTGAATGTCCCTGGTTCCATCCCCAGACTCGCAAAAAAGAAAAGAAAAGAAAAGAAAAAAGAAATAGGACAGGGGTAGCTTGGAGGCCGAATGCCCCTGAATTTCATCCCTAGACCTGCAAAAAAAAAAAAAAAATTATTGAATTAAATTCCTGTGTGAAAATGTGAAAAGCTATCTAATAATACAGGTGGATCAACTAACAGGACACTTTAGACAGCCTTGGCTTTTCATGAGATTTTCTTTTAAACATTGTGGGGTGAACAGAGTGTGGTTATCATCACTGGCAGCTTCAGCATCACCTGGAAAACTTGGTAGGGATTTCAATGAATCAGAAGTTTTGAAAGTAGCCCCAGCAATCTGGATTTTATAAGCTTCTATCAGTGACACCATAGGTCCTCTCATTGACGTGCACATTTCCAGGAATGGTCACCAGCCAATTTGCTGATCACGTAGGTCCGAAGGGAAGGGCAGGGTGCATTGCCAAGATGCTGAAGTTAGTCATACCATGGGTCTGAAAATCCGTAAACAGATTCCAGAAGAGTCGACCTAATAAGGCAGAACAACAGGAAGTAGATTGCTCCTCGACAGGTTAGCACATTGCCAGGCAATTCTGTCAGTCATTAATCTCCAGCAGGGGTTGGGAAAGCCCATCCATTTGGGGCCCAGAGCAGACTTGGTGGAGAGGATGCATGTGGGAATGCAGGCATGGGCACTGGGGGAGGCATGGGGATGCACCTCGGCCACCCCATTCCATGGATGATGTTGAAGGTCCAAGGGCAGGTCTGGGAAGTGATGGAGATGGATCACCTTGGGCAGAGATGCCGTGCCAGCTGGGAGGAGGAACCAGACTTGTCAGGGAAGAATGGCCTGCTGGTACAATCCAAGCACAGCAGCAGCCTGGGTCTTCTTGGGAACGTTCAAAGGGGATTGAGGTTAAAAAAGACCTCACTTTGTAGGGAGGATACAAAAAGACACAGGGTGCTTTAGCATCTGGGCCAAAAGGATGAGCTTGTTTTGGATATTTATATAGGAGCTACTGACAGAAATTGCAGAGAGAGGGAAAGTTTGTTAGTGTTCCACCGTTTGAGTGCAGGGCAAATGGAATTAATGTTGAATCCCTCTAGAGCACTGGGAAAGAGAAGACCTTCAAGCTGGTTGTGGAAAAGTAGCAGAAGAACAAGGGAGATGTCTGATATTTATTATAGGCAGGATGAGCTGGAGGGTGTGGGAGTTAAAAATTCAATTACTTGCTATCAGAGACAGCTGTTGCTATCCTACTAGGCTGGACTTCCATTGATACCAAGGTAGATTAAAGGTGGGGTGAGCATCATTATGAATGAGTGTAGTGAGATTAAGGGAGGCCTAACTCAGGGGGGTGGGAGGAAGGAAGAGGGAAGATTCCCTAATGTACATGATATACATTCACAAACATATCAAAGTCAATCACTAAGCCACACATGAGGAGGAGGGAGGGGGAGGAAATTGGGGAAGGGCTAATTGGGTGATGTGTCATGTATGCCTCTACCATCTTGTATCCCAATAAGATGTATGACTATAATGCACCAATAAAATAAAATTTAAAAAAAGAGAGGCAGAGAACATTATGTCTATTTTGAAATTCTCAAGACAGAAACTGCCCTGGTTTATGAGGTTTTTGTGTTATTTTAAAAATGTAGGAGGAGGTAAAGTGGCATTTATATACCAGATATTTATGCGTGCTTAGCCAAGAGACACACATTATGCAAGCATGGCATATTAGCTAAATAAAAATGATACTGTTAATAATTATGCTAATAGGAATAATGAGTTGCTTATGTCAGTTTAGAGAGAGATATGGTATACATTATTTGATGCACTCTACCTGGGAATAGGAAGAGCATCCTTATTATCATATTTCAAATGAAGATGTCTAGGCTAACAGTAATTGACCTGACTCATAAGTACAGATCATAGTTCCAACTGGTACTCCTGATACCCTATGTTATCACAATGCTTTGCTGATATTATTATAAAAATGTTTTTGCTTCTTTAATGGCTTTATTTCCTTTTACTCTAAATAACATACAATAGAAAAAACGTAGGAGAAGTTGTAAAGATGACTTAATTTTAAAAATAATTTTATTGGTGCATTGTAATTACACACTGAGGTGAGAATCAAAGTGCTACATTTGTACATGCACACATCATCTGGTGTGTTTCCTTCCGGAATCCACCCTGCTTCCCCCCTCCTCCCGCTCTTTCCTCCCCAGACATGTTAGTGAGATTGGCACTGATACCTTTACACATGCACATAACATTATTTGAACTACTCCTTTCCTCAGATCTCTTTTCCTTTCACCTACTTTTCCATCCCTTTTCTCCCCGTACCTCCTTCCACCATTCTATTGGTCTCTCTCCTATCTAAAGTCCCCTTTTTTCTATTTTCTTTCTAGCTTTCATAGATGAGAGAAACATATGAACCTTGACTTTATGAAACCAGCTGATCTCATCCTAATGTTCTTCTCTAAGGCTGAGTAAAACTCCACTGTGTCTGTATACCATATTTTCTTAAAGATGACTTAAATGCCTGTTAGGAAGAGCTAAAATGGTTCTCTCCACCCATAGCTGAGTTTAAATCCTAACTCACACTGCTTTAAATTAATGATTGAGATTAACTAGATTTCTCATCTGTCATACCCAACTATTTGACAGCAAAACAAAACAAAAAGGTGAATTATCCTTTCCCATGAAAGTGCTAAAACAGAGCACGAGCTGCTTATTTATTTTGGATATAGAGGAGTTTCTTTCTTCCAAAGATGTTAGATTAGATAATCTTTAAGGTCTGACTGCCAAGATTCAATCAGAAGCTGGAAGCATGTGAAAAGCCAACCAACTAAACAACCACAACAAAACCCCGTTCCTCCCTGGCCAGAGCAGGCGCCACAAAGTCTAGTTATTTAATGCAATGTTTTTGGCTTATTTAGAGGTGGCTTCATGAAGTCTTTCAGGGTCTTGCTGCTCTTGCTTGAAAAGTTTATTTTTCTGATTTTCTAGGTCAGTGATTCTCAGAGCGTGGTTCCCAGACCAACATCTTCAGCATCACCTGGGAGACTTGTTACAAATGCAAACAAATCAGAAATGCTGGGAATGGGGCCCAGCAATCTGATTGCAGTCAGTCCTCTGGGTGATCCTGATGGGACTTCAGCACAGAAGGATGTGCTAGGGAACAGGTGAGCAGAAGGTGAATGTTAAGCTCAGTGGAAAGGAAATATTAGAGGGAGGCCGAAGAAAAACAAAAGGAATTGAATGAGCTTCTCTGTCTGAGGGTCACTGGACGTAGATAATACCCGCACAATCCATGTGACTGCTGTGGCGATGCAGTAATGATGATTTTTTTAAAAATGAATGAATGAATGAATAAATAGGAAAAACTTTATAAGAATTCTTAAAAATAGCTAAAAATTTAAACTATTTCTACTGAGTAAAATTGGATTACAGAAAATGTATTCAGTTGCTTGGTTAGAATGGGTTATACAGGTAGGGTTTGGTTTGTTAGTTTTTTATTAGATGGGATAGGATAAACTGCTGTACTGGATGGATTCAAACACAATAATAGATTATTGTCGCTGGCTTTCTTAATAGTCCAAGGAGGGGCTTCCTGAACAAGAAGAAGCTCTAATCTATTCAGCGATGCAGATGTCAGACTTCTTCCATGTTTATCTATCTCTGCCATTCTAGTGCCTGCTTGATATTTGTATGTCTCTGGTGGAAGGGAAAGAGAATGAAGGAGTTACACCCATTTAAAAATGCTTAGCTCTCTGGGAAGTGCAAACATATATTTATGCAAAAAGACCTGCCCATAGATGCTTTTAGAAGTTTTATTATATTGTATCCCCAAACCTGAACACAATCCAGATATCTTTCCACAGTTTAAGGGTTAAACAAATTGAAGTAAAGCCATACTATGTACTGCTATTTGGCATCAGAAAGCTATAAATCATTAATATATGCAACACATTTAATGAATCCCCCCAAAAAGCAAAAGCCAGGTATAAAAGGTTGTATACTATGTGATTCTATTCATTAGACACTCTTGGAATTAAAAATACATACATGCATATTTAGAAATGAGGAACAGATTTGAGGTTGGCAAGGCCTAGGGTTGAGAGCAGGAGGTTGTTAATTATAAAAGTATGGCATGGGTGACAGAATAGTTCTGTGTCCTGAGTAGGTCTGCAGTCATACAAGGTTACACAGGGGATAAAATGAACAGAACCCCCCCCACACACACACACGCACACAATTGTAAGTCAGAATGTTTACACAAGTAATTGTAAGTCAGAATATGAATTGCACAAATGTTGATTTTCAGATTTGAATATTATTTCATAGTTATACACAATGCTATCCAGGGGAGTAAATGAAGGGCCATGTTTTTGCAACTTCTTGTGAATCTATAGCTATTTTAAAATTTAGAGTTTGAAGAAAAGAAACTGGCACTACATCAATACCTCAGACTTCATTGACATAGCCTGCAAAAGCCCTGGGAAAGGGAGAAAGGATTCGGCAGTGTATTAGTTTCTTTTTTGTTGCTATAACAAAATACCCAAGGTTCAGTACTATATAAAATTTGTTCCCATTCTTCTGAGGACTTTTCTATACAGTTTTCCAAAGTGATTTCACTAATTTCCAATGCCAAATTAGTATTCCTTCCTCATTCACCCTTTTCCAAATATGCCACCTCTGTGAACATGAGGGTGCTGCAGGTGGTTTAATCTAAAAGCATGTGTTTTATATGTTATAGCTGTGGATGTTCTTATAGTGTTCTTTTCTAATTTCCTGAGTGAGCCTACCACATTCATTGCCATTGGAAGAGGTACCAATGTTAGGCCTGCCCAGATAAAATTAACAAGCATATATTGGATTTTCTCTTTTTCTGCTTTGGGCTGAGTCCTGAGGAACCATAGGTAAAAACAAGGATTAAAAACTACTCCACAAAGATATTTATTTATTGCTTATTTAAAAAATATTTTTATTGGTACATTTTAGTCTCACATCATAATGTAGCAGGGGAGACAGCATGATCACAAAGATTTTTAAATATAAAGGAGTTCAAAACTGCACTTGCAATACTTATCTCTTAATATTCCACTACTCTGCTTTGTGAAAACATTTTGTCTATTGTAACTTGCAGTATGTGTTACATAAATGTTATGTTTCTAAAATTACTTGTAACTGTCTAGATAGAAAAAACACAAGAAGTCAAAATTATGAAGTATGAATATTTTCAAAATCAGCATTTGTATTAGACAAGGAACTATGATTTTATTTCTGCAAATATGGTCATCAATCATATTGGAGAAAGAGCAGATTTTCCAAGAAGAAATTGGAATTTTTGTGTTGCAGTTTTGCCACACACTAGCTAATTTACCCTTGGTCAAAATCCTTAAAGCCAAATTTAACAATATTTAAGATAATGGTAAAACTACCCCCATAAGATTGTTAAATGAGATGAATAATAAAGAAATACTTTGAAAATGCCAATGCATTCTAAAAAGATATTTCCAGTGACCATATCTACCACTAACCCAGCCTTGTTCCTTTAGGGAGATGACTAAAGAAATGCAGGATGTTGAATTTTTAATATCCTTGAACACCTTTGAATTGTTTTTTGGTTATACATAAATTTAAAATAAATTTCCTATGCTTATAAGTTTTTTGGGTTTAGGAATCACCTGGAGCCCTCGTAAGCCTGTACATCTCAGGGTTCATGCCCAGAAGTATTTCTGTAGTGAGTTTAGATTAGTGGTTCTTAATCTTGGGTATATATTGAAATCCTCTACTTTCTAAAAATCACCACTCTCAGACCGTATTCCAGACCCACTAGTCACATCAGAATTCTGAATATGAGACCCAGACATCAGTATCCTGGGTGATGTTGGTGCTCCAGGAACCTCAGTTAAAACACGTGGTCCTAAAGAATAAGTTGCTAAATGAATACTGTGTATTTTTTTTAATAAAGGAAGATACCAAAAATATTGAAAAATATTTTGTTAATGAAAAAACTAAAATAAAACAACATCTAGATTCTGATAAAACTTTTTAAACCTCAGAATCTGTATTCCTAGATGATGATGATATTACAAAAATAATATTTACTAGAAATGAATGATAGGCGAATTTGCATGTTTAATCCTTTGATTTCAGGATGATAAGATTCAAATTTATCTTTATACTGCTTCTTGAAAGTCTAATGTCTGTGTATGTTGTTCCTTAGTCTTAATGTGTTTAATTAAATATCGATCCACAACTTATTCAAACCATAGCTGTTGACTAAAACACGGGAGCGATCTTACTGCTACTTTCTGAGATAAACATCTAATTTCCCTAATTTTTTCCAGTTTATTGGTTCTTTCTTGTCTTTTTTAGGACTGTTCACCTTTCTAGGTGCTAACAAGGAGAAAAACTAAAGAGATGTCCATGAGATAACCTTGAACCTTTCTGAGTAAATGTAAAGAGACACACGTTACCCATTTTTATTGCTGGTGCAAGCAACTCAGAATGTTCTAGATCTCATTTGGGCTGAAATCGCAGTGGAGGGAGGAAGCAGGTGATACCCAGCATGACTGAGGAGGTTGGGACCCAGTCCATATTATACCCAAGCCCGTTCACCAGCTGCTCACTTCCTCTCCTTCTTTCCCTAATGGCTGTCAGACTCTCCAGCCACCTGAACAGCACTCAGGCTTCCAGCAAGTTTCTGCTGAGAATTCAGAGAGAACTTATTTCATGATTTTTACCATTTTTTTCCCTGGCAAATGTCTGAAATCAAAGGAATAGTTCACAGCCTGTTATTTTTCCTCTCAAGACCCAGTGCCCAAACTCCCCAAAGGTTTGTGCACACGGTCCTGGAAGGTTTCTCCACTGTACCCCTACCCTGTTCCATCCCATCCCACAGAACCTAGCATTGCTGGCTACCTCTCCTTTGCTTGCTTGCACACTCTGAGTTTCTCTCTCCTTTCATACTTCCAGACTAAGATCTATTACCCACTTAAAAATAAAGGGCTCCCTAGTCATGGGACCACCACTATTTGGATTGAAGATGGATTGGTTATAAATAACAAAACTTTCAGGAACTCAGTTATAAAAAGAAGGCAGTTTAGTATCAAATAATGCTCTCTATAAATACCTATTACATTACAGTTGATTATATTTGAAGGAGATGTATTTTCAGTCCAGCTGGTAGATTGGTTCAATGAAAAAAGGACTTCTCACATCAGAAGCATTAATCCATACTTTAGCCAGCAAGCCTGATGTTCATAGCTTTTAAAAAGCCATAATTTTTTCCTTCATTTTAAATTACATGGTATAATTCAGTATCTTCACCATAATTCTTCATTTTAACAGAAACATAATAAAATCAAGTAAAAATTCAATTTTTGTCAGTCATCTTTATGTATTTTCTTTCCTCAGTCAACTATCAATTATTTAGAATTTGTCTGCTTTGTAGATTATTTTGTTTTCATCTTATTTTTTTTTTACTTTAGATAAAACATTCTGAATTCAGAAGGGAAATGAAAGGAGGTTAAACTCAAGTACATTAGCTGTGATATTGGAAAGATTGGGTGTTTACAAGAGCAGGTCCATAGAAACCATTGTTTCTTAAGCATGCCAATGTTTATTAGAGTTAACAATCTAACTCCTTACAAACTTCCTAATCTCTGTATCTTGGTGTAGTGCATAAAGGACACATTTCATCACTAGGAAACATTTATCTTAATATCACAGAGAACTCACAGAGACATAAGACTCCATCATAGTGTCCTCTGTGTTTGGACTTAAGACGAGTAAGCCTGTCAGAGGAAAATGGTATGTACTAGATTTTGTTTGTCAGGTGATACATTATAGAAGTTGGGTTGCATGTATGTACATGATACTAATAGGATGATATGGACAGAGTGCATTTAGTAGGTATCCCTTTCTTTGGAGCAAAAGCCAAATTCCCTGTTAAAGGAGCAAGCCCTCCAGCAGCATATTAGAGAGGGGAGGCAGTGCTTTGAGCAGGAGTGAGCAGGGACCGACCATTGATTCCCCTTTGGAACCAACTGCAGGAGACAGGCAGAGGGTATTTGGTTATTGAATCAAAGGATCATCACCTCCTTCCCTAGTTTTCTGCCTGGTGAAGCAGAAAGCAGATTCCTTAAAATACCCCATTGCCGCAGGTATTGTTAACAGCTGTCTGATGACACTGTGTGAGTGTAATTTGAGATCCCATCATGTCACCATCGCTTGAACTGCCACTGACATCTTTCCAGGCAAAGCCTAAGGATAGAAGATGCTTCAAGTTGTGTTTTTAATCTGTGCTCCTTGTGGCGAGCCTGTACATTTGTCAGCACCTCACTGGCCCCTGTCATCTGGGTAGCAGATACCCAACAAGACTGATGAGCAAGAGGAAAGGCTGTTAAGATGCCTCTTCAGGGTCCTTCCCTGAACAGAAAGAAGACAAAAGTGGAGGCAGAGAGTATAAGGCAGGGTGGACTCCCTGCATAGAAGAAGAAGAGAGAGAAAAGGTGAAGCTTTATGTAATATTCACTTGGAGAAAAAGTGAGGAGGCTTAGGATGCTAGGATTTTGGTGACTTATTTTCAGATAGTTATGTTATTTCCACCTCTTTTTCCCAGCTTTAGTAGAAGTTTCATAACATTCCTAACAATATTATTATATTTATGAGTTAGTAGATTGCTTGAAGCTTGGGTGTTCTGCTAATATAACAAGACACTTTTCCTTGTCCCAATTTCTCAATGTGATGTAGGAATCTTGGTCTGTATTGATGATTGTAACCCTGGGCACATATAAGGGCCATATAGAAATGGTAGCGATGAAGACAAATGAAATTTAGATGATAACTGGTTTCCAGTCTCACGAATTCTGACTCAAGTAGGACCAAGGTATTGTTCTTTGTAAAAATCCCTATGACCTCAAGTAATTCTAATATGCAGGCAGAGTTGAAAGTTAGCTAAAGTTATTTTCAGCTGAAGTTAGCTAAAGTTTTGGCTAAAAAGAGCTAAAGTTATTTTCAGCAGCACTGTTTTGTAATTGTTGATCTGCAACTTTTCTTTCTCCCTTTAGAATAATGAAATTTTGTCAGTTTTGTTGATCCCCAATTTTCTTTAAAAAATGTATAAAACTTTTCATACGTGTGAACGTATGTATGTTACATATGCTATCTTAAGCAATTTGCTTCTTTTCACCTGAAATTGATTCTAAGAGTTATTTATGCTGTGTTTATTCATCATTGCTGATATTTCATTTGTGTGAACATAGCACAATTTAAATTAGTTATACAGTTAATGGAGAATTTTATGTTACTCCATTATACTTGATATTGCAAACATATGATACCATTAGCCTTCAAATTTTTTGCCAATCCACTGTATAAAATTTGCATTTTATAATGGCTATTATTTGCATTTGGCTTATCATTAAATATTATTTTAAATAAGATTTCAACTTTATTGATGTATAATTGGCAAATAAATATTATATATGCAATATGTATGATGTAATGTTTTGATGTATAGAAATGTGAAATGATCTCCTTGATGGAGCTAACTGGCATATCTATCACTCCACAGAGCCACCTTTCACAGAGTGATGTGAACACTTAAGATCTGCTCTCAATACGTTTTGGGTATACAATACATTATTTTTAACTATAGTCACCATTCTATTCATTAGGTCTCCAGAATGTATTCATCTTATGACTACATATTTTCACACTTTGACCAATATCTCCTTATTTTTTCAACCTTCAGCCCCTGGAAAACACCATTCTACTTGGATTTATGAATTCAACTTTTTTAGATCTCACAAAAAAAGTCAGATGATTTGACTTTCAAAAATGATTAAATATTATTTCATTGCATATAGAGTATATTGCAGATGTGTGCACGCACACACGTGTGCACACACACACACATATTAGGATGGACTTTCAGGTACTGAGGGATGGGAAAGATGAGAAGATAATGATAAAGGAATTGTCAATAATTAGGCTGTTTCCACATATTTGTCATTGTGAGTAATACTGCAATGAACACAGGAGTGCATATATCTCTTTGAGATAGATAGTGACTTTTTACTTTTGGATATGTACCCAAAAGTGCAATTACTGGATCATATAGTAGCACTAGTTTTAAGTTTTTTGAGGCTTCCCCCCAGTGTTTTAAATAATGGCTGTACCAGTTTATATTTCCATTGACAATATAAGGTTTCCTTTTCTCTACATCCTTAACTATTATCTTTTGACATTTTGATAATAGTCATCTTGGTAGGTGTGAAATAATATTTCATTGTGCTTTTGATTTGAATTTTTCTGATGATTAATGATGTTGAACATTTTTGCATTACTATTGGCATTTTTCATGTCTTTATTAAAATATCTATTCAGGTACTTTGTCTATTTTATAATAGATTATTATTAATATTATTTTTTATTGCCATCACCATTGAGTTGTATGAATTTCTTGTATGTTTTGGATATTAACCCCTTATAAGATATATGATCTGCAAATATTTTATTCTACTCCGTAGGCTCCTGTTTCATTAGTTTATTTCCTTTGCAATGCAGAAACGTTTTAGTTTAGTGTAATCTTTCATGTTTATTTTTGTGTTTTCTTCCTGTGTTTTTGGTTTGAAAACTCATTCTCAAGACTAATATGAAATTTTTTTCTTCCTGTGTTTTTGGCTTGAAAAATAATTCTCAAGACTAATATCATGGAAGTTTTCCTCTCTGCTTTTTTCTAGGAGTTTTATGGATTTGGGCTTTATATTTAAGTTTTTAATTAATTCTGAGTTAAACTTTAGATTATATGAATTCAATTTAATTTTTGCATGTAAGATAAAAAACCAATATCATTTTATTTTGCATGTGGATATTGTGTTCTTTTAACACTTTTTTTTATTGAAGAGATTATAGATTCTTTTATTAAAGAGATTATAAATTCTTTTGCTCATTAAGTTCTACTATTGATGCCTCTCTATCACATTTTTTATTTCATTCATTGTATTCTTTGGCTCCAGATTTTCTTTGTGGTTCTTTTAAAAAGGGATTTCTATCTCTTTATTGAACTTCTTTTCTCATTGTGTTAAAGAGGAATTTAAGAGAGTAAATTTTTCTTTAACACAATAACAATTTATTCTATTGAACTTCTAAATACCATGAGTCCAAAATGAAGGTGTTGACAGAACCATCTTTTTTTTTAGAAGGCTTTAAGGATGATCCTTTTTTGCTTTATCCAGCTTCTATTGGCTTCAGGAAATGATTGGACTGTGCTGCTGGATCACTACAACCTCTGCTTCCATTTGAACACCGTCTTCACTTCTTACAAATACACTTGTCATTGGATTTAGGGTCCATCTGGATAATCCAAAATGATATCTTCTTGAAATACTTAATTACATCTATAAAATCCCTCATTTTTTATTTAAAAAGTTCACATTTATTGGTTCCTGGGAGTTAGGATATAGACATTTCACTTAGAGGGCCACCATCAAACTCACTGGAAAGCACCCATCTGAAATTGAAGTACATAGTTTTTCAATGTTCCCATATTTAGAGACCATGCATACTGTACACAGAAATTAAACTGGATTATAAATGCATTTTAAAAGCCATGTTGTTTAAGACAATCTGGGCTATGCATTATTTTTACCAAAGAAAATGGAAAATAAATGGAAATATTTGTCTAAGTTAAAAATCTAACATTGATATGAAGCTTTCTGAAGCATAATATTTCCATTTTTTTGTGTTTCATTACTTGTATTCTTCAAAAATTTGAAAATGAGGCTGTTGAGATTTTTGTACATGTTGTTAACAAATATGTGATTTAAGGAGATGCTTCATGGGACACTGTGAGTGTTAAGCAAATTCTTCCTCAAGCACTCTCTACTTATTTCAATCATGTCTGTTCTCATCAATTTGATTGATATAAGTGGTTGGATTTTCCACTAATATATTCCCAGGGGTATATAAATCATGGTTTGCCTGACACACTGATATGGACATTAAAAGCATTGCTGTGTCTGATGATCACAACTTCCAAGTTGCAGCAATCTTACTTTATCATGATGTTAGTTTAAATCTGCCTTCCATTTCTCTCTTAGAGTTTTGACCATGCTAATCTTTCTCTGCATTAAAGGAGAGCATAGTGAGTGCTTTGTACAAAGAAACATTACAAAGTTATTTGGTCTGGTTTCTTCCCACAAGCAGATGACTAGACCAGTCCAGTTTTTGTCTCTCCATAAAGAAAGGGCCTGTCCTAATTCCTGTAAGTCTGTTCCACAGATAAATACCCTATTATATATCTCTATATCATTACCATTTTAAAAATATGGACTATTTTTATTTGCTTCTGATCAGTAAAAATAGAGCTCAAAGTATGTTAAATAAATTAGGATGAAAATGTAACCTCATCAATGATCAACAATTAAAAATTTTCAACACTGAATGTTTAAACTAGTTTAATATATTTTTAAAGTTTTTTGATGTCTTCAGAAAAATTTATGTATTTTATAGCTTTACCTATTAATAGCTGCTACTTCAGGGTATTTTACCTTTAGGATTTCCCATTTTCTACATTTTCATCAAATTTCTTCTGTTTGTAGAACTTGCACATCTTTGTCCTTGTCTCTTTCTGTAGTTCTAAGCAGGAACAAAGCTAAAAGACCATCAAGACATCATTCCTCCTATACGTATGCAGTACTAGTCTCTTATTTTTTTAAATTTCCCTTTTGAGTAGAGCTCTAGTAGCTTTCTTCAGCCACTTTATGTGTGCCATGAGACAAAGACTAGAAAACAGGCATTAAAATCCCAAATGGTTAAAACTGTAAACCTGTAGGTACCATGGAGCGTTCACTAAGCATTAGAGAATGAGTTCTGACTTACTTTCTCACTGACCTGTTTTTCCTTTTTCTGCGACTCATGGTCAAGAATGACGGATAGACTAGATAATCCATAAATTCCCCTCCAATTCTAAGATTTTTGTGAGTATTAATATTTTCTTCTAATGTATTATCTGGCCTAGATAGGCTGTGGTGATTTTATATACTGCTAAAGTTACAAAGAATTTTTACTTGCCATTATCACTTCCAGACCTTTTATGTCACACAAGACCATGAGATCTTCCCCTGTCCACCTCTCTAATACCACCACAGGCCACAGCCTGCCTTCCTAACCTAACATTCTTATCATACTGGAATCCATTCTGTCCTTAACATAGAAAACTCTTTTTTTTCTTTTTTGGATCTTTGCATTGTTTTCCTTCTACTTGGTTCATCTTTCTTTTGGTTCTTTTATCTCATTCAACACTTAACAAAAATGCCAACTTTTTAGTAGGCATTTCCTCACCGCTCTGTATAGATCTATCCCTTCAACCATTCACCTACTATTCTTAGATGCTTCTCATCATTCTCAGTTTTCTTTATATTCTTTATCATGGTGTGTCAGGATTCTGCTTCCTTGGGTTCTTTTTATTGTTCCCTATACTTGGCACCCCAACATGAGAATAGGAGTCATAGCTTCCTGTTATTGTGACCAAGAGGAATGTAAGGGAGTAAAGGTTTGCTGGTGCTAATGGCCCCGGTGACTCACTTCTCCCAGCCATGCCTCCCTCACCTCTGAACCTTGCTATATTAGGGATCATGTTTTTTTAAAATAAATTTTTATTGGTACATTATAGTCATACATCTCAATGGGAAAAAATCTGTGGAGAAATACATACACACATCACCCAATCAGCCCCTACCCAATCTCTAGCCCCTTCCCTCCCCCTCCCTCCTACCCGTGCTTGGCTTCCTGATTGACTTTGATATGTTTAAGTACATCATGTGCTTTAAACAGTTTCTGGGCCCCACCTGCTGACTCCAGAGGGATTATGTTTTTTATGCATGAGATTTTGGGGGGTACTCAAACCCAACTGTAGCATCTTCTTGGAATTACTTAAAAATTTTTTTTTATTGGTGCATTGTATTCATACATCTTAATGGATAAGATGGTGGAGATATACATGCACACATCATCCAATTAGCCTTTACCCAATTCTCGCCCCATTCCCTCCCCCTCCCTCCTTCCCATGATTGGCTTAGTGACTGATTTTGATATGTTTGTTTTAGTACAACATATACTTTAGAGAATTTCCCTCTTCCCCCCTCCCTTCCCCTTAGTTAGGTCACCTTATTTGCTCATCTATAGAATCTCCTTCTTCATCTAGAATTCTTAAATATCCCAATGCCTACAAGAGTATATAGATATAGAAAATGAATAAATCAATTAATGTCCCTGAGCTGAACAAATTGTTCTTTAATAAAACACATTTAATATATTATGATAATTTCTCTAAGACTATCTCTATCTTCAGGCCTGTGACCTGAGTCAGTGTATATTGCAAGGTACTTATTTTGGTTCTCATTATTTGTCTTTATTGCTTATTAATGTGTCTCAACATGAGATTAAAGCCAATTAACACATGCCACCTAAACTCTAGAAAATTGTAATATACTAACTGTGCTTGACCTTGAGTAAAAATTGAATGCTAATATTTACTTGATGTGGAAAATATATCCTATGGAGTTAAACAAGTTACCTGTTACTCACGAAAATTTTCTTCATAAATTCTACTGTTTTGACACTAGCCTCCAATTAGCGATGCTGGAGGCCCTGGGAAGATAATAGCTTCTCTGCGTGTATATGTTTTTAAAGCTATATTTCAGTGATAATGTAAGCCAGCATTTCTCCCTGGATTTATTTACATATTTTGTCTTTAGTGTTTTTGAGTTTCTGACATTTGGTCTCCTTAGTAATCTGTTTTCTGAGCTTTGCAAGTCAGGCAATATGGTAACCATGGCCCCAGAAGCATATGGAATCCTGAATGATCAACATAATCCAGCCTTTTACCAAGTAGGTGGTGTGACTTCAATCAAAAGAGCAGATGGAATTAAGAAAGGTTGTATAATAATATTGTAGGGACTGAGCTAACTAAATAAATAAATAAATAAACTTGCCCCCGTGCCTAAAATACAAGTGTATTTTATCTTTCATAGAAAAAGAAATGTGTAAATATGCTTCAATTACCATTTGTGCTTGTTATAGACTACTAAAAACAAAAAAATATAGTCATCATTAATCTTGTCTTCTACGAACTCCAGGTATTTGTGAATGTTATATCTTTGCCAATGAGATTTGATTGTTACTAAGCTAGGTCTGTCCACCGCTGTGGTTGTCAGTGGGACTATACCTTCCCTACTTTGGTCTTACCTGTGGGCAGAGGTCCTTCTCTTCCTTATGGTGAATTGTATCTCATAGGCCTCTCTAATTTGGCCTTAGTCAAGTCTAACTGGACAGGGTTCAGTAACTTGATCCTCAGCCTTTGGGTTGTCAATATCTCTCAGTCTAGAATACCCTTCCATTGCAAATATGTACAACACCTTTCTGACCATCTCAACTTTCTTGTGCCAATAGCTAAGTATGATGTATAAAGTGATCCACCTAAGCTCAAATTCTAGTTAAAAGTCCTGTTTTATACAACAGAGAAAAAGGCTGGATCTTGTTTGGTATTTGCATAAATAAGAAAGGCTCTTTACAAGGGATTCTTTAAGATTAAAATAAGTTTTTACTGTGAAGAAGTTCTAGCTCCAGACATAGCATGTATGTCAATATTAATCAAAAGGTACATCACTGCCTTTCAAATAATAAGTTCTCTCTGTGCCCAAGAAACTAGACCTCAACTGACATGCTTCTTGACTAACTGTTCACACTGCAGCCCAGGACTAGATGTAGGAATATGCTAAAATCACAGTGGACTTTGGTAGAAATTACAGACCTTTGCCTTTGATAACACTGTGAGAAATTGGATAAAACAGCCCTTTCCCAGGAAGTTAGAAGATCCTGGGATGAACAATGTCTCCACCACTCATGGCCTGTGTCACTATGAAGAAGTTACTCTGTCTCTCTAGATATTTGTAGAATTTGAGGGCTTATCCCATAATCCTTAAAATTTATCTTTAAAACTCTTTGTCCATCTCCTGAGCACTCTTATCAATAAGTAACAGTAATACTATTATTAGGCACAGGCTTATCTGCTATAGTAAAATTAATACTAATGACAATTATAGTAATAGCAAGCATTATTTTTAGTGCTTACTATATTTAGATGCTATAATTTGTGTGAATTATCTTATGTAATTAAGGTGTGGATGAAGTGTTTATTACTATGCCTATTTTAGAGCAGTTAAATAATTTGTCCAAATCATTTATGTAATAGATAGGAGATCCAAGATGCATATGCAGGTCTCTTTTATCTTTTATGTATAAGTAGTGTGTGCATAAAACACACAAACCAAAGCTCTAGCATGATTTGGCTGTAAAAATTATACAGGGCTTGCATTTGCATTGATATGTAAGAAACCAATATTCAACAAAACCAAAAAAAAGGGTAATAGTAGAAGGCCAGGAATAAATTATGTAGAGAGGGTAAAAAAAGATCTATAGAAGAAAGAAAAAGCTGGAGTTCTGCTTTATAGTGACATAGATTGGCCAAATGCCTTTAAGGACAAAGCAACATGATTGATTTGTGTGAATAAATATTGATTTGACAGGAAGTCAGACAAAGTAATTATGTGAGTAAGTATATCTACTGTATTTTAAACAAAGCAATCTGGGGGAAAAACTGTTGTGGCAGACAGTTCTTGATAAAACTTGGGACTTTTCCACTTCACTGACATACTCTTACCTCTGAAATAACACAGAGAATGACACTTTTACTCCAAGCCAGTGATCCTTCCAGATGGCTCCATTTCCCTGAGCCTGCCATGCTGGAAATTTTATAGGCACTCCTTCAGATTTATTTAGGAATATTCGACCACTAAATTAATTTTGTTAACTTAGTCATCATGCTGTTCAGTAGATCCCCAGAATTTATTTATTTAGTAATGGAATCTGTTATAACTTAAAGTTATTTAAAATTTATTTATGACTAAAAGTGTATAGCGTTTGATCAGTATCTATTTTTCATGCCTTCTAGATCCTGCCAACTATCATTCTCTTTGTCTATGAGTTTTACTTTTTGAGATTTCACGTATGAGTGAAGTCTTGGAAGATTTGTCTTTCTGTGGTCCACACCGTAATGTTCTCCAGGTTCATCCATGTTGTCACATATGACAAGACATTCTTTTGATGATTGAATAATATTCACATACATGTATATGTACATATCTGAGTTCACATATATTCATATGCATTAGTCAGCCTTTTGTCACTGCAATAAAGTACTTGAGATGTCTACTTAGTAGGAGGGAAGGTTTATTTAGCTCACAGTTTTGGAGGTTCACGAGGCATGGCTTCGGCTTTGGCTCATTCTGTTGAAAGCTGTATGACATCATGGAAGATAACAATGGCAAGAACAGGTGATCAGACTTTGAACCAGGAGTGATAAAGAGAATGGGATGGAGCCAGGTTTGCGCTGTCTATAACAACCCTGTGACCAATGGGGTTGAATGAGAAATACGTCATGCCCCCAGTGACCTGACAACTCCCTACTAGTTCCATCACCTTCCAACATACCACCTGGGGACCAGGTCTTTAACTGCAGTGGACACTTGACGGACACTCAAACCACACCCAAACCATAGCCACCTATGTCTATATACTTTCTTCCTTACAGAAAGATATATTTTTTAATTCACCCATTCATTGACATTTAGATTGATTTCATCACTTTTCTATTGTAAATAATGCTGCCATGAAACATTAAGAATTCATCACAAACATTTCTGACTACCTTCTTTCCTTTGACCTCTGTTGGATATTTTGATTTCTTTATGGGTGCTGGGCATTAAGGTTGAATCAGACAGTCACAGACCTTATTCTCTGTTTGTTGGGGGGTTACTTATGATAGACATTTTGAATCATGTGAGGAATTTGATTTTGTTATGGTCAAATTCCAGTGGCATCAGGGGAATGGATGAGAGCTATCTTGAGTTTTATGGGGAGGCTGGTCAGGAAGAAATCCCAGGTGAATGTGTCATCCATGTGCACGATTCATTCACAGCCTATATTTACTCCCAACCCTTAATTCAGCCTTGGCTTTTCATTCCTCTGTTTCTGTAGAGTTTAGGCTTGAATTGTGCTGTCTTCAGTCATTATTTAATTTTATATATCTTTTAATTAGCCCTCAGCACATTCCTCTTTGATGCCTAGTACTGCTATGTATATTTTCTTGACGTATAAAGCCACTGTTTTACTCTTAAGCCAAAGACTATTGTGTAGTCAATGTCCCTATTGTTTTCGCAAGTCAAGGCCAAGTTCCTCATTTTGTAATTCAAAGATCCCTATCAGTTATTCATTGCTTTTCCATCCCCTAGCTTACTGTGTCTCATAATATCTCAGTGCCATCCACCACCAACCTAGTTCCATCAAACTCATTTTTCTCCCAACGATTTATTTCACTGTAATTCACCAAAGGTACATTTGCTTTCTCTCTCTCTCTCTCTTTCTCTTTGAGGACGTGTGTTTATACACAGATATTTTTATTTTCTGAGCCATTTGGGACTAAGTTGCAGACACAAAACATCATCCCTAAACACATCAGTCTCATCTTCTATAAACAAAGCCATTTTCCCTCAGAGCTGCAGCACTATTATCACAACCAAGAACTCAGCACTGAGGCATTAAGATGTAAAATAAAGATCTCTATGAATACCTTCTCTCCCTTCAGCATACAGTCAAGGAAATGCTTGGCATTGGATTGTTATATCCCTTTAGTATCCTTCACTTAGAGTACCCTGTATGATGTTTTGACTTCCATGACATTGATGTCTTTGAAGAGCACATGTTGAGGGTTTTGTAGAACACCTCTTGCTTTGGATTTGTCTGATGATTTCATGATAAGTGCAGGTTAAACATTTTACCAAAAATACAATATAAACAATATTGATTTTTTAACCTCTTCTTCCTCATGTTGCTGTCTTGGCTTGCCTGTCCTTATCACTTCCATTTTGTTTTTATGAACTGTATAGCCTTTCAGTTAACTTCAGAAAATTATTACATAATATTTGCTCTGTGCCAGGTGATCTGGTCCATGAATGGAGTAGAAGATTCTTTTTCCCAGGCAGTTCTGTGATGAGCATCCTCCACTGGAACTACTCTAATTAAGTCTGCTTGCAATGATCTCGCCTTTCTTGAATCTCTCTAGCAGAGTAGACTATCATCTGTGGCGTGTGTGTGTGTGTGTGTGTGTGTGTGTGTGTGTGTGTGTGTGTTGGTACTGAGAACTGAATCTAGGAACATTCTACCTCAGAGCTGCACCTTCAGCTCTATTTATTTGTTTGTTTGTTTTGAAACAGGGTCTCATTAGGTTGTCTCACTGCATTGCTGAGGCTGTTCTCAAACCTGTGATCCTCCTTTCTCAGCTTCCCGAGCATTGAGATTATAGGCTTGTGCTTCTGCCTGGATAACTGTATCTTACTTTGATTATCAGTGTTCAGCCTTAGAAAGTACTACATTTTTTTTAATGTGAGATCTTTTGTTCAATAAAACTCTAAGTTCTCTGAAGTCAGGTGCATGACTTTTACAATTTTTTATTGTCCACTATAGCACCTAGCACTATGCTAGACCAAATATAAGTGCTTAAGAAATAGTTATGAATTGGTCCTGTTTTTTGTATTGCCTTTCTGTTTCAAAGCCTTTGCCTCCTTTTCAATAAAATTCATGGCAGCCTTCTGAGATGAAGAAGCTTTGGCATAGCTTTGGGGGACATTGCCTGACTTTTGATAATCATCTTTTTATGACATTCTTTTTATATTTGTCTAAGACTATGATCAGTTTGTGTTCCCTGAGTATAAACTTGAATACTGTGGACAGATCATCAGCAGTGTGTTGAGCAATTCTGATTTTTAAATTAACCATGGAAGATGTTCAAAGCAAATAATGTACACCTTAAAAATCAATAATTGAATCCTTTCCCCTACATATAGGATTAGACAGCTAAACTGTCACATTATTCTATACAGAATTATTGTTCTCATAGGGCTATTTCTCATCTATATATATTGGTTAAATATTTCTTTTTCTTTTAGAAATCAAAAAAGTAGCTCAAACTGGCATAAAATTATAATATACTTAAAAATCCATGTAGGTTCAGCAGTAGTGGGGAGACTGGTGTTTTATAAGGGTTCTTGGATTTTGCATTATATGCCATTCTACTTTGGGAAAAGTATATTTTTAGTCATGGACCAATTGGGTCACTGCAATTATTCCAATGCTCCAAGTACTGTCTTCCTTATGCAGAATCAGTGCTCTCATCATCAGTGTTTGCTTATTTTTTTCCCCCATTTGTTTATGTTGGATCAACCAGCGCCTGAAACTCTACATGAAGGTCTAGCAGATAGTTCTGTACAGCCTATCTTTCCTCCTCTTTTGTGCTTCTGCAACTTTCAGGTATTGTGCCAGGTCTGTATATTTGTTGCTTTCTCTGTGTTTTTGCAGTGTTGGGGAATGAACTTAGAGCCTTACGCTTGCTTGGCAAGCCATTCACCACTGAGTTATATCCCCAGCCCTGTGCTAAATGTCTTGGTTGGTGGTCATCCACTGAGGCCTTGGCCATTCAATCATAGATTTCAGCAGTGGACCTTCCACCAATTCCTGTTTAAGATGGTCTTTAGAATGACTTTTATGGTCTTGAAGCTGTGAACTACCTTTGCTTTTCCATGGCTGCCAGAAGATCTACCTGTCCTTTAGATTCTGGAACATAAACCTTGAAATATTTTGACAAGTTCTTTCAGTCACAGCCATGTTAGTGTGCATTACATTTGCATTTGCAGAACTTAATCAATGTGTGAGCCAATCATATACAGATATCAGGAATGAATCAAAATAACCATAGTATTTAGGTAATAAGTTGGATATGGTTCTAAGAGTACTGAGTCCATGGAAGGTTATTAAAAGAATTTAATGTTCACGGGAATGGTGTGTCATGTAGTTTCTGAAAAATTGCCATCACATTTATGCCTAATAAATACATTTTTCATGAATATGCTGAGGCAATATTAATTTACTGAATGAGATGGCAGTTATAAAGAATAATTAATTAAAAGAATTTCATAGACTTCTACAAACAAAGCAGGTGTTTAAACAGTGCTTCAAATTGGCATGGGCCCATAGACTGAGAGCTGGTGAGAAATACTATTAGATCTACAATTTCTGATAATAAGAAGGGAAAGATAGAAGGCTGAGACAGAAGGAATGTGGTTCACAGACAGCCTCAGCTACTTAGTGAGGCCCTTTGAAACTTAATGAGACCTTGTTTCAAAATAAAGAATAAAAAATAGGGCTGTGGGTGTATCTTGAGGTAGAATGCCCCTGGGTTCCATCCTCAGTATAGAAAAAAAAAAAAAGGAAGGGAAAAATATCATTCATTCTATTGCTTTTAAAAAGTTTTTGAAACTTTCTCCTCTTTGCTGCATTCTTAAACTAATGTAGATGAACAATTTTGTGGAAAACTTATGGGGGTTGGTTAAATATCAATAAACTACTTTTTAAAAAAGGTCAAATAGGACAGATAGAAGATGAAACAGTGATTATGATGAGGATGTTGGAATAATGTAGGTCAGAGGACAAAAAGAAACCCATGGAGAATGGACCAGTCTTGAGATCCAAAGTAAAACCTGTGTGATCCTCCTGTCTCCGCCTCCCAAGGGCGGGGATTACAAGCATGCATTGCAAGCCCAGCAAAATGTGTGCATTCTTAATTTAATAAGTACAGCAAAAAATCATTGGATAAAATTAGTAAATCCTACAGTAAGAACAAATCTGTCTATAAAATAGAAAAAAGAAGAGAAGAAAAGAAATGCTTTCTAGTTTTGCTGTTGTACCCCAAACCACAAAGGTTATACCACAGTACATGATAAGTGCATAGTACTCAGTTAAGATGGAAAAAGGCAACGCATTCATTATATGTTTCCGTGTCCTCTGTGGTAGTTTTAGGCATCCATAGAGGGTCTTGAACTTATCCCCTGTGGATAAGTTGGAACTACAGTAGCAGTTAATAAAATCAAATAGGATCAGGGATTCTTGTTAACTAAGTGAATTTTAGTTCTCTTGTCCAAACAGTAACTATGTGAGATGATAGATATATTAATTTGTTTTACTACAGTAACTATTTTATTATCTATATATAATTTTATAACCTCATGTTGCAAACCTCAAATACACACAATAAAATTTAGTATGAAATAAACAGAGGTTGGAAATAAATAACTACTGATATAAACAACTTGATTATTTTTAAAACCTGACCCAGTGAGTATAAATAGGATTTTTTTCCTTCTGCACCAAATACATTGATAAAAAGTTATGTTATTTAAAAAAATATCAAGTCAGGCATGATGGTGCATGCATGTAATCCCAGTACTTGGGAAGCTGAGACAGGAGGATTGCAGGTTTGCAGCTAGCTTCAGGTACTTAGTGAGGCCATCCTTAATTTAGTGAGACCCTGTTTAAAAAATAATTACCAGGTTTTGACATAGAAAGAATGGTAAGTTCTAGTTCCCCCAATTTTCTGCTTCTCTATGAAAAGGACAGCACCTGAGAACAAGAGTATGTGAGATCTAAGCTCTTCAACAACTAGCACGATTAATGAAACACCATCCAAAAGCAAAGGACTTTTAAAACCATATCCCTGAAGCCCTGTAGTTTAGACCAAAGGAAATAAGGATTAGATGGCCAGAGGGACTTGTCCACAGTTAAAACAGTAGAGAATGAAGATCTGAACTCTGTCTTTCTGTATCCATGTTCCCAGAGAAAAGGGAGCTGAAATAATTTATTTTTTGCTATGGCATTGTAAAGCTAAGGTATAGTCAATCTTCATTATTCACAGATTCCATATTTAATTGTTTTTTTTTGGTACTGGGAATGAAACTCAGGGACATTCTACTTCCACGCTGTACCTTCAGCCCTATTTTTTAATCTTTACTTTGAAACAGGGTCTGACTAAGTTGCAAAGGGCCTCACTAAGTAGCTGGCATTGTCTGAGCCTCCGGTTTCAGCATCCCAAATGCTGAGATTACAAGCATGTACCACTATGCCCGGCTCCGTATTTGAAAATTTGTCTTCTTGCTAAAACGTATTTGAAAACCCCAAACCCATCTCATGTGTGTTCACGGTCTTGTGTGGATTTCAAAAGACATGGAGTTGCTGGACATGCAAGTTTTCAGCTGGCGACAATAAGGCGACACTCTGTCTTCTTGCTTAAGCTCTCTACTATAAATAATTCATGTAGTCCTTTGTGTGGTCCACTTAGGGGTACATTTTCACATTTTGTGCTTTTTGTTGGTGATTTTGCTGTTTAAAATAGTCCCCAAGCATCATGTGAAGTGCTGTCCAGGGTTCCTAAGTATAAGAATGCTTTATGGAGGAAACACATGTGTTAGATAAGCAGTAAACTTCATTCAGGCACAAGTTATGGTCAGGTTAGCTGGGAATTCAATGTGAATGAATCTAGAGTAGATATTAAGTAAAGTGCTTTTAAGCAGAAACACATAAAACAAGGTTAGTATTGATTGGTTGGCAAAAATGTGAGCACAAGTTCATAGGAATTTAATCTTGTATCTCCCCTAGAAGCCATGGTCCAATATTTGCTAATTCAGTCTTTATGGCAACTTTATTGATGATCACTACTGTAAATGGTGAGAATTGATTGTAAATATTATTGGAAGGAAAAAATAAATAAATGAAAAGTTTCCACAGCCCTGCCCCCAAATTTAAGGGATTCTATGAGAACAGAATATCACTTCAAAAGTCTCAATGGACTTCCGGGAAGATGGCGACCTAGAAAAGCGGGGCTTAAGAGCCCCGCTAACAACCAATCTCCATTACCACAAAATCAGCGCCTTTCATAGCCAGAAAACACCATCACCAGAGAAACAAAATATCACCAGGCTACAGAGAGAAAGCGGACTGAGAACAGAGCTCAGAGCCACAGAGGAGATACACCAGCCTCACGCCTGAGGACGTGGCAGCAGTGCCCTACTGCCGGCGGCAGCGGCGAATTCACCGGACGGCTACAGCAAGCCGAGTTGAGCCGCTGCAGAACAGCCAGGCAGGATTTCTCGGCACAGGGAGCATCTAAAGCTCCCAGTGGCTGAGCTCAGCACACGCTGCAGGGATTCAGAGTGGAACTAAAAATCAGGAAGAAATATGCCAGCCTCACGGCCGAGGGCGTAGCAGCGGCGCCATATTGCCACTGGCGGCAGCAGCAGCGAATTCACCAAATTCACTGAGTCCAGTACAGCTACATCTGCATACTCAAGAACAGTGAGTCAAATTGCGGGCCACAGAGGAGAAATCCCAGTACTGTACTCCCTGGGACTTGACCCAGTGGGGGAGTGGAGGTGGCAGAGATATCACACCATAGGAGAACGTGCAACCTGGCACCCCCCACAGTCCAAAGCAGCCTCTATCGACTCTCTAGGTCAGAGACTCTGTGATACAACCCAGTAAAGGAGTAGTGGGGTCTGAGATACTACTGACTCGAGATCCAGAGCACCTTAAGTGAAGTCATAGTGACCCAAGGGAAGAACCCAGAGAAGGCACAAACTTCTGAAATCATGGTAAAGAGGAATAACAATGGAGCAATGAATGCCCACAACCCCACAACATCAGAACCTGATAAAACAGAAAAATCAGAGATTTCTAGAAGATCAAATCAGGAAAATAACTGTAGAAATAATAGAGGTGCTTCGAAAGGAACTCAGAGAGAGCCAAAAAGAGATAAAGGATGCAATTAATGAAGTAAAGGCCTCAATTCAAAGCACAAACAACCGATTAGACCACATGGAGAACAGAATCTCGCTCTTAGAAGATGATCATTCCAAAAATGAACGCATAGTTTCTAATCTAGAAAAAAATATTCGACAACAGGAATCTGATATTGAAGAAATATGGGCCCATTTTAAGAGAGCTAACCTAAGAATAATTGGAATAGAGGAGGAAAAAGAAAGTGAAACCAAAGGGATCAACAATCTCTTCAAGGAAGTAATAGCAGAAAATTTTCCAAACATAGAGCAAGAGGTTGATACACAGGTCCAGGAAACTTATAGAACTCCCTTTAGACAGGATCGGAGAAGAGGATCCCCACGCCACATAATTGTCAAAATGACCAATGTGGAAGCCAAGCAGAGAATCTTAAAGGCAACAAAAGCAAAGGGCCAAGTGACATTCAGAGGCAAACCAATTAGAATCACTCCAGACTTTCCAAACCAAGTTATGAGATCCAGAAGGGCTTGGAGTAACATATTCCCAATTCTGAAAGAAAACAACTTCAGCCAAAAATTTCCTACCCAGCAAAACTTTCTATCAAATTAGATGGAGAAATAAGAAGCTTCCATGACAAACAGAAACTGAAGGAATTTATGTCTTCAAAACCAGCACTAGAGAAAATACTCAAAGAGATTAACTAAAAAGAAGAAATAGGTAACACACACCAGAACCAGAGAAACAAGATTTTCCATCCAACAGACAACTAAGATTGGTTATCTGTGGAGATTCATTATTTATGTTAGTCTTTTACCTATCTCTAAATGGTATTGTTTGCCTTTATTGTTGTTAATTTTTAGGATTTATAGTTGGAATATTAATATATCTTCAGATATAGCATTTGGAAATATTTTATCCCATTCTATTAGTAACTTTTAACTCTGTTTACATTGTCTTAGGATATACAATATTTTTTTTTTATTTTTTAAGGAGTTTGTATACTCTTCTGTTGCCTGTGCCATTGAAACCATATCTAAGAAATCACTGCCAATTTCAATGTTGTGAGGTTTTATGACCCAGATTTTCTCCTAAAAGTTTATAGTCTTAAGATTTATATTTAGATCTTTTATCTATTTTGAGTTAATATTTGTATATGGGATTAGGTAAGAGTCCAATTTTATTATTTTCCATGTAATTATTATTTTCAATAATATTTAGTTAAAAGATTATTATTTCCTCCACCGAATGTTCGTGGAAACCTTGTCAAAAATAACTTGACAATATAGGGAAGAATTTAGCTCTAGGCTTTTATTTAACTCCAATGGTTTATATATCTGCCTTTAGAATACTACTACACTGTTTCAATTATTGTAGCTTTATATGGTTTGAAATCAGAAAATATATATCTTCTAGCTTTGTTCTATTTCAAGATTGTTTTGGGTATCTAGAGTCAATATTCCATATTAGGATAGATTTTTTTTCTGAAAAATAAATATATAAATATATGATAGTTTCACCTAAAAAAAATAGAAAAAAAAATATTCTCTGGTAAGAAAGAAAGTAAAAAGAAATATTGAAATGTTATCTTTAAGTCATCAAAAGCTTGGTATCAGACAAATGAAACTGTTATGTGAGATTATCATTTTTAATTTTTGATAAATTGCTATAATACTAGATGTCAACCACTAAGCCAAGCATGGGAGGGAGGGATGGGGAGAAAATGGGGTGGGGATCGGGTGGGGGCTGACTGGGCGATGTGTGCATGTATGTCTACAAAAGTTTGTATCCCACTATGATGTATGAATACAGTGCACCAATAAAAAAAAATACAGATTAAAAAAAAAGTCTCAATGAAGAAACTTGTTAAAATTCCTTTATTTGAAATGATAATAACTGCTTTTACATTTTCTCAGGCTACGTAACAAGAAACACTTGCGAATTACCATAACATGTGGAATAAGAGGAGGATTAGCCATTGAAGATTTGGCTCTGGGCATGGCCTTTTCTCTCAGTTCTTGGGGAAATCATTCCTTGTGATTTTAAAAATCATCTATGAAATGGCTATGAATTATACATACCTTCCTACATCACAGTTGTTGATCTGAAAGAATGAAGAACAAATGAAAACATGTGAAACATGCTTCAAATATGCTGAACAAATAGGTAGATATTGCAATGCATTTTTAATATTTTTATTGTTGTGGTCTTATACTTTCCTATCATGATGTAGTTCTTAGTGATGGTGACATACAGCCAGAACTTGGTGGGCTTTACCCCGACTCCTCCTTTCTCCACTCCTCATACAAAATATTGAGGTTGACATTGGTATTCTCATATATGTCTACAATGTCCATGGGGGTGATCTCTTTATTGATTCTTCCTTTCCCTCCCATCGCCCTAGACCAGCTCCTGGCTCCACGGAGGTTTCCCCTCCATTGTCTAAACCCTCTTCTATCCCAATTACTCCCCAAGCTCCACATACGATAGAAAAATATTCCCCTTCATGTTTTGTGACTGGACTAATTTCACTTAGCATAAAGTTCTCCAGATCCATCCATTTTCCTGCAGATGACATCATTTTGTTCTTTACTGCTGAGTACAATTTCATATCGCCATGTATTTACAGTATTACTTGAGTGAATAAGGACCACTTTGTGCTGGAGCTATTTCTGTCCCTCATTCTTTCTCTTTTTGGTGTACTTATTCACATTCTACCTAGAAGGAAGACTACTGTTTGCCACGGCCCGCTTTCCTTGATGTCTGCATGTGCCCCCACAAGTGATGCATGACTGCCGTGGCATCTCAAGGAGAAGCCCCGAGGGAGCGTTGCCTCTGGCCAAAGTACTCCCCCACTCTTAGATATTCTTTCATAACTACTATTCTTTTGGTAATGATTCTTTTAACTTTCCACATGAATTGCTCCAGTGATGTAAGATCAGGACTGTGGGAGAAACTGAGTCTGTGGAAAATAAATCATCTAGTAATTTGTCTAAGCCTCTAAACGCCCTTGGCTTTGCTCAAAGATGTAAATCTAGTCAGAATTCAGATACTGTGGAAGCATTCCTGCTACAGCAATTACAAACGCAGAATTCCTCCCTATCTTTGACCTTCATTCTAATCATTACAATAGAGCCAAGGGCTAGGAGGTATCTTGACCTTTGCACCTAGTGACAGCGCTGTGCCTGGTGACAGGGAGACACCACCTGGTTAAAATGTTATGACAGAACAAAAGACATATAATAAAAACTTCATGTTGTTTTTTGGGCCCTGTCTACTAAAAAATATTTTTAAAAGGTTTAATAGGGTGAAGCGTTCAGACAGCAGATGGTATTGCAGACATAATCCAGCAGATATTCATTGAAATCCTCTAAATTATCATAAATGTACATGGATTTCCCTACACCAACTACATGTATGAAACCTGGAATCTCCAACTTCGTCCCCATGCAGCTCATAGGAGGTTGCTAGATAGAGAAGGACATTGGACTAAGCCTTAGGAATAAAAGGTTCCGAAAGGGTTAAAGAAAACTCTTAAAAACTGAATTCTTCAAGTGATTTTGGGTGTGACTTTTGTTCCTCTGGAATTTGCCCACTAAAAGCCTCTGCAGCTGCAAGGCCAAGGCAAGGCCAAAGGGGCTGACTTGAAGCACAAGACCCACCTGCAGGGTCAGGGTTAGGGAACTGATTTCAATCACAAAGACCTGTGATGTCACAGGCCTTACTTTTGTTCAGGGTTGGTGATTTACATGTATATCTCACTATTGTATTTTGGGTATTTGTATTTTTCTACT
Organism: Muscardinus avellanarius; assembly: GCF_963383645.1. Taxonomy (NCBI): domain Eukaryota; kingdom Metazoa; phylum Chordata; class Mammalia; order Rodentia; family Gliridae; genus Muscardinus; species Muscardinus avellanarius. Next base: position 187,765,954 of record NC_137787.1, read on the forward strand.
AGGAAATCATGGGGAAATAGGGAAATATAAAAAATCTTGTGTCTAGAATAAGGTGGTCAATTACACAAGAGAATTTTGTCCATGTCAATCAATTCAGATTTTTTCCTGGAGAGGAATCTCCACATTAAGCGCCATGAACAGGAACTTAAAGGAACTTATTTCATAAAAGGGAAGAAATCGCTCCAGATAAGTGGCTGCAGAACTACAACCGAAACTTTGTCCACCTTTCTGAGATAAATCGGTCCCGAACGGACTCAGTGGCCATATTCAGTGCTGGATTTATTATTCCCGATTGAGCCAGTCTGCCACAACTGTTCACAGAGATGATGCGTTCTGTGCATTTTTCATGTGGCATTCAACAGTTTGCTTTTGTCCAGACCTATAATCTCACTGCCTTTCAAATTTAAACGTGGGCTTCCTATTATCTTATCCTTTGACCTATTCTCACCATGTGGAGAACAATTGCTCAATTAAAACATTCATTAAATAATGACTGAGGACCTACTCTGTACCCATTGTGGTGGCTGTGCGTTTCTATTATCTGATCCTTGTAACCTAGTCAAACCATGTAGAGAAGATGGATTAAGAAGACTAATTGATTAATTAACCCATCAGTTAAATAACGATTGAGCATCTACTCTGTACCGATCATGGTGGTCAGTGATGAAAACATAATGACAGGCAAGCACAGAAAGAGGCCCCTGTCCCAACAGAGCTCCGGACACTGGGAGTGGACCGTTGGTAGTTAGCTACAGTAATAAAACAAGTGGGAGATGCAAAAAAGGAACACATTTTCATGAAAAGTGAAACAAAACAGCAGATCCATCAGTTAGAGAAAATGATCCCCCAAAAGCGACGCATGATCTGAGACCCAAATAATTAATTGGTGATACGCTGGGGAGTAAAGTTAGAATAGTTAGGAGAGACTTTTGAGTGTACCAAATAGGTATACACCCTGTGCAAAGGCCCTGTGGCAGGCTGGAAAATCACAACTTTCTGGAACTGAAAACAACTGGAATGACCAAAGAGCAGTAAGGACCATGAGAGTAATTTAAGATGCTGGGGGTGCAGGAGGAAGCCGACCTCTCAGGGCCTGGATAGCCATGATGATTTGGGTCATTATCTTATATGCCATTCAGGCTCACAGTTTTATTTCAAATGAAATAAAAAGTTTACTGAGTTTTATTTCAAATATAGAATTTTTGCATCAGGATGTTTGGATGCTGAAAGGATCCCTTGCCTGCAGTGTGAAGAGTGGCTAGTTATAGGGGACCATGAATGACTCAGAGTCGACCTAAAGAGATGGAAGTCTATCGCCCTCATCCAGAAACTAATACCTGAATAAAGATGTACCAAAGAGTTTATGATCTGATAACTTAAAAAGCAAGTTGTTTTAAGTAAGGGTAAGTTTTGTCTCTTTAACGGGTGTGTGTGTGAGTTTGTGTGTGTTACTGGGTATTGAACCTGAGAGCATTCTACTTGGAACTATACTAAAGCCCTTTTTAACTTTGCGTTTTAAGACATGGTCTCACTAAGTGGCTGAGAGTCTCACTACTTGCAAAGGCTATCTTTAAAACTGTGATCCTTTGCCTCAGCCTCCCATGTCTAGGATCTCAGGGACTGAATACTTTCTTAATAACTGTTATCTTCATTTTGATGCTACATCTTCTGAGATAATGTTCATAGATAAGCCCACATTTTTGGCAATACTTGGAAAACACATAAAGATTGTTTGCTTGCTAGTAAAAAATACTGATGATTTTCTTTTTTGCGTGTGTGTTACTGGGGGTTGAATCCAGGGGCTTTCTACCTCCAGGCTACACTCCCAGACGTATTTTATATTTTATTTGGAAACAGGGTCCAAATAAGTTGCCCAGTGCCTCACTAAGTAGCTGAAGCTGGCTTCGAACCTGTGTGATCCTCCTGTCTCAGCCTCCCAAGCACGGGGATTACAAGCGTGCACCACCATTCCCTGCATGATTTAACTTTTTAAAGAAGGAAAAAGTAAACATTTAGGAACTAAACATTTGTAACACTGATTCTTGACTACTTTTGGTTTTGATAATAAGTATGCAAAGTTTCTCCCCCCCCCAAAAAAAAAACCCACTTGATCTGCAGAACCTGTTTCAAAGAAGGGAGACGAGTTTATTTAGAGAGCAAAAGTCAAATCTCCCATCATGCCTTATAAAATATTAGTTATGAACTTCCACATTAAAAGTAAAGTTGTAGGGATAGGGTGAGGAACCTGAGCCATCCGAAATTTAAATGAGCCAATATTTCTTCTAGGTGGCTGAGGCCTTCAGCCCAGCATCTCAGATAGAAAGTCATTTCCAGTTCAGGATACCAGAAAAATGTTCAATAATGAGTCATCATAGGGAGGAATGATTTTGGTCCTAGGATCTATTAAATTATGGATAGGGAAGTAATTTCAAATGACTAGGCAAATAGACCATTATAGTTTGCATCTTAAATGCCTTGGTCTCAGCCTGCATCACTACTGGGAGCTGATGGACCCTTTAGAAGGTGGACTTCGTGGAATAAGATTAGCTCATTGGGGGTCTCTTAAAAGACACAGCGAGTCCACAGCTCTTTCCTGGCCACCCTTCTCCCACCGTGATGTGGCCTCAAGTTCCATGATGGGATGCTCCAAATTCCAACTCATTTTTAAAACAAAGTGAATCTTAGATCTTTTACAGAAAAAAGATGTTCCTAAAATGTGAGATAATTATAATAAGCAAATACTCAGACTCATTCAGTTTTATGTACTGCATAAAACTAATCAAGATATTTTATTATTTTATTAACTGTAGGAAAAAATTACATGGTGAAAAGTGGCTAATACATTAAACGGTTACCATCTATCCCTATTTATACCAGGAGGATCTTTCTAGTAAGTCTTCATTTCTTCACTTATGGCTTTGTAGTTTCTCAAAAGAAAAGCTTTTGGCTAATGCAATTATATTATTTGGAAAATATCTGTTTGTTCCAGAGGGTGTTAGAGAGACTCTATTCCTTTTCCACACCTGAGCTGAGAGATAAACTATCTTCCTATAATGGTAACAATATTGTAAAACATTTTTATTGTTCTTCTAGAAAATGACAAAGAAGGTGTTTATCTGTGTTATAGCATCCCGGTGAAGTTTCTAGCAACTGCAATTTTTCCTCTTTTGTATTAAAACAAACTAGTTCAGTCAAACAGATATTTAATAGCGGGCTAAATTCTATTTTTGATTCTAAGTAGGTGCTCTAGTGCTAAGCCTGCTGTTAGAATATGATTATGTTCTTCTTTCCTACGCTTCTTTCTTGGGTTATTTCTTCCAGTATGTCAAACACCCCAGCAATGCATTGAAGGAAAGCATCCAGAGACCTGGATTTGAATGGTGACTTAGATAGAGTGATCCTCCTTACCTGTGGCCTAACTTTCCATGGTTTTAATAAATCATAGTCATTGGGGTCTAAAAATGTTAAATGAAATATTCCAGAAGTAGATAATTCACAAGCTTTAATTTGGATGTTGTGATGAGGAGAGTGATGGAATCTTACTCTATCCCATTCTCTCCCTTTGTCCAGTGCTTCCACCCTATATATGCTACCTGCCCCCATCACCCTTGGCCAGATCAGCTATTGAACATTTTCTTCCTAGATTTGCCGTGCCCCCACTTTCTCTGCACTTATGATGGGCCCTGGGCAAGGACCATGGGTACCATATTTTTGAGGATCCCCTTATGGTAATGCAGGTTTCGTATTTTTGAGCAGTCCTTTATGTTAATGCACTATGTATAAATGGTTGTAACCTTAATTTGAGTAAAAACAAAAATGAAAACAAAGTGTATGTCAAAGGTAAAGCCAAGGAATTCTAAGATAAATGCATAGTCATCCCCGGTCTCAGAAATAGTTGCCTTATTGGACTAGATAATTCATAATGAGATATCTAATTCAGAAAATGTTGCAGACTTATTAAGCATGATCCACCTTACATAATGTCCTGTAAGGTTATTGCCATATTATTGAATATTTCTGAATATCTTTCCCCCTTTGATCTACTCATTCTTTGTATAATCTATTCTTGTCTATCTTAATACTTTACATTTTAACAAAAGTTAAGTCAAACCTTCTAGGTGTTAAGTAGCTCACTTTTGGGGGGCCCACCATTATGAATTGTTAAAAAAGTATATATTGCATTTCAATTTATTGGTGAACAAGAAGAGTTTTATTGTATCTTCTGCAGAAAGATAGATGGACTATTTATTACTTTTTCTGGCCTCAAGGGCTTTTTAACGAGAGAAAAGTAGTATGCTGATTATTAAGGGTCCAGAAAATTTCTTGCCAGAAACAAACAAACATAAAGAGCCATTAAATCCAGTATCCTTAGGTGTTCCTTCATATACAGAATACTTTATAGTTTGCACAGAGATTTCAGTGAACAGCAGTGATACTACTTATGGAGCGCTTATAGTATGTCAACTTTATATATTCATAATCACCGCATCTTCACAATAACCTTATGAGATGTCTAGATCAGGTAGGTAACATAATCCTCTCTCTGTTAGGAGAAAACTTGGCCTCAAGCTTACAATGATTCACTGAGTAATCTAGTTACTAGTTTCATAAGACGAATAAACATTTCCCTGTACAGTCCTGAACTTATGGTTCTGAGCAGGCTCTGCTCCTTCCTAGTTGTGTGCAAGCCACAAACCTGTCTTTGCTTCACCTTTTTTTTTTTTTGGTGGTACTGGGGTTCCTGGAAACCCTTCTACCTCCGGGCTACACTCCCAGACCTATTTTTTATGTTTTTTAAATTTGGAAACATGGTCTCTTAAGCCAGAGAGGCTGGCTTTCTAATCTGTGCGGTTCTCCTGTCTCCACCTCCCAAGCGTGGGGATTACAATCATGTGCCACCACGTCTGGCTTTGCTCGCCTGTTTAAAAATTGTACATCAAAGGTTACACCATCAACTTGAGGGTCATTGTGACTATAGACTATAATAACATGCATGCAATTTCCACTGCATCCGAAGTGCTGGACATGTGTTTTCTGCTCTTGTTTGTCTTCATGGCTAGTATTATATGGACATTTTTTCAATAGCATCTTTCTGAATCTCATTTTAGTTAACTATTTCTATTAACTTTACAATTGACCACAGGAGGTTAGGTTACTGCCACCTAATTTCCTGATAATTCAACAATGATTTTGCATCTCACAATGTGAGAGCATCCCTTAAGGTGCCCCCCAATGAGTCATGCCCTTGCATTATCCACAGCTCTCGAGCCCCGTGTGGAACCTGGGACTTGGTTCTTGCTGATTATATGGCAGAGGTGACGGGATATCCTTCCTGTGGATATAATATGTTATAGAAGGTTTTAATTTTATAGGATGGAAATAATGGAATCTCCTGCCAGTCCTGAAACAGCTTCTAACATAGCTGAAAGATGAAGGATCTGAGGGTGGCAGCAAGGTGACCTCCAAAAAGTAGACAGGAACCACAGGAACTGAATGTGGTTGATACCAAGTGAGCTTGGAAGAGGACCCCTAATTCCAATGATGTATGCAACTAGATGTCACCTTGCTTACAGCCTGTGAGATCCTGAGCAGGGGACTAAGTTACACTGTGTCTAGATTCCTGATCCACAAGGACTGTCAGATGATGTATGTGTCTGGTTTTAGGCCACTAAAGTGGTGGTAATTTGTTACACAGCAGTAGATAGCTAATACATCAATTCTGGTTCCTAAGTACGTGTCTAACTTTGACCAATTTTCCCCTCATTAGTGTTAGACATCTTTAATTTGTAATTAGAGCAAAATAAAATGTAGTTTTTAATTTGATAAAAGGCTATTCATGATTTTAAATTATGGCATGTGAGATTACAGAGACAAAACAGACCCCTTTAGATTTGAAGAGACATTAGAGTTATCCTTATTTTAATAGCTCTAACGTGGATATAATTGAGTTTGCAATAATAGCAAGATTTCTTCATTACTTACTGTTCACATCTGCTTATTATACCGCATTGCATTATCTCTATACATTAGGAAATTTTCACTGAGATTTTTATGATTTCCCTGAAAGACAGCTTTAGTTAATTAATTAATTAATTCTTGTGGTACTAGGAATTGAATCCAGGGCTTTCTTTTCATGTAGAGCAAGTGTCGTACCACTGACCTGCACCCACAGACCTTTAGAAATATCTTGTTTTGAAACAGAGTCTCACTAAACTCCCCATGCTTACCTCAAACTTGTGATCCTTTTACCTCAGCGATTCGCCTTTTTTACTGGTGTTTGGGATCCTCTCTCAAGGTCATATGTCTGGCAATATTCAGTTCCTGGGTTTTCTGTCTACTTGATGGATATCATTAAGTGGCCACCCACAACTCCTCATTCCAGCACTCCCATCCTGGAAGACAAAGTCTTATATAACATAGAGCATATAATTACAGGTGTGCACCACAATACCTGGCAACAGCCTTAATTTATCTCAGTATCTTTTATATTATTTATTTATAAAATAAGAAAATGCCCAAAGAAGAAAATATATTAATGATTGACCTAAACAGAACCTTACCTATTATCAGAAAATCATGGATCTGTCCTAAGTCAGAGCTGAGATAGCCAGAAGATGTCAAAAAGACCCTATATCCACTGGCTGGTGCCACCAGTCACACCATCCCTCTTCCCAGGGGCTGCCAATATAACAGCTTCTGACTTAGGACAGAGAGAGCCATGTTTATTAAGTTTGCTTATGTGTCTAATGTAGAGGACCCTATCTTGAGTTGTCATTAACTCACAGTGCCTGTGGGATAAATAACAACTCTACTTAACTCTCTGGAGCAATTCCTTAGTGATCTGGCCCAATTTGCTGCCTCACCTCTAGGACCCTTTGCTCTAGAGCTGGAAATTGCTTTTTAAGAGAGACTGGTCTTCTCATTTCTACCTCTGGGGTTTTTTTCCCACAGAATTCACTAAATGTTTGAGCCTTTCTTTTTTTTTCAGGGACAGGTACACAAGGTTTTTGCAGCTCTGTTCATCTCAGTATGTTGTAAACGCTCCCTTGGATTTGGTAGTGCTAAAATCTCTCTCTCTCTCTCTCTCTCTCTCTCTCTCTCTCTCTCTCACACACACACACACACACACACACACACACACACGTATGCATGCACACACACTTCCCAGAAAAACTGGAAATTCTTTGAGCTTAGTGTAGGACTCCATACACTAATTTTTGTCCCAAATAATGTCTGGCAGTGTATCTTGATGGGTATTGTTCTGATGTTTGTTAACTCATTAATTAATTGTTTGGGTGAGGGTAAGGAAGTATAGGTAGCAGGTGGTAGATATAATTAGGTGATAACAGAGATGCTCTGCAGTTGATAGGAACCAGGGAGTTGGTGGTGGCCGTTCTTAGAGACTTGTAACAGGAACATAGCAGAAAAAGGATACTGATGGGACGAGGACACATGGTAGAAATGACAGGACGGGACCTGTTGGATCGAGTGGCGGAAGGGTATCTCACCAGTGGTACAGGGCTCTGTGGTTGAGTTGAGAGACAAGAGTGGTTTTCTTACAAACTCAGGACAGGGAAAGCCATGGTGGTCTGTGCATGATGCATTTCTCTTCTCACATCTCAGTCACTGTACCAGCCTAGAATTTCACCCTATCAAGATCCTTCTCCTAAAATTGACCCCTTGGTTTCTAGACTCAGATTGTTAATTTCCAAGATGATGAAAATAAAAATGAATAGTGCATATAACTAAAATCTATTTTAAAAAGCACACCTATCTGGAATAAAAACAAATATTTGAGTGCAAAATGATTATTAATTTAAAGCATATCGCTTGTGCAATGTCTATTTATATGAGTCTAGGACAGAGATCAAAGTAGTAAAATCAGGGTGGAGACTGGGAGGGTCCTTACAAAGCAGCACCCCCTCTTCTCTGGGGATCTTTCAACAGAAGGTTTTCCTTGTCTTTTCTGCCTTATAGCTTTTTTTCTTCTTTCCTTAATTGAAAAGACCTATCTTTGTTACTATTGAACATCATTCTATTTTTAACTGCAACTTGTAGGGGTCATTTGAAACTGTGTCTGACCCTCCAAGCCCTCCAAGCTGGATGTCAATACAGACTTAATAAGTGTTTCTTTGTTTTCTCATCATCCAAGTCACCATTCAAAATGTCAGCTGTGTCAGGACCTGAAATGGATGGCCCTTGGTAGCCCGATAAGTCTCCCAGAGTTATCCCCATCTGTCCTCCTTCTATACTCTGAAAGTGTCAGAATGTGCTCAGTGAATCTTGTTAAAAACTATCTCAGCTTCATATAGCTTTAGGTAATGCATGTTATAACTGTCACAAGCATATGCATTTGTGCATCAGAATTACTTTATAATGGCTTTTTTTTTTGGTGGTACTGGGGTTCCTGGAAATCCTTCTACCTCCGGGCTACACTCGCAGACCTATTTTTTTATACTTTTTTAAATTTGGAAACAGGGTCTCTTAAATCAGCGTGGCTGGCTTCAAACCTGCGCGATGCTCCTGTCTCTGCCTCCCAAGCATGGGGATTACAAGCGTGCGCCACCACGCCTGGCTTTATAATGGCTTTTTAATTTATCATTTAAACTTGTGTAATGCCAATTTGGTACTTTGTAGATTAAAGTGCTCCTTCACTCAAACTCGATACTACTTAGGACTCCCTAAAGTTGATATAAGATATGTTTAGACTTATTAACTATCCGTATCAGCTATGGCTAGATAGAGAAGCTATGGGACCCCCACTTCAAGTTGCCTAGCCTCTCTGTAAACAGGGACAACAATGAAATTAAAACAATCATAGGAGGAACTCAGGATGAGGAAGGATAAACCATATATGAGCAAAAGGAACAACGTAATTGAGGGGAATGGGAAGGGGAGTGGGAAATTCCCTAATGTACATGATATACATTCCCAAACATATCAAAGTCAATCACTAAGCCAAACATGAGAAGGGAGGGAGAAAGGAATGGGATGGGAATTGGGGAAGGGCTAAATGAGGGACGTGAGCATGTATGTCTCTCCCATCTTGTTCCCCATCAAGTTGTATTGGTGCATATGCACCAATAAAAAATAAAAATAAAAAATCAGAAAACACAATCATAAGATTATAGATTTCTTTCTATTACAAAGATTCTCTTTCTTTCTTAGAACATCCTGTTGTGTAGTGAATGAATGCTTTGTATGTTTTAATTATTATGATTATGTGAGTTGTAATAGTTATTTGTTAATGTTTATCTGGTTGATCTGTATTTTATGGTGGTCAAATTTAAGTGTGAAGTTCAATGACTTTTGAAAATTGTATGCACCCATTCAATCCATAATCTAATGAAGATATGGAACATTTGTATGACCTCAGAATATTTCTTCTGCCTTTTTTCAGTCAATCCCCTGTCCCTTGGGGGGAAACCCCACTTTTCTTATTACTACCACCAAAGATTATTTTTCCCATTATAGAGCCTCAGATGATGAAATCACAGAAAACATACTTTCATGTATCTTTTTTTTTCGACAGTATATTTTTGACATTAAGTCATTCTGTCTATGTGCCAGTGGTTCTGTCCTTTTCATTGCTGAGTGGTATTCCATTACATTAATGCACACTTTGCACATTCTCCTGTTGATGAACATGTGGGTTGTTCCCAGTCTTGTAGGAACACTTATGAATACATAGCAATATCTATTCATACATATTCAGTTTTGTGGGCATACATTTTCTTGGTTAACACTAGGAGTAGAATCATTAGCTTGCAGGATAGGTGCAGAAGAGCTTCTAAAAAAACACAGTTAGCCAGGCGTGGTGGCACACGCTTGTAAATCCCCGTGCTTGGGAGGCGGAGACATGAGGATCTCGAAGCCAGCCTTGCTGGCTTAAGAGACCCTGTTTAAAAAAAAAAAAAAAAAAAATATATATATATATATATATATATATATATATATATATATATATATATATATATATGGGTCTGGGAGTGTAGCCCAGAGGTAGAAGGAGGGTTTCCAGGAACCCTCAGTACCACCAAATAAATAATAAATAAATAAATAAACAAATAAATAAATATAAAAACACAGTTGAACATTTTCAACTAGTTGGACCATTTTTATATTCTCACCAGCAATGCGTGAGATTTCCAGTAATTTTGTGTCCTCTCTGATCCCGGTCTTTGTCATGCCAGCCATTCTAGTGGGTTGGAGGAGACCTCCCTACAGTGTACATTTCCCTCATCCTCTTGTCTCAGACTGAGGAGCTCATTTGCATTTGCTTATTGGCCCTCTATCCATCCTCCTTGGTGCAGTGTCTGTTCAAGTCTTTTGCTAATTTTTAATGGGTTTGTTTTGATTATTGATTATTTCTATGTGATTTGAATGCTTACATAGCAAATTAATTAGTTAATTAGTTAATCCATGTGCAGCACATCTCTTATGTATTTGTTCCATTTGTCAGTGGAAGTAAATCACGGCCCAAGCACTTCACTTATCTTCAGATTGACTCAGTAAAATATCAATACCTTTGTTTCAGGATTTCACACCAAAACCGGAGCCAAAGCAGGTGTTGCTACCATCTGAGAGTGATAATCATTTGCAGAGGCTACATATGGTATCTCTAGTAACTCAGACTCCGCATTATGTAGTTCTCTACATTTTTACACTTTTGTGACTTAATCATTTCCTCCCTATACTTGCTTTAATTCGTCTCTTCAAGGAGAAAAAAAAAAACCTCTGTGAGAATAATTAGCTTTTATGAATTGGGTATTTGAAGCAACTGTTTCTTCATTTATTTTTTCACTCTTATTTTTTTAGGGGGGATGCTTCCTTGGGGGGGTAGGGGAGGCTTCGCCTTCTATGTACAACAATGCAGCTGTGAAATTTGAATGCTTTCATTAGCCTGTATCAGGGTCATTACAGAGTGACAGCTAAGAAATGTTAATACATACTTAGCAAATGTGTTTGTTAATGGTTCTCAGGCAAAGACTGTGACAGAGCTGCCCCTAATTCCATAAACATAAGGCATATTAATCCCTTTAGTTGACAGGTGCTTAAATGGGCAGATTGGATGAGTAATTGGGTTGTTCTTATAATCCTTAGCTTTGAATATAAATGAGGAATGTCTTGATATTTTTATTTGTCTTCAGTAACATTTCTAATTGATTTATTTTAAAATGAGCGATTTCTGTAGAATAGTGATTCCTTAAGCATCTGTTGTTTGTATGAGAGGAATTGCAATTTTAAAACATTTCTGCAGGTCCATACCTCTTAACATTCAAACTGTTTTTTCAAATCCTGCATGAATTACTGGGGAAGTTATCTTTCAAAAACTTTTTATTTTTGTTCTATATTTTTGTGCTACTAGAACCCAGGGGCTTTCTACCTCTTAGCGAAAACCCCCTTTCCCTTTTTTATTTATTTTTCATTCTGAGAATCTCCCTTGGTTTCTGAGAGTCACACTAAGTTGTGCAAGCTGGTCTCAAACTTGCAATCCTCTTGTCTCAGACTCCCAAGTACTGTAATTCTGAGATTACAGGCCTGGGTCACTGTGACTAGTTAAAAATAATTCATTTTAGATGGATTTTTTGGGGGGTGGTGGTGGAGGTAATGCCATTTTTTCCCTAGGAATAAGACAAAATCTTTTAGGAAGATGCCCAGTGCCTTGTATGTCCTCAGGACACAATATAGGGTTATGCTGTGTGACTCAAAAAATTTAAGGTAGTTTGAAAAGAGACTAAGGTACTCCCAAGTGAAGGACTTTCTATCCTGGAGTACATATCTGAATATTCCCCTTCACCTGGTGACAGTGATGGAGATTACTTGACATTTTAGAGAGTGGGCCAATATGTTTCTGAACCTTTTGCAAATCCTCACCCATCAGTGCGGGGAAATATGGGGGAAACTTTTAGAGTAAGTGAGAATCATGGCTTGAGAGACATGGAAGATGTTTTGTAGAGCAATATGGGAAGGCAAGTTTGCAGGGCAAAGTTTAGAAATTCTCTGATTTGAGAAAGTCTCAAATCAGGCCTACAAGCCCGGTAGCTAACAAAAGGCCAGCGCCTGAAAGAATGCCACGGCCTCAGAGGAACCCACAGGGATCAGAGAGTGGGAGGATGCTGGGGGAGACGAGGTCGGACAGTAAAATTCAGCACCAGGTATTAAGAGACCTGAGAGCGGGGCATAAGTCAGCTAAGGAGCCACATGTCATATGCTTATTTTTTTCTTTTTCTCAAGTTGAAGGCTACTTCTATTTTTATGGCAATATCCACCATCATTTGTACAGATTGAAAGCTTAGATGCAGACAGCTGTGTAAGATTTTCATTGGTTAGCACCTGTAGTGTTTTCATGTGATGGGGAAAGAATGAATGAACTAAAGATTCTTCAACATGTGGACACACATCACTAAGGTTGGTCATGGTTGATGGGAGCTCCTTCAAGTGTCCAGATCTTGCTTTTATTGGGTACAAAGTGATATAAGTTGATGGAATAACATCAGCTTCCAGCTTTTTACCAAATTTGAATGTTTCTCAATACTAACTTTCAGTTTTTCTTTTGGTACTGGAGATTAAACCCGGGGGGGGGGCACTCTACCTCTAGACCATACCCCCAACCTTTTTATTTTAGAGTAGGGTTTTGCTAGGTTGTTGAGGGTCTTACCAAGTTGCTGAGGCTTGTCTTAAACCTGTCCAAGTATTGGGGTTACAGGTGTGCGTCACCACGCCCAGCTTAATACTAACTTTGTTGAAAAGAGGCTATGAATCCTTTTGCTTAAATACTGTATATATCCTAAATTTTTACTTCCTTTGCTGGTATCAAATTCCTTTCTTATGGTAAATGATTAACTTTGGCATAGTAAAGACACAATCTTTATTTTTTAATCTGTATTCTGTATTTTATTTTTGTTCTTACATACTCCTTTTTATACCTTCATTGGTGCAGTATAGTTTCATATCATGATGTAGTTCATAGGGATGGTGATATACATGCACAAGGAAGTTGTTGAGTTTTCCTCCACTTTCCTCACCACTCCCTTGTGAACTACATTCACAATAACCTTAGAAATAATGAAATACCTTGGAATATATCTAAGAAGGTAAAAGACATTGAAAATTATAAAACCCTAAAGAAAGAAATTGAAGAAGATCTTAAAAGCTGTAACAGTCTTCTGTGCTCTTGGATAGGCAGAATAAACATAAAATGATCATTCTACCAAAAGTGATCTACAGTCAATATAATCTCCATCAAAATACCAATTTCATTTTCTTGAGAGGTAGGAAAATAAATCTTCAATATCATGTGGAGAAACAAAAGAGCTAGAATAGCCAAAGCAACTCTTAGTAACAAGAACCACGCAGGAGAATCTTTACAGTTATGGTTACCATTGGATTTCTGTTGAGGGCCTGGTAGTACAGAAGAGGACAGTTATGGAAGAAGAGGAGGTTTCAGAGGATTTCCGACACTTGCATGCAAGTGCCTTTGGTGTATGTTTTTTTGTTGTTGTTTTTTGTTTTTTCTTTTTGGTGATACTGGGGTTCCTGGAAGCCCTTCTACCTCCAGGCTACACTCCCAGACCTATTTTTACATTTTTATTTGGAAACAGGGTCTCCTAAGCCAGCACGTGTGGCTGGCTTCGAACCTGCGCGATCTTCCTGTCTCTGCCTCCCAAGCGCAGGGATTACAAGCGTGCGCCACCACGCCTGGCTGCTTTGGTGTGGTTTTTAGTTTCATTTTAAATAATCACCCAAATTAAAAAAAAAACACACAAAACTTCAGTCTTGTAATTCCAACATTCGGGAGGTAGAGATTGCAGACAGCCTCAGCTACTTAGCGAGGCTCTTTGCAACTCAGTGAGACCCTGTTTCAAAACTAAAAAGACTAAAAAAATAGGGCTGGGGATATAGCTAGGAGGTACAATGCCCCTGAGTTCCATCCCCGGTACTTAAAAAAAAAAAAAAAAAAAAAAGAAAGAAAGAAAAAAGGAAAAAAAAAAAAACCTTTCAGAGGTGAGTATTTTTTTAATTTTAATTTTAATTTTAATTTTTTTGTGGCAACAGGGATTGAACCCAGAGGTATTGATGAGATAAATAAACCCCCAGCATGATTTTATTTCTTATTTGGAAACAGGGTCTCACTAAGTTGTGATGGCCTCAATAAGTTGTCGAGGCCAGCTTCAAACCTGTAATCCTTCTGCCTCAGCCTCCCAAATACTGAGATTTCAAGAATGTGACACCATGCCTGGCTCAGGAGATGAGTTCTGAACAACTTTATGTCCCACCCCCCAAAAAGGCACATTTTAATTTTGGAAAGTTAGAACAATAGAAGAGAAAAATTTTTACTTTTGTTCAAAAAAGACTGGAGAATTTTTTAGAATTTATTTCCAGCCATGTGATTAGTGTCGTTTCTTTGAAATTTGTAATCCTTTTATGCTAGGTACCACAGCATTTAATAAGCTAGAATACTAATGGCATTAAACTGTTGTGTTTATTTAGGATTAGTTCAGTTTAATTACAGTCTCAGCCTTTTCTAATCAGTTTTATATTTTATTCAGACATTAATCTGGCATCACATACAGATAATTATGACAGTCCCTTAATATGAACACAATATGAAAACTTTCAATTAATACCTTGAAGAGGCTGAGACTTGTACCATAATTCTTCAACTCAGAGTTACTGGTTTCTTTATTCTCAAACACTAGTGAATTAAACCATTAATTATTTTTGTGCATTTTTATTAGTTTCATAAAATCATTGTACTTAGTTTGTTTTCACTTTGGTGAAAATACCAGGACTACCCATTAGCTATAAACCAGAATACTAATGTGCTATGTGCACTCACTTTCCACCGCAACTTTGGAATTAGTGTTTTAGCTATCATTTGCATCTCACAACCAGGGAGCAGATCAACCTAGACAAATCCTAGCAGCAAGAGAGAAACTTGCTCTATATTTATTCTTAATTTTCCTTGGAATGGCTTGATTTTTTGAAAATGCAGTTAGCATTCTGTTCAGGTAAGAAGAAAGTAGTGAAATATAAAAGAGCAGTAGTGACAATTTATTTATGCGCAGCATGAATCCATGCCTTGGGGGCTGGGAAAATGCAGATTTTGATTATATATAATTTAGAGTTTTCTGTCAGGAGTTATGCCAAGTAGAGTTTGTCCATGCTGTCTTCTTGGGTTATTGTGGAGGAGAGACAAAACTGCTTAGGAACTTTCCTCATTTCTCTCTTATCACTGACCCACATGGTCTATATTTAATAAACATTTCCTTTTGACAAGATACATGTAAAACTGTACGTTCGAAATAAACTCTGTGTTTTGAATAGAAGTTGTATCCTAATAACTATTTCACAAAATGAGCTTATTTGTATTAATATCCTACAAAGTAGCAATTTGATAAAAACCATTTTATTTTATTTTATTTTGCATAACTGGGGGTTGAACTAACAAGAACTCTACTCCTCTCCCCTAGTATTATTTTTTTTTTTTTTACTTTTATTTTTGAGTTAGGTTTTCACTTAGTTTCCCAGGCTGGACACAAACTTGCAATTCTCCTGCCTAGGCCTTTTGAGTTTTTGCAATTATAGGCATGTGCTAGTATTCCCAGCTTAGTATTGATTTTTCTTTATACTTTTATTGGTGCATTATAGTCTCACCTCATAGTGTAGTTTATAGTAATAGTGACAAGAATGCACACAGCGCTTGGTGGACTTTCCCGTGGCTTCCTCTCCATTCTCCATGTGGTAAATTGAGATTGACATTGGTATTCTCACATATGTACCTAATTTCAATGGAAGTGCTTCCTTCATTAATTCTCCCACCATCACCTTCCCCTAAACCTTCTCCATTGTTCCACTGAAGTTGATCCTCCATTATCTGATGTCCCTCTGATATTTCAGTGACTCCCTAAAGGGAAAACATATGACCCTTCACTTTCTGTGACTGGCTAATCTCACTTAACACACATGTTTTCCAGGTCTATTCACTTTTATGCAAATGACATAATTTTGTTCTTTATTGCTGACAGAATTCCATCATATGTATATTCTATAATTTTGTAATCCATTCATATTTTGATGGATACCTAAGTTGCTTCAATATTTTGGCTCTTATGCATTGTTCTGCTAGAAACATGGATATTCATGTATTACCGTAATATTCTGATTTCAGTACCTAAGGAAAGGTAGCCAGTAGTAGTATAGCTGAAGCATATGGTGGCTCAATTCCCAGTTATTTTTCTGAGGAATCTTGACACTGATCTCCATAGTGGCGACAGTAATTTGCGGCCTATAGTGTAGATGAATTCCTGTTTCTCCACATCCTCACCAACATTTTTTTGTTTGGCTCCTTGATTATTGCCATTCTAATTGGGGTTAGATGCAGTCTCAATGTAGTCTTGATTTGCATCTCTGTGACTGCTAACGATGTTGAATATTTCTTCATGTATTTATTGGCCATTTATATTTCTTCTTTTGTGAAATGTCTGTTTAGTTTAATTGCCCATTTCTTGATTGTGTTATTAGATTATTTTAGTTTCAAGTCTTAAGTACATTGTATGTTCTTGATGTTAGTCCTTTATTAGAGAAATAGATGGCAAAGAACTTTTCACGTTCTGTAGGTTCTCTCTTTAGACTCTTGATGGTATACTTTAATGAGCACAAGCTTTTTAGTTTAACACTATCCCATTTATTATTGTTTTAATTTCCAGAGTTTTGGGGGTCTTTATTTTTGGTAATGGGGATGGAACCCAGTGGCATTCTACCTCTGAACTAAACCCCCAGCCCTATTTTTTATTCTTTATTTTGAAACAGGGTTTCTCACTGATTTGCAAAGGGCCTCACTAAGTAGCTGAAGCTGTCCGTGAACCACAATCTTCCTGTCTCAGTCTCCCAAATGCTGGTACTACAAGCATGTGCCACCACGCCTAGCTTGGGGTCTTATTGAGAAAGTTTATACCTGTGTCTATATGTTTGAGTGTTAGACCTATGCTTTCCTCTAGTAATTTCAAAGTCCCTGATTTAATTTTCAGGTCTTTAATATATCTTGAGTTGAATCTTGTGCAGGGTGCGAAGTAGTAATTTAATTTCATTTTTCTACAAATAGATGACCAGCTTTTCCAATACCATTTGTTGAAACGGCTGTCCTTTCTCCAACTTACATGTTTGGCCTTATTGTAAAAAATCAATTGGCTATCAAAGTATATTTGTTTCTGTATCTTCTATTCTGTTTTATTCATTTATGTGTCTGTTTTTGTGCCAACAATATGCTGTTTTTATTACTATAGCTCTGTAGTATAAGTTAAACTCGAAGCCCAAGTGGTGGCACACACTTGTAATCCCAGCATTTGCAAGACTAAGACCAGAGGATCGTGGCTCCTGGACAGCCTCAGCTACTTGGTGAGATTAAATGCAACTCAGTGAGACCCTGTTTAAAAATAAAGAATAAAAAATAGGGCTAGGGGTGTAGCTTGAAGGTAAAATGCCCTGGGTTCCATCCCCAGTACTGCAAACAACAACAACAACAACAACAACAACAACAACAACAACAGAAACAAAGTTGAATTCAGGAATTGTGATGCCTTCTGCATTGGTCTTACTGATAAGAATTACTTTGGCTATTTTGTTTTTTTTTGTTTTGTTTCTCCATGTGAAATTGAGTAATGATCTTTTAGGTCTGTGAAGAAGGATATTGGTATTTTGACATGTGTTGCATTGACTATGTAGATCACTTTTGGTAGAATGGCCATTTTAATAATATTTATTTTGCCTATCCTAGAGCATAAAAGATCTCTCTAGCCGGGCGTGGTGGCGCACGCTTGTAATCCCCGCGCTTGGGAGGCGGAGACAGGAGGATCGCGCAGGTTCGAAGCCAGCCGTGCTGGCATAAGAGACCCTGTTTCAAAAATATAAAAAATAGGTCTGGGAGTGTATCCCGGAGGAAGAAGGGCTTCCAGGAACCCCAGTACCACCAAAAAAAAAAAAAAAAAAAAAAAATCTCTCTACTTTTTAAGATTTTCAGTTTCTTTTCTTAGTTTCTTAAAGTTTTCGTTGTAGAGGTCTTTGACTTCCTTGGTTAGATTTATTCCAAGGAATTTTATTGTTTTTTAGCTTTTGAGGTTATTTTGAATGGAATTGTTTTCTAGATTTCTTTTTCAGTGTATTCATTGTTAGCATATAGAAAAAAACTATTGACTTTTTAAGATAGATTATGTATCCCACTACTTTGCTGAATTTGTTAATCAGCTTTAGAAACCTTTTGAGTTTTTTGGGGTTCTTCAATGAAAGGAATTATGTCATCTGCAAATATAGTTTCAGCATTTCTTATCCTATTTAAATTCTTTTGTTATCCTTCTCTTGACTTATCACAAGGCAGGAGTCTCAAGTACTATAGTGAAAAGGAGTGGTGAAAGTGGGCATTTTTGTCTTATTCCTGATTTTAAGAAAATTCCTGTACTTTTTCCCCAGTCTATATGATATTTGGGTTTATTGTTTATTACCTTTATGATCTTGAGGCGAGTTCCTTCTATTTTGATTTACTGCAGTTTTTTTTTTTTAACATGAATGGGTATTGGATTTTGTTAAATGCTTTTTTAGTATCTATTGAGAAGATCATGTGATTTTTGTCCTTAGCTCTATTTTTGTGGTGCATGACATGTACTGATTTGTGTATGTTGAGGATCTTTACTCATCTTTTGCCTGGAAGCTCAATCTAGTGGTATGAGCAGTGTGTTGAAACCTCCTAATGTTAATGTACTTGAATCTATTTGAAACCTCATCTCTCAAGACCAACCTTGTATCCCTGGAATAAAATCAACTTGTTCAAAGTGTACAATTATCTGGATATGGTTTTGAATGCATAGCACTAGTATTTTGCTTAGAATTTTCTCATCTATGTTCAGCAAGCATATTGGTCTGTAATTTTCTTTTCTTGAGGGATCTTTATTCAGTTTTGGTATTAAGGTGATAGATACCTCATAGAAAGAATCTGGAAGGATTCCATCTCTTAATTTCACAGAATAACTTGTGAAGAATTGGGTTTAGTTTTGTAAAGTTTTTGTAGAATTCAGCTTGAAATCCACCTGGAATTGGACTTTTCCTTGATGGAAGACTTATTATTGTTTCCATCTGCTTGGTATTGATTGAGTTCGGTTTTCTGTATAATCCTGGTTCAATTTAGGTAGGTTGTATGTGTATAACAATTTCACAAATTTCTTCTGTTTTTCAGTTTTTTTAAGTATTAATTTTTAAAATAATTTCTGATAATCCTCTGGATTTTCCCACAGTCTGTGGCAACATTTCCATTTTCACTGCTGATTTTAATAAATTGTGTTAACTTTCTCTTTCTTTTGATCATGTTGGTTAGGGTTTATCAATCTTGGTATTCTTTTCAACGTATCAGCTTTTTGTTTTGTTGATCTTTTGCATTGTTTTTACTTTTTGTTCTTTATTTCATTGATTTTTTATCTGATTTTAATTAT
Organism: Muscardinus avellanarius; assembly: GCF_963383645.1. Lineage (NCBI taxonomy): Eukaryota > Metazoa > Chordata > Mammalia > Rodentia > Gliridae > Muscardinus > Muscardinus avellanarius. Next base: position 187,785,435 of record NC_137787.1, read on the forward strand.
CTCCTGCCTTCTACTGGATTTCAATTAGATGGTTCCTTCCTGTTTTTTTTTTAAGTTTTCGAGGTGTGTCATTAAGTTGTTTATTTGGTGACTTTCTGTTTCTCTTATGTGGGCACTCAATGTTGTAAGTTTTCCTCTTAAAACTTCTTAAAGTATTCCATAGAATTTGGTATGTGGTGTCTTGTTTTTCATTTAATTCTAAAATTTTAAAATTTTCTCTTCTTATTTATTCCATGATCAAGTTCTCATTCAAACATGGATTAGTCTCTCTATGTTTATGTAATTTTTTGGTCTTCCTGTTGTTGATTTATACTTTCATTCCATTTTGATCTGAAAAGATCCAAGAAATTATATTTTTTTTGAATTTGCTGTACTTGCTTTGTGGCCCAGAATGTGGTCTATTGTGGAGAAATTTCTATAAGCAACTGAGAAGAATATGAGTCAGCTGTTGTTGATTGGATATATGTCTGTTAGGTTAATTTTGTTTATAGTGTTCTTTCTGTCTGAGGATCTTTACTCACCTTTTTCCTGGAAGCTCGATCTAGTATTGTGATCAGTGTGTTGAATTCTTCTAATATTATCATATTTTAGGTCTATTTGAAAGGTTTGTTTTATGAAACTGAGTATGCCCACATGTGGAGCATAAACATTACAACTTCTTGTTGGATTGTCCATTTTATTACTAAGAAGTGACCCATTTGTCTCTTCTGATAAGTTTTAGCTTAAAGTCTGCTTTATAGGATATGACCATTGATACCTCTACTTGTTTTTGGTCTCCATTTACATAGTATATTTTCCATCCTTTAATCTTTAAACTATAGATATCTTTTCCTATAAAAATAAGTTTCTTTTAAGCAGCATATAGTTGGATTACATTTTTAATCCACATTTCCAGTCTGTGCCATTTAATTGGAGAGTTTAGACCTTTAATATTCAGTGTTACTATTGATAGATGACTTTTGTTTCTTGTCATTTTTAGTTATATTTTCATTTTGATATAGTGTTATTTTTTTCTTTGATAAGTTACCCAACTGGTGGAATTCATCCTTTCTCTGTTTCTGATATTAACTTATTTTTTCTTTTTGTGTTTTATTTCTAAGTGTATTCTTTAGTGCTGGCTTAGGAATCATAAATTCTTTTAGTTTCTGCTTGTCTTGAAAGGTTTTTTATTTCTCCATCAACCTTGAATGATATCTTTGCTGGTTAGAAGTTGTTTTCTTTCAGGATTTTGAGTATATCATATCATCAGTTCTTTCTATCTTTCATGACTTGGGTTGAAAAATTTGGAATGATTCTTGTTGATTTTCCCTTGAATGTCACTCATTATTTTGTTCCTGATGCATTTAAGATTATTTCTTTGGATTCTATGTTAAATTTTGGTTATTATGTATGGTGGAGAAGTTCTTCTTTTAACTAGTCTTATGAGTGTTCTGAATGTATTCTGTATGTGGATGTTCAATAATTTTTTTTTTGTTTGGGAAATTCTCTCATATTATCTTTCTGAAGAGATTTATAATGCCGGTTTGTTTCTCTAGACCTTCTTTGATGCTTATTATCCATGTTATATCAGTTCATATTATTCCATATTTCTTGATTTTCTGGTTTTGTTGTTTATTGTCTTTATTGTTCACTGTGTGGTCAGTTTAGAATGAGCTGTTTTCCAAGAATGAGACTCTATTTTCTATGTAGTCTAGTTTGGCAGAGATGATTTTTATTGAGGTCTTTAATTCATTATTGTCTTCTTCATTTTGTTCAAAGTCTTTTTTTGGTTCTTATTTAGGGCCTTAATTTATCAACTGATACAAATGTTATTTAATTTTCTGTATATTTTCTCTGATTTCTTTTCTGAGGCCTTTGTCCATATCGAAAATCAAAATTCTGAATTCTTCTGACAGTCTGCAGCTCAGTATTGGTGATTTCCCTTGTTGAGTTGAGGGAGTTTATTATTTTCTCATTGGTTTTTATTTGCATGTTTTCAGAATTCTCAGGTTTATATTTTTGTTGTCTTGGCATCTCCTTACTCTTTGTGTGACAGTTTTATGTCTATTTGTTATCTCTTTATAATAAGGCCTGTGATGGGGTATTTATTTGCCATAATAAATCTGTCTTATTCAAATTCACTTTTGATTCTGTTCCCCAGGACCTCTTTAAGAAGATATAATTTTTAATTAGCACAGGCCAACAGGAGTTTCTAATTGGCTGAAAGCCACTGTGCTCTTCAGGTCAAAGTTCAGCAGGTCCAGATACTATGATGTGGATTACTGGTTGAGATCTAATGTCTCACAGATACCACTGCTTCTCTGCTGGTTGCAAACTCATCAGATCTTTCAGAGTGCTGACCTCTGGCCTTTATGGCCACTGGGCCTGTGCTCAGCGAGGCCCCAAATTACTATGTTTCAAGCTGGTAGACTGGCTGGTTGAGCTTTGGTGACCTGAGACACCACTGTTGATCTGATCGTTGTGATCACATGGAGCATTGTTGCCTACTGGCTTGGGTGGTTGCCAGGCACTGGTTGCCAGGCACAAACTCTGCTGGGGAAGAAAGTTTTGAGTTACCAGCCTGGAGCTGTGATCATGTGAACTGTGCTGAACCCTGGCCTCCCTGCTTTCAGGGCCCAAACTGGCAGCAAGAAATTGTTCTGTTCTGAGCCTAGGGCTTGGGTGGCTTAGTTATTTAAGCTGTAGGGACACTGCTGTTACTCTGAGTGGCTGCAACCACATGAGACCTTGTTGGCCTCTGACCTTGGTGCTTGTGGTGCCAATCTCAGATTTCTGGGTGCAAGTTTATAGCCTTTTGAGCCTGAAGCAAGGTTGGCTGAGTTATTTCACCCTACAAACACCCCTGATGATGGTCCTATGGTGTGGTGATTGCTGGAAACTCTGCAGGGATGTGGTAAAATTGGGACCCTCAGTCCCTAAGATTCTGATTGCCTGAGTGTCCCTAGGAACTGTTCACTAATTCATGTTTCTGATATGTCTGATTGTCTTACTTACCCTCATCTTTGCTGGGATGGTTTGCCAACTCATATGCCCCATGGGTCTGTTTATTGCCAAACAAGTCCCTGTAGCTGAACAGGTCCCTGCTATGATATTTTGTAAACTCAAGGTCTTGATGAGCGTTACTAGGGTCCCTGCAGAAAGGGACAAGTTCTGCTGCAGACACTGGAGTTTGCTAGGCAGTTTGACTGGTTGGTCTATAGACTCACAGTGGTCTTGATGAGGTGAGATGTAGCCCCTGGGATCCCTGCATTTTCTTGTCATTTCTCAGTTTGAGTTCAGCTGAAGACATGGGAGTTCACTGGGCATTTTGGCTGGGTGGTTTAGCGAGTCTTAATCTTGAAGTATTTAACCATGAGGAGAAGAAAATGATTGCTTTTGATGTTGGTTTTCAGATATCACTGGCTTGACAAGATTCTGCTTCTTCTTTGCTAGAGTCAGGCTCTGAAAGCCACTGGGTTCTGGCCCCCACCAGCCCCAGGACAGCTATCAAATGTTGCAGCCTCTGCTTTCTGCTCAACAGATGAAATGTGTGGGGATCTTTTCAGTCGTCTCTGTGTTACCTCCGATTTTATCACATTTCTACTCTTTCTTGTGTTAAGTTCTGACTGCTTTTCTTCTCTTGCCAGAAAGAAGTCTTCCTGCTGGTTGAGTTCCCAGTCTCAGAGCAACCGAAATACACTGTCTTCCTCTATTCCACCATCTTTAATCAGGATTGATTTTAAATCCAGAAATATCCTTGAAATGAATATAGTAGTTAATATTGAAGCATAGTACTGTAATCTATTCATGTTGATACATAAATACTCTCCAAATTTTTAAGCTCAAAGAAGTTTTTATCAATTTCATCTGATGAAATTTAAGCCATAATTTATATTCTCAGTATTCAAACATTCTTACATCTTTATATATTTCTTTGGGCAGTATGATGTAATGATTAAGAATTTAAACTTGCTTTCTGGATAGATTTAGATTTTGCCATAGCTTTTAACCTACTTAAACATAGACAGCTTTATTAAGCCTTTTTTCTTTCTTTTTTTTTTTTTTTTACTGGTGAAATAGGAATAATAATAATATCCCCCTATAGAGTTGTGATGATAAGATGGGCAAGAACATGTACTGTACTCATTATTGGGACTGTGGTAGGGGTCATTAGTTACTCACTGTTTATGTTTCATACCCAGCACATGTCGGCACAAATTAAGGGCTCAAAATTATTTATGGAATAAGTCAGTGCTTTATGGGTCTGGAAACAAAACTGATTCTGAAATACCTCACCAGATAGATTACATTCACTTTGTTGTAATATGTTAGATATATTGCCAAGTAGGGTGATACTTACTTAATAAATATGATTTTTGATGATCCAACAAAATCTAGACACTGTGCTAGGTGCCCTGGGACACATAAATCAGAATAAGAAATTATTCTTGGCTTTGGAATCTTACCTTATGTTTATAGTGAAGGGAATAAGACTTAAATGCTTGAAAAAATTGAGGGTAATTTAAAATTACAAGTTAAATGATAGAAGAAAAGAAGATAAAAAATTGTCAAGGTAAGTGATGAAGTTAATAAAAATCTTAGAAGTTACATAAAATGTCAAATGATATTCAGGAAAAGTTTTAGTTAAAACTAAAAACTTCCATAGCATTTGATAATATTTAGAATTTTAACATCATTTCAATACTATAATAAAAATGTGTCCCCTTTCTTTCCCCTGATATTCATAGTTTAATATAGATAGTATACTAAAAAAGTGAATATTTATGAATCCCGTGCCCATGATTCCTTCCATGAGGACTAATGTGACCTAGAGAAACATACAAAAGTGAATAACAGACTGGAACACATTGTGCAAATACACACAAGCTAATTCACAAGCTGTGATACACAGTCCATACAGTTAAGGTAATATTTTGGATGAGGATAGAAGCTGAGCATCATATACCTGTTACTTGTTATTGAATACAAAGGAAAAGAGCTCTAGCTCCAATCCTGAGGAGGAGAGGGTCCAATTGGGGTGAGTAACAGATGGGAATATAGATAGACATAGCATCCAGGCAAAGATCCTCTGTGGAACTTTGTGCAAATGCTCTGGAGGCTCAGAGGAATGTGCTGCTTGAATTCCTAGAAAAGAGAAATGAAGAGAAACACCAGGAGGTTTCTGAGAAAATGAGAATGTACCCTCATGGGGAAGCCAGAGTCATCTTCATGAGAGAGAAGGCATCTGAGTTGGAAATTGAGGAGAGATCTCAGTGAGTTCCCCTAACATGCCATGTAGTTATCTATATTTGACAATTGAAGGGTCAGATTTATATGAAGAATCCTTTTGGACAGCAGACTCCATGCTGATATCCAGGGGATAATAACTAAACTTTCCAGTTAAATCATGTGCAATTGAATCAAGCTGGGATCAGAAGAGCTGTGTATGACTTTCCTACTTTGCATTTACCTTTCTCTCCCTGACAGTGATTAAAACAGTGTCTTACATTTGAAGGTGCTTACTTATTACTCTTGGTATGAGATGTTGAAAGTTAGGCCTCTGAAGTAAATATGTAAGAGCTTTCCCATGACTGCTGTGTCAGGGTGTATGGTAAACTTCAAAATCTGTTTGTCATTGTGGTCCTGGCACAAGGTGAGATATAGGTCAATAAAAATAAAACACATGAAATGGATGGAACTGGAGAACATTATGCTAAATGAGATTAGTCAGCCACGAAAAATAAAAAATCAGATATTCTCCCTAATATGTGTAAGCTAGGGAGAAAATGGGTCATAGGAGGAACTCTAGAGGAAGAAGGAGATACTATAGATGAGCAAATAAGGTGACCCAACTGAGGGGGATGGAAGGGGGAAGAGAGAAATTCTCTAATGCACATTCACAAACATATCAAAGTCAATCACTAAACCAAACATGAGAAGGAGGGTGGGGGGAAGGAATGGGGTGGGAATTGGGGAAGGGCTAATTGGGTGATGTGTGCATGTACGCCTCTACCTAATCTTGTACTCCATTCAGATGTATGACTACAATGCACCAATAAAAAATTAAAAAAAGATGTACAACTACACTGCACCAATAAAAAAATTTAAAAAATCACACACATGAACTTCTCTTTAGTATTTCCAACTTTATCTGTGCTGTAATTACCATCTCACACGGATAACCTCTAATCTTTAAAATGATCTGCAAGCAGGTCTGGCTCTGCTTTGTAGGTAATAGAATAAGACACCAAGGAGCGAATTGACTTACTTATGGATACAAAGGGCTGAAAATGCATCTACAAAGAGAGGGTCGCCCAAAAGATTTATTGCACAGTATAAAGCAGCCTATGGACATGTGATTTTTAAAGCAAAAAGCAAAAATAAAAGTTAATTTAGTAAGTAGGAATGAAGCTAACTTTAGTGGGAAACAATTCTCCTACCTCCAGCAGTAGGCCCATGCCAACACTAGGTGGATTACATTTAAATTTCTTTTTTAAAAAATCATAGAAGTACTATAAGGTTAATAATTTCCTTATATTTGTATGGGAAAAGATATTCTATAGTAATTCAGTAAAAGAAATAATAATAAAAATAATGATGGATCTGACTGCATAAATATTTACAGCTTCTATAAATAAAAGTAATGGAAAAATAATTATGTATAAAGTTGAAAAGCAAAAGGTAAATTGTGAAAAGAATAAATGACAACATGAGAAAATTAAGATACATGGTATAGTATGATATAATGTACATGTTATAATAAAGTGTCATATAGAGCAATAGGAAAATAACAAATTTTGCAATTAAAAATAGGCAGAGTGCGCAAACAAGCAATTTTCCAAAGAAACACAAATTGACAGTAAGCATAAAAAATGTACAGACTCACTGATTCTCAAAGTAATAAAAGCTAAAGCTATAGTGAGATGGTCATGTTTTATCATATTAATAAGGATGACCAGCAAGGTGGCATATACCTGTAGTCACAGTATTTGCCAGGAGACTGCAGGTTGGAGGCTAGCATGCAATAAAATAGTGAGATCCTGCTTCAAAATAAAAAATAAAATAGGGCTGACTCTGTAGCTCAGTCATAAGACATCCCTGGGTTCAATTCACAGTATAGCACATACACATTTAACAAAGTATGATAGGGATTAAAATAAAAGCCTTGTGCTAGAGATAAATTGTGAAAAAGAGCAATTTACTTTATAGATATTTGTTTCAGTTCTACATCTAAGAAAGGAAAAACAGAAACTAAATTTCTCTAGTAGAAAAATAGTAAATTTTGGTTTGCTACCCATAAGTATTGTGAAGCCAAATTATTCCAATTGAATCCAGTGAAATATTGGCCATCTTCTTTTAGGGAAACTATTTAAAGGTATGGAATGTGTCTAGTAACACTGTGTTAAGTAGTAAATAGATTGAGAACAATATCACTTTGTTAAAATAACAATATAGATAAAAAGATTGGAACAAAATGCCTCTAAATGCTAATCATAGTGGTCTACTTCTAGCAATAACATGAAAGATATATTTCCCAAATTCCCTACAATTAAGAGATAATAGGAGAACATAGATATTAAAAATAATGAGAAATACTTACTTTCTACATATTTTGACGTTTATGTGAAGCCCGGAGCTCATAGCTAGGAATGAGGATATTAGATTTCCAAATTAAAATTTTTTACCTCACTGTCAAAACACACATAAGTCATCCTTGGTAAGATATTGGCAACAAAGATACAAATAAACAAAAGAGCAGTTGAGATTACCTAAGATTCAAGTTATTCTAGAACGACTAAATAAAAATCTATTTAAAAATAATTTTTGCTGGGCATGGCGGTACACACATGTAATCCTAGTATTTGGGATGCTGAGGCAGGAGGGTCAAGGTAAAAGACAGCCTTGGCAACTTAGCAAGGCTCTCTGCAACCTGATGAGATCTTGTTTCAAAATAAACAATAAAATAGGACTGGGGGTGTAGCTCAGAGGTAGAATGCCTTTGGGTTCAATCCCTAGTACTATTCACACAAAACAATTTCTGTGTTGATAATTTAAGCCAGTTTCAAATGATTAAACTTAAATTTTAATAAAATATTTAACGAATAAGAGAAAAAGTTTTATCTAGAGAATAATAGAATATAGCCCCTGCCCCTGCCCCCAGCATTTAGGGATGGTGGCCACTCAGGATCTGGAGCAGCACCTTATTGCCTATCAAGGAGCAGGTAGTTGAATAAAAGAGAATCTAAACCAGACACGGAAGTCAGAAGAATTTTCTGGGGCATTCTACCGCCAAGATATCGATGAAAGCCATATATATTTAATTTGGGAGTAGGGTCTCACTAAGTTGCTGACACTGGCCTTGAACCTGTGATCCTACTGTATCAGCCTCCCAAATGCTTGGATTACAGGTATATACCAACACACCCAGCTTCATGGGATGTATTTTAAGATTTGCATAGGCAAAGATGGAGAGAAGAGGAGCATAAGCAGAAGATTGCAAAGACTTAGACGAGAAAGAGAAGATGGCACGTTTCTGGGAATGCAAGCATAGGTGGGGCTGGAGTGAAACAAGTGTGTGGGAGATGGTGGGGGATGAAGCAAAGAGAACGAGGGGAGGTGTGATGTCTGTGTTGAGGCCAGATTTTATCATCTAAGGTATGGGAGCCAATTCAGGCTTTATAGGAGAATACACAGAGTTGTGCGTTAAGAAGACTACTCCATTTACCTAGAAATCAGGTTAGTGAAAAAACTGATTAGGAGCAGTGCAAAGGGTTAGATAGTGCAGTAATCCAAGTGAGAATTAACAAGGACATAAACAAAAGATGTGTAGATGGGGATCTTCACAGATGACGGATTTGAAATACAAAAGAAACATAGAAGCTGGGGTGGTGGCACATGCCTATAACCCGAGTACTTGGGAGCTGAGACAGGAGGATCGCGGGCTCAAGGCCACTTTAACAGCTTAGCAAGGCTCTCAGCAACTTAGTGATAATGTGTTTCAAAATAAAATAACATAAATATTCATAAAAATGGATGGGGGTATGGCTTGGAGGTAAAATATCCCTAGGTTTAAGCCTCAGTTAGAGACAGACAGACAGATAGACAGACACAGGAAACAGAACTAGAAGTAAAAAGAATAGGACAGAATTCATGGTGACTTTCAGTTTCAGGGTTAGGACATTAGGGGATGATGAAACTCTTGAGAAAGCAGGAAATGGAGATGGAGAAATAGATCAGGAAACAGAAAGGCAGACTGTGTGTTGGTCTGAGGTGTCCACCAGGGAATAAGATGTCTTTGGTACCCAGGAAGAGGAGTGAGATCAGAGATAATGGTTGAAGTTAAGCGTGTGAGTGAGGGCACGTCCCAGGAAGTTTTCGTAAAGAAAAGAGAGTGGAACAGTACACTGCCATCCTTTGTTATCCATGGAGGACTGGTTTCAGGTCCTCTAGAGATACAAGGCCCAAGGATCTTTAAATCTCTTGTATAAGATGGTATAAGACGCATGACCCTTGCATATTATCCCATATACTTTAAGCATTTCTAGATTACTTATAATTCCTAGAACATTGTAAATTCTGTGGAAATAATTCTTAGATTGTATTGCTTAGGAAATAATTATAAGAAAAAAAGGCCTGTACGTATTCAGCACAGATGCCATCACTATGCATTGAAATACATGTTTGATTTGTAGTCGGTTGATCCACAGATCCAGAAAACATGGATACAAAAAGTTGAATATAATTCTGAAAAGCACTGACATTTTGAGAATTAGATGTATTAAGAGGATTTTCAGGTGGCCAGAGAGCTAAGAAAAGAATCAAGGAGGAGAGGGTGCTATTAAACAAGGCTTAAGAAAGAGAATTGCCACAAGAGAATGCCAAAGCTGCAGAGAAGATGAGTGAGAGTGAGGAACATGTTGAATGGTTTCTATTGGTCTCTTTCTCCCAGCCCTTTGTAGATATTGAATAGAAACATCTCCAGCTCAATTTGAAATGGAAAGTTTTTATTGAAAATGAATTATACACAAACACATGAATTTCCATTTTAGACTATGTGTTTGTATATGTAATGTATCTATGTGTGTACCTAGCCTTAGGCATGGTGTTTAATCAATATTTATTGAAAAAACAATTTGAGAAAGAGAGAAAGAAGAATAAAATATAGAGAGACTCTTCATATGACATCCCTTTTTCCAACCTTTCTTAATGTCACATCACCTTCTTCTTCCTTCTCTGTTACTTTCTGCCTACTCCCAAGAGTAAAAACAGATGGACTTTGTCTCTGCCTCTGAGAAATGTCTTTTAAAGCACTATAGCCCTGTGTGATCTGAGGATAGTATTACTTGCAGGGTCTTTTTGAAGAGATGCTTTCTATGTTTCATTATCAGATGACATTGTTTTTTTAAAAATAGATTTCAAGATGCCAGCGTCAGACTCAATATTATTCTATCTTTCCATGAATATTATTCACAGATTACAAATTATTTCTTAAATTTGTAAATATTAGCATTTTGCATCTAGAAATAAAGTGAATGGATATAAACTGTGTAAAAATAGGTGAAAATATATTCTTTTATCTTTATAACGAGCAGAAAATTGACATGACATTGTGGCATGGTTGATAATTTCACTAAACATGTGGTCAGAAATGAATAAATAGAATATCAATACATTATTTAATGCAAATCACTTAAGAATTTTCAAATTATCCATTAATTTTTTGCATAATAGTAAGCTTGAAAATTTATAGAAGATGTTGTAGCAAAACAATGTTTAGAAGAATTCCTCAATATTTAATATCAACAGGATTCAGAAATGTATATTTTTGTTTTACTTGTCAATGACTTCTTGCATTTACCTAAAAAAGGTTAAAATTGGTGATTGATTCAAAATGGTGACTGCAGGACACAGCATATCTCAGTAGCTAGAACAAATAGATAAGTTCAACTACCAAGAAGGCAGTGTCTTGACAAACAAAATAAAGCAGCAGAAGATATCACAGGGAACTGGAAGGAAATCCAGTTCTCTGAATGTAAGATCCACTGCAAAAAGCCAAAGTGTGCAACTGACCTGGTATGGCCCGAACCACAATTGCTGACTTCAACACAGCTTAGGTGCTGCAGCTCCAAGAAATCCCAACAAATAATCCAAGAACTTGAAGTGCAGAAAGTGGCTGCAGAACTCCAACATCTTAAGCTACCAGCTCCATGCTTCAGGGATGCAGAAACAGAACCCAAAGCCAGTGCACTCACCAAAAGCACTGTGCCCTCCAGAAACCCAGGGTGCAGAACAGGAAGGTAATTGCTTGTTACTCAGTACTCAGAGGAGGCTGAAGACTACCTAGAGCAGCCACAGGACCCCAGCGGGCTGAGACCTGGCAGCCCATCCTGGAAGTAGTCCAGTTAGAACCTCCAGAGACATAGGAAAGGTATAGTGCTCAAGACAGGGTGCCTGAACAGGTCACTCCAAGAATACACTGGTTGGCCTCTGCCACAGTGGCACACTGTGCCCTATACAAGCCCAGCCCACAGGACAGCAAGGTAACCACTTGCATTACTCAGTACTCAGCAAAGGCTGAAGACCACCCAGAGCAGCCAAGGGACCCTGGCAGGTTAAGACCTGGTGTCCCATTTCAGAGGGAGTCCGGTTAGAATCACTCCAAGACTATAATGGACATGCTCTGGGTGCAGGTAGTAAGGCCCAGGCCCAGGGAGGAAGGCACAGAGCACAAGGCCTGAGATCATACAACCCAGGGCGGAGAGCGCAGAGCCAGGCCAGAGACCGTGGAGTGCAAACACTCATAAAGTGAGTCCAAAAGCTAACAATAGGTTACGGAGCAAATGAGAGACATTGGAATATACTCCAGAATCTACTACAGTGAACAGACTTACAGATATTACATGGGGCCGAGCCCTATATATGTAAATTAGCAGAACTGCTGTTTTTTATGTTTTTTCTCTTACACGGTTGCTAGATTTTTTTGTTCTTTTTCTTATTTTTGTTCTTCCTTTTTTGTTATACTTTTTTTCTTTTGTTTTTTTGTCTTTGATTTATAATTGTTAGTTTTTGTAATTTGTTTTGTTACTTTATGCATGTTTGGTTGCTCCTTTCCCCCATTCCTTTTACAAACTTCCTTACTCTAGCCTGTCTATTCTCTTCTCTCAAAACTATTTTTTCCCTTACTGTATCTCCTTGTTCTATTTTCAAGCTATTTCATATCTCCATGCCTAAATACTAACTACAAGAATCCTACTATCTAACCTCTTATTCTCAATCAGATACTATCTTATTATACTTAAATCTTTACTCAATTTAATCCTATCCTCTACTTTACCCAGTTCCTGTACAGCTCCTCCCCACTTATTCAACTCTCACCATTGAAAAAAGCACTGCTTACTCGTGCACGAACTTGCTGACAGCTCTAAATTCCTACTGCTAAGGTTCGATCAGATACCCACAGAATCATACACAAAAAATGAAGATGATGAGACTTCCAGGAAGATGGTGACCAAGAAAAGCGGGGCTTAAGAGCCCTGCTAACAACCAATCTCCATTACCACAAAATCAGCGCCTTTTATAGCCAGAAAACACCATCACCAGAGAAACAAAAAAATCACCAGGCTCCAGAGAGAAAGTGGACTGAGAACAGAGCTCAGAGCCACAGAGGAGATACACGGGCCTCACGCACGAGGATGCGGCAGCAGCGCCATACTGCCGGCGGCAGCGGCGACTTCACCGGATGGCTACAGCAAGCCGAGGTGAGCCGCTGTGGAACAGCCAGGCGGGATTTCTCACCGCAGGTAAAATCTAAAGCTCCCAGTGGCTGAGCTCAGCACAAGCTGCAGGGATTCAGAGTGGAAATCAAAACCAAGAAAAAATACGCCAGCCTCACGGCCGAGGGTGTAGCAGCGGTGCCATATTGCCACCGGTGGCAGCAGCACTGAATTCAGCGAGGCCAGTACAGCTACATCTGCATACTCAAGAACAGTGAGTCAAATTGTGGGCCACAGAGGAGAAATCCCAGTACTGTACTCCCTGGGACTTGACCCAGTGGGGGAGGGGCGGTGGCAGAGATATCACACCATAGGAGAACATGCAACCTGGCACCCCCCACAGTCTAAAGCAGCCTCTATCGACTCGCTGGGTCAGAGACTCTGTGATACAACCCAGTAAAGGAGTAGTGGGGTCTGAGATACTACGGACTCGAGATCCAGAACACCTTAAGTGAAGTCATAGTGACCCAAGGGAAGAACCCAGAGAAGGCACAAACTTCCGAAATCATGGGAAAGAGGAATAATACTGGAACAATGAATGCCTACAACCCCATAACATCAGAACCCAATAAAACAGAAAATCAGAGATTTCTAGAAGATCAAATCAGGAAAATAACTGTAGAAATAATAGAGGTGCTTCGAAAAGAACTCAGAGAGAGCCAAAAAGAGATAAAAGATGCAATTAATGAAGTAAAGGCCTCAATTCAAAGCACAAACAACCGATTAGAACACATGGAGAACAGAATCTCGCTCTTAGAAGATGATCATTCCAAAAAAGAACACACAGTTTCTAATCTAGGAAAAAATATCCGACAGCAATCTGATATTGAAGAAATATGGGCCCATTTTAAGAGAGCTAACCTAAGAATAATTGGAATAGAGGAGGGAAAAGAAAGTGAAACCAAAGGGATCAACAATCTCTTCAAGGAAGTAATAGCAGAAAATTTTCCAAACATAGAGCAAGAGGTTGATACACAGATCCAGGAAACTTATAGAACTCCCTTTAGACAGGATTGGAGAAGAGGATCCCCACACCACATAATTGTCAAAATGACCAATGTGGAAGCCAAGCAGAGAATCTTAAAGGCAACAAAAGCAAAGGGCCAAGTGACATTCAGAGGCAAACCAATTAGAATCACTCCAGACTTCCCAAACCAAGTTATGAGAGCCAGAAGGGCTTGGAGTAACATATTCCAAACTCTGAAAGAAAACAACTTCCAGCCAAAAATTTCCTACCCAGCAAAACTTTCTATCAAATTAGATGGAGAAATAAGAAGCTTCCACGACAAACAGAAACTGAAGGAATTTATGTCTTCAAAACCAGCAGTAGAGAAAATACTCAAAGAGATTAACTACAAAGAAGAAATAGGTAACACACACCAGAACCAGAGAAACAAGATTTTCCATCCAACAGACAACTAAGATTGGTTATCTGTGGAGATTCATTACTTATGTTAGTCTTTTACCTATCTCTAAATGGTATTGTTTGCCTTTATTGTTGCTGATTTTTAGGATGTCTAGTTGGAATATTAATATATCTTCAGATATAGCATTTGGAAATATTTTATCCCATTCTATTAGTAACTGTTAACTTTGTTTACATTGTCTTTGGATATACAACATTTTTTTTTTATTTTTTAGGGAGTTTGTATACTCTTCTGTTGCCTGTGCCATTGAAATCATATCCAAGAAATCACTGCCAATTTCAATGTTGTGAGGTTTTATGACCCAGATTTTCTCCTAAAAGTTTATAGTCTTAAGATTTATATTTAGGTCTTTTATCTATTTTGAGTTAATATTTGTATATGGGATTAGGTAAGAGTCCTATTTTATTATTTTCCATGTAATTATTATTTTTCAACAATATTTAGTTAAAAGATTAATATTTCCTCCACCAAATGTTCGTGGAAACCTTGTCAAAAATAACTGGACAATATAGGGAAGAATTTAGCTCTAGGCTTTTATTTAACTCCAATGGTTTATATATCTGCCTTTAGAATAGTACTACACTGTTTCAATTATTGTAGCTTTATATGGTTTGAAATCAGAAAATATATATCTTCTAGCTTTGTTCTTTTTCAAGATCGTTTTGGGTATCTAGAGTCCATATTCCATATTAGGATAGATTTTTTTTTGAAAATTAAATATATAAATATATGATAGTTTCACCTAAAAAAATAGAAAAAAATATTCTCTGGTAAGAAAGAAAGTAAAAAGAAATATTTAAATGTTATCTTTAAGTCATCAAAAGCTTGGTTTCAGACAAATGAAACTATTATGTGAGATTATCATTTTAAATTTTGGATAAATTGCTATAATACTAGATGTCAACCACTAAGCCAAGCATGGGAGGGAGCGATAGGGAGAGAATGGGGTGGGGATCGGGTGCGGGCTGACTGGGTGATGTGTGCATGTATGTCTACAAAAGTTTGTATCCCACTATGATGTGTGAATACAGTGCACCAATAAAAAATAAAATAAAAAAGAAGATGATAAGACATCAGAAAAACAAGTCTGAGAACCCTGAAAATATGAGAACTAGGAAAAGTGAGAAAATAATGGAAATCTCAAATACTATCCTATAAGAAATGCAGGGAGAATTCCAAATCCTGATCTTCAATATAATGAAAGGCCTCACAGCTAGTGTACAGGATATGAAAAAGGAAATGGAGACAGTAAGAAAGAATCAGAAAGAGGTCTGGAATTAAATGAAAGAGTCAGTAAATGAAATGAAGATAGCAATAAAAAATTCTGGAAGATTACATGAAATGGAAAAATAGAATATCACTGTTAGAAGATAGTTCATTTAAAACTGAAAGCACAGTCAACAGCATACAGAAGTCACTATAGCAACCAAACCTAAACATCCAACAACTAGGGAACAACATGAAATGTTCTAACTTATAGAAAAAAAAGACATTTAAGAAGGTATAGAGGTATGGACCAAGGGTATTCATAATCTCTTAGGAGAAATAATTTCAGAGAATTTTCCAAACATAGAGACTTGGACATACATGTACAGGAGAATATAGAACACCAATAAGAGAAGATCAAAGAAGGACCTGCCCACGCCATGTAATAATCAAAATGACTAACATAGAGGCTAAGGAAAGAATCTTAAAAGCAGTGGGAAAATAAAGAAAAAGTGACATACAGGGGCAAAACCATAAAAATCACCCCAGACATTACAAACCAAGTCATGAATGACAGGAGAGATTGGTATGATTTAATCTATACCCTGGAAGAAAACAACTTCTATCCCAAACTGCTATCTTCAGCAAGGTTATTATTCAAAATTAATGGAGAAACAAAAGCATTTCAAGATAAGCAGAATCTCAAAAATTTATGCATACAAAGCCAACAATAGAAAAAAATACTTAAAGAAATAAACCATAAAGAAGAAAAAAGAAGCAAATTTCAGAACTAGAAAAGACATGCTAATCAGTGGGGCAACTAAGCAAAGAAGAAGTAACATTATACCAAACAGAAAATATAACATAAAGTTGCAGGAAACAAAAATCATATTTCAGTAATAACCCTTAATGTCAAAGGACTTAACAATTAAAAGGCATAGACTGGCAATGTGGATTAAAAAACATAACCCAAATATATGCTGCTTGCAAGAAACTCACCTTATAGCCAGAGACATTTATAGGCTGAAAGTGAAAGGATGGAAAAAGATATATCATACTAATGGAGATCAAAAAAGGCAGGGGTAGCAACACTGATATCCAACAAAACAGACTTTAAGCTAAAACATATCAGAAGGGACAAAGCAGAGCACATTCTTTTATTAAAAGGAACAATTCACCAAGAAGATATAATGATAGTAAATGTTTATGCCTCATATGTGGGTGGACCCACATTTTAAAATAAACCCTTCCGGACATCAGATCTCAAATAGACCCAAATACAATAATATTGGGAGACTTCAACACACCACTCATGTCACTAGATCGATCTTCAAGGCAAAAGATGAGTAAAGATGTTTCAGAACTTAAGAAAACTATAAACCAAATGGATCTACAGAATATTTCAGCTAGGAAAAGCAGAATACACACTCTTCTCAGCAGCCCATGGAACCTTCTCCAAAATAGATCACATCCTGGACTACAAAGCAAGCACCAGCAAATTTAAAAGATGTAATATAATTCACTGTATCTCTCCAGACCACAATGGAATGAAAGTAGAAATGAACAACAGGAAGACCAAAAGAAATTATTTAAATACATGGAGATTGAATTATACACTATTGAATGATGAGTGGATAAGATAAGAAATAAGTAGACAAATAAAAAATTTTTTAGAACTAAGTGAAAATAGAGACACAACATACCAAAATCTATGGGACACTTTGAAGGTGGTGTTAAGAGCAAATTTATAACATTAAGTGCCCACATAAGAAGAACAGAGAGTCACCAAGTAAATAACCTAATGACACATCTCAAGGACATAGAAAAACTGCAACAGTCTAATCCCAAAGTCAGGAGAAGGCAGGAAATAATTAAAATCAGAGCAGAAATAAATGAAATAGAGAACAAAAAATTCAAAGAATCAACAAAACAAAAAGCTGATTCTTTGAAAAGATTAAAAAGATTGACAAACCCCTGATCAACCTAACCAAAAGAAAGAGAATAATTTCAAATCATTAAAAACAGAAATGAAAAGGAGACATCAACACAGACATTGGGGAAATTCAAGTGATTATCAGAAACTACTTTGAAATTTTATACTGTAATAGACT
This sequence comes from Muscardinus avellanarius, assembly GCF_963383645.1. Classification (NCBI taxonomy): domain Eukaryota; kingdom Metazoa; phylum Chordata; class Mammalia; order Rodentia; family Gliridae; genus Muscardinus; species Muscardinus avellanarius. The sequence goes on from NC_137787.1 coordinate 187,802,931, forward strand.
GGAAAACATGGAAGAAATTCATATATTTCTAAGCTTATATAGCCTACCTAAATTGAACCAAGAGGACATAGCTAGACTAAGCTAACCAATAGCAAGGAAAGAAATAGAAACAGCAATAAAAATTTTGCCATAAAAGAAAAGCCCAGGTCCTGATAGGTTTCCAGCTGAACTCTACAAAACCTTCAGCGAAGAACCAACCTCAATACTTCACAGTCTGTTACAGGAAATCAAAAGCAATGGAATTCTATGAAACTCCTATGAATCCAGTATCACATTAATGCCTAAACTAAATAAAGATACCTCAAGAAATGAAAATTATAGAGCAATATCCTTGATGAATATAGATGCAAAAATTCTAAACAAAATACTAGCTCTATACATTCAAAACCATATCAAGAGAATTGTGTCATTGGTATTTTAATGGGAATTGAATTACACCATGAACAAGTTGGTTTCATCCCAGAAAAGCAAGGCTGGTTCAACATATGCAAATCAATACATGTTATTCACCACATAAATAGAACTGAGAACAAAAACCACATGATCATATCAATAGATGCTGAAAAAAATCACTCGACACAATCCAACACCCATTCATACTAAAAACATTGGAGAAAATTGGAATAGAGGGAATATATTTTAACATTAAGGCAATATACAACAAACTCAAAGCCAATATCATATTTAATGGGGAAAAAGTCTAAGAATTTTCTGTAAATTCAGGAACAAGACAAGGATGCCCACTATCACTACTTCCTTTTAATATATTCCTTGAGACTCTTGCCATAGTAATAAGACAAAAGAAAGATACCAAAGGAATTCAAACAGAAAAAGAGAAAATGAAATTATCTTTGTTTTTGCAGATGACACGACCCTTTATCTAGAAGAAAGACAAAAAATATTCAATTAAAAGACTACTAGAGCTGATTAACCAATTTAGCAAAGTTGCAAGATACAAAATCGACCTAAATAAATCAGTTGTTTTCTTTAGCTAACAATGAATCCACAATGAAAGAAATAAAAAAAATAATTCCATTCACAATAACCTCAAAGCCAATAAAATACCTAGGAATAAAATTAACCAAAAATGTAAAAGACCTCCACAATGAAAACTATAAAACATTAAAGAATGAAACTGAAGAAGACATTGGAAGATGGAAAGCTCCCCCTTGGTCATGGATAGACAGAATAAATATCCTCAAAATGACTATTCTGCCAAAAGTGATCTATAGATTCAATGCAATTCCCATTAAATACCAACAACATTCTTCAGAGACCTAGAAAAATCAATCATGAATTTTATAAGGAGAAAGAAAAGACCCAGAATAACCAAAGCAATTCTCAGCCATAAGAACCATGCAGGAGGCATCACAATCCCTGACTTCAAACTATACTACAGAGCAATAGTAGTAAAAACAGCATGGTACTGGCACAACAGGCATACAGATCAATGGAACAGAATAGAAGATACAGAAACAAACCCACACACTTATAGTCAATTGTTCTTTGACAAAGGGAACAAACTCATAGACTGGAGAAAAGACAAATGTGCTGGGAGAACTGGCTATCAATTTGTAGAAAGATGGAACTAAATCCTTACCTCTCACTGTGCACAGGAATCAACTTGAGATGGATCAAAGACTTGGATATTAGATTAGAGACTGTGAGGTTATTAGAGGAGGGCATAGGCTCAACACTCCAACATATAGGCACAGGCAGTAACTTTCTCAACAAGACCTCCAAAGCACAGGAAATTAAAGAATTAACAAGTGGGATGGCATCAAACTAAAAAGTTTCTGCTCATCAAAGGAAACCATGAAGAACATAAAGAGAAAGCCTACAGAATGGGAGAAGATCTTTACCAGTCAACATTGTGATAGAGGTCTAATCCAAAATATACAAAGAGCTCAAAAGGCTCTACACTAGCAAAACAAACAGCCCAATCAAGAAATGGGTAACTGAATTGAATAGACACTTCACAAAAGAGATACAAATAGCTAATAGATACATGAAAAAATGTTCAACATTGGTATCCATCAGGGAGATGCAAATCAAAACTATACTGAGATTCCATCTAACCCCAATCAGAGTGGCAAGCATAAAGAAGTCAAATAACAACAAATATTGGCGAGGATGTGGGGAAAGAGCAATTCTTTTACATTGTTGGTGGCAGTGCAAACTAGTTCAGCCACTATGGAGATCAGTGTGGAGATTCCTTAGAAAACTGGGAATGGATACACCATATGATCCAGCTATACCACTTCTGGGTATCTTTCCAAAGGAGTTGAAATCAGAGTACTACAGTAACATATGCATACCCATGTTCATAGCAGCACAATTTGTAATAGCCAAAATATGGAACCAATCTAGGTCTCCATCAACAGATGAATGGATTGCAAAATCCATTCATACACAAGGGAATTCTACTCAGCAATAAAGAAGAACAAAATCATGTCATTCACAAGAAGATAGAACGACCTGGAGAACCTTATGTTAATTGAGATCAGCCGGCACAGAAAGAGAAGGGACATATGTTTTCTCTAATATACCCAAACTAGATAGTATTAGGGGTACCAGAGGAACTCCAGATAATGGAGGGGAAACCTCAGCAAAACTAAAAAGGAAGGGTAGGAGAGGAAGAATGCTGAGGTTGATTAATTGAAGAAGCTACATTTGAATACGTGTATAACTGTGAATGTATCATGGTCAGCCTGGACACTCAGTGTTGGGAGGGGGGGAAGCTGGCAGGGAAGGGCACCAAGCACTGTGTGAATGTATGTCATTTTCAATATGATCCGCATAAAAATGAAAAAAAGTTAAAATTGCAAGAATGATATATTTGGTGGATATTTAAAGTTTGAATACATATCATGTGTTAATCATCATGATTTGTGTTTTGGGTCTAAATATCTTAAGATTTGCAAACAATATCAGTCTAGAACTTTGCACACTAATGATACCTAATATAATGTCTTGTGAATACTTTTGATTACTGATGCTACTTAGCATTTGACTTCCCAAAATCCATGGTGGAATTCCTTTCTTTCTCTAGCTAGTTTTTGATGAGATGAAAAATAGACCATTAGAGCTTAGGTTTCAATTATGAATGCATATCATGTTTGCAATTATGTTAAACACAAGCAGCAAAGTGTTACATAAATTAAACTGGACAATAGCCAGGTTCATTTTAGAGAATGACAAAGTCAAAAATGAGACTGTCTGTGTCTGTTTAAACCTTTAAACCATGGTGAGATTTGCCAGCTATGTTACGGTTCTTAAATTCTCAGCTGACCTTATTTAGTCATAACATTAATAAATTAGATATGCTGGTAATGTATATTAAAGAGATATAATTAAAAAATAAAGATTTTATCCATGCTAGCCTTCCAGAGAGGAAATTCACTTTATAGTGGCTTATTAGCTGTTAAATAAAATAATTAAGAAATGAGTTTTATTCCTATTGTTCCTTAACCAGATGGGATATTGGAGTTTTAGAGTTAAAAGGGATTTTAATAATACTTAGTTTGACCTTCTATTATGTATACAAAAAATGTGAAGTTCAAAGAAACATATTTAATCAAAGACAAATATTAGCTAGTTTTGTGATTTCAACTTTGACTCAAATTTCTTGATTCATGTTTTCATACTCTTTCTAAACACAGTGACACTTCACACTGAATAAATATGGGCTTGTCTGCACAAAATTGACTCATAGGTGTTCAAAAACTGTTTTTCTTTTATAAAAATGGGTAGAGCCTTTCTTAAAATTCTGTGATATTTGAACAAGAAATTTTATTCCCCTTCCTTTCAAAAAAGAAGAAAAAATTTTTTGAGGATTGCATAATTTTTATTTGTCACTTAGCTCCTGATTAACTACAAAAAATGTAGTTTTTAAAATAGGAATATTCTGTGGGGTACACTGGCCCATACCTGCAGTCTCAGCAAGTTGGGAGGCCGAGGGAGAAGGGTCACAAGTTTGAGGCCAGCCTGAGCAACTTAGCGAGATCCAGTCTCAAAATAATTAAGTCCGCCCAGCGTGGTGGCGCGCGCTTGTAATCCCCGTGCTTGGGAGGCGGAGACAGGAGGATCGCGCAGGTTCGAAGCCAGCCGCGCTGGCATAAGAGACTCTGTTTCCAAAAATAAAATGGGTCTGGGAGTGTAGCCTGGAGGTAGAAGGGCTTCCAGGAAAAAAAAAAAAAAAAAATATATATATATATATATATATATATATATATATAGAGAGAGAGAGAGAGAGAGAGAGAGAGACAGAGAGAGACAGAGAGAGAGAGACAGAGAGAGAGAGAGAGACAGAGAGAGAGAGACAGAGAGAGAGAGAGAGAGAGAGAGAGAGAGAAAGAGAAAGTGTGTCCTGAGAATGGAGTTCAGTGGATACACGAAATCCTCACTATCCCAGGACCACATACACAAAAATAACGTTTTGGAGGGAGATATTTTGCACATAACTGAGGAAACTCAAGCTCGGACATTTATTCCTTACAAATCAGGGTCCTTTAGGGAGTGTGATGACTTGCTCAACCATTTTGAATCTCCTCACCGTAGCAATCAGAAAATTCCAGTTCCAGAGGGAAGTTAGTAACAAGATGTTTGGTGCAGATTTGGTGGGAGGGGATGAGAAGAGGGAGTGAGGTAGAGTCGTCTTGTTCCTTCCTTCGCTGGTGAAGTCTCAGGAATCCATCAGTGGTGCTGATGAAAGGGACAGAGTATAATACAACTCTTAAGCCTCTCACACTCCAGTGATGCACTTCCATTATCCTCTTGCTAAGCTACAGCAATTTTCATTGCCTTTTGAAGGAAAGAAGAAAAATAAAGTGCTCTGCTTTTATTTGGAATGAAGGGCACCACATTTCAGAACGCGGGCTGTCTTTGCTGGTTCTGCCTAATGAAGCAGCTCAGGTGTCCCGTGATGGGAATGGTCATGGTTGCGGGGAGATAAGACCGCTTTGCGTAGCTATCTAGATGTGCACATTGGCACGGAAGACCTTTGATTGGCTTTAGAAAGCCATGGTCGATGTTCTTGAAGAAGAATCTTTCCAGAAAAAAAATAAAAGGCCATGTTTCATTTATGTCACTTCCTTCTGTTATTGGCGGCGCTGCAAACGATCTGGAACAGGTGGGCATACCAATGAGCAAAGCGTGCGCTTTATAGCCTGTCATACCTCACTTATCTTATTTTGATGAAGATATATACAGGGAGGATCGTATTTGCACTTGATCTTGTGTTAGGAATCTGTAAAGCACTAACAAAATAAAAGGGACCATTTCTCTTCGGTGAGTTAGTTGACTATTAAAATTGAGAATAATTTCCTTGCAATTTCACAGCACTGTTTTTCATCGATGGCAGTCATCATTTGGGGCAGGAAAAGGAGAAGCAGTCTATCAAAAGCAGATAAAGAAAAGCCACACCACAGCCTGCTGTTTCTGCTATTTTGGATGATCGAGCTTGTGGGCAAATGAAATCATGACAGATTCATTTATATGAAATGGCCATTGCTGATCTCCTTGCCAGAAACTAGATTGCTTTTTTATTTAGGAGATTCGCAGAGCAGTCCTTAGCTTTTTTAGTTAGTGGCAAGGTGGCACCTGGCCAAACTGCCTCTTCTCATCCAGTTGGTGTTGCCAATATCTTGGGATGCATGCGTTAAAGTGTATTTGCAGTCAATTGAAAAAAATATTTTTCTGTTTAAGTGTTTTAATAGCTTTCAGAGTTGGATTGGGTAAAACCCTATGCAGCCCAATAGGAAGAGCTGAGATAAAAGAAATTTTGCAGTCAGCACAGAGTTAGGAACAACAACAACGAAAACAACTTCTGGATGATCTTTTCATTTAATGGTATTTACTATAATCGACCCTCAAGTGCTGAAGGCATTTCCATTGCTGGATATACAAGCCAAATTTATTGAGCAACTGAACTCTATAAAGGGATTGATTAGAGAACATAAAGATGGTAGATAGTCACAAAGAAGAATCCTTCCTCAGAACCGTAAATGAGCCAAGTGTGTGTTTTAAGTGCTCTTTCCCTGTTTTCCACTGTCTCTTAGCAGGCCCGCCTCCTTGCTTATCAGCAGAGGTGTGGAGTACTTATTTTCAGCCAACATACAGTCAGCAATTCTTAGCCAGGGGCAGGTACTAGAGGAATTATTATCAGACAGGTGAGAACACTTTGTAGTTTGCCTCTGCTCCCTCTGCCTTTAGGTACCAGTTGTTGATGCAATTAGTGGACCAACACATTGATTCATTTATCCAGTGTCTCTGATGTACAAGGTGCTTGTGTCAGGAGCTGGGGGCTCAGAGTAAAATGGACAAAGATCCCTGCATTATGGAGCTTCCTTTCTCATGCAACACTCTTCCTCTTTGCCCTACTTCATAGCCAGCAGAGAAGAAGAGAGGACTCAAGCAGTGACAATGACAACATTGGGTTTTACCCCTGATGAAACTGAGAATGTGGCTTTCAATGGAGTAGTCGAAAGGGGCTGACAATTAATCTTTCATTGCTCTTCTAGACTTTGAGGTCCCTGGAGGTAGAACCATATCTATGATGTTCATCTCTATTGGGCCCAGTATAGTAAAAAAAAAAATCTATATAGCACAGTATGATACACTATATATACACATATATACTTATTTATATATAATGCTATATGTGAATATATGCATCGATAGTTGATTTTACACACATATACATACAATGCATACACAGTCTATTCTCATTTTTCATGGTAGTGGCATCCTGTAATGTTGCTGTGAACACTTTCTGGAAGAAGTATGCGGTAAAGTTTGGCCACAATATTTCCTTCAACTGGTCAATTCATAAAATTGCTTTGCGCATGTTTCTGTTTAATATGTTTAACACCTCACTTAATATGTATCGCCAACTCATTTGCAACCACAGCAGGACTCATGCCTGAAGGAAGCTTATCTTACAAACACGCTTTCTCCACCAGGCCTGTCTCAGCCTCCTTGTGCTTAGCAACACGTAAGCAGGATGCTTGGGACCTTAGCAAACAGCGAAATCACCAATGAAAATGCAAAAGAAAAAAAAGGCACAAAATAGAAAAGAAAGAGGACACTTGTTTGCAGGATCAAAGTGGAGATGAGAAGGCGTGCGCAGCCTTGTTGGACCTCAGTGGGATCCTGCGCATGGGGCAGCTCAAATTTCCTGCCACATTGAACATAGGGTCTAGTGTGAATGAATGCAGAAACCTCTGTGTATTGATTTTGGTGTTACCAATAATTTAATACACTTTTATTGGTGCACTGTAATTATGTATCATAACGAAGTTCAGAGTGATAGGAAAATAAGGGCCAGTAGTACTTGTGTGTTTCCCTCTGGATAAGTTTAACAAGCTGGTTATTTTACTCATAGGGAATCTGCTAATACTGGAGACGAGACTGCCTATGGAGAGAGTCATTGCGTCTCTGTCTTTTCCATTGAGTTCTGAGCTTCAGCTTTGACAAGTTGTACTCTGAAGTCTGGAAGGACAGTTTCAGGCTCTGAGCAGGGATGCAAGAAAAACCCCTGTCCTTTCATATGCTGAGCTCAGCAGTTTAGACGCTTTCTCTCTGCCCACACCCCAGTAGGGTCCATAAGACAGACACGTGCTTCAGTGATTCTACCAACCCATTCGCATCATAACCAGCTACAACCCGAAGTTTGCAAATCGTGAATGGAGAAGTGTCTGAAAGAGAAGAAGCAAGCGGAGATAGTGTGTGCAAACAAGAAAACAAGCTGTCTGAGCTCCACTGGGCAGCAGCAGCAGCGGGCCATGCTTTCTGTTGTGCCAGGTTCCTGCTTCTCAGCCATAGCTCTGGGCCTCACCCAGTCGTCTCACATTTCAGAAACCGGGAGGCCCCTACCTTGCCAAGATCAAACCATTCCAGGCCGCCTGGCTGTACTTTCAAGGCAGGAGGGACCTGACCCGTGCCTGTGCCTCTGGACGTCTGGAGCTCGGCACCAGGGCCCGGGAAGCGCCCATAACTGCCTTCTTGATTGATTAGCTGCCTGGAGGCTTCTTACTGATTTCTAAGTCAGGCTGTTTTTCCACTGTCGATTGAATAGGCGGATGTCTGAAATTCCTTTATTGAGGAGAAAGGGCTTTTATTCTGTAATTATAGAGGCAAAGAAAAGATCATAAAAATATCTAGCTTGTAACAATTTAGTGTGAATGCTTTTCAGTTAAAATATAATTAGTCAACAAATGTAAATCACTAATTATGAGTTCCCTTTCTATTTGGATGTGAAACATACTTCAAGTGTCTAGCAAGAGGGGATCTCAGTGCTGCATAAAAGTGTAGAGAGAAAGTAAAACTGCCGATTAAAACATTAAACGAAACAGGAGCAAGTTTGGTCATTTTACCTTTCATTGGGATTGAGCAGAGAAAGCTCAGTTATGAGGTAGAGTATTAGCAAAAGCATTAGCTCTGCTTGGCATGATTGACATATATATATATACTATATATATAATATATATATGTAACATATAAAGTATTATCACATATACAAAATATATAATATATAATATTTATAACTTATACACATATATGTATATAGTATATTATACATATGTAATATAATATATATGCATATAATATACTAATTGCTAAAACAGTTTTATGGGAAAGTATGGGGTAAGGCTTGGCCACATTTCCATTTTATATGTATACACATACATATATGTATATATGTATACATTTTATATTATATGTATACATATAAAATGTGTTACATAGTTAAAGTAATATATAAATAAATATATATGTGTATATATATATGTGTGTGTGTGTATATATGTATGTATTGTGGCACTAGGTATTGAACCCAGAGGCATTCTAGCTCTAAGCTACACCCCTAGCCTTATTTCATTTTTCTTTTGAAACAGAATCTCACTAGGTTCTGAGAGTCTCACTAAGTTGCTGGGGCTGGTCTCAAACCTGAGAGCCTCCTGTCTCTGCCTCCCCAGTAGTGGGATGACAGGCGTGTGCCACCACACCCAGCTCTTGGCATGGTGTTTTGATGATGGAGAAATAGGTAGTGAAGAAGAATGCATGTGTATGAGGCAATGTGCTTCATTTAACTCTGCAGGGTCCCCTGAAGGCCCATGTGTTAAAGGGCAAGTCCCCAGTATGGCACTATTAGGAGGTGGTGGAACTTTGTAGAGATGGGGCCTAGTGGGGAGTCTTATGTCAATCGGGACATGCCCTGGAAGGGGACTGTGAGACCCTGGTCTCTTCCTTCTGCTCTTTCGCTCCTCCTCCACCCCAGGTGAGGTGAATGACTTACTCTGCCATGTGCTTCCACCATGATAAGCCTCACTAAATACCCGGAGCTCACTAAAGGCTAACTGATCGTGGACTGAAACCTCCAAAACTGTGAGCAGATAAGCCTTTTCTCTTTAGAAGCTGATCATCTCAGGTATTTGTTATATAGTAACATAAAGCTGACTGCCACAGAGGGTATTTATGTTCTAGCGCTGCCACCACAAAGTACCACAAAGCTAGGTGGCTTAAGAGAGTTGTATGTTGAAGGATGGAAGGTGAAGTTCAAGCTGTCAGCAGGGCCATGCTCCCTCTAACGCTGTGTCTATCGTGTCTCTTCTAGCTTCTGGTATTTTGCTAGTTCTTAGTGGCTCTTGGCTTGTAGATGAGACACTCAAATCTCTGTCTTTATCAGCATATGACTGTCTTCTCCTTGTACCTATGAATTCACATGGCATTTGCCCTTGTTATAAAGACAGCAGTTAGACTGGATTAGGACCCACCCTGATGATCATCTTAGATTGATTCTATCTACAAAGACCCTCTTTCTAAGTAGGTCACATTCATAGGTGTTGGGATTAGGACTTCTACATTTTTTTTTTACAGACATGATTTAGACCATCACAGAGTGACTGTTCATGAAAATCCTGCACTTAGCTTTGGAAATGATCCTTGGTCACAGACTGCCTGTAGACTGCTGCTGGAAGTTTTCCTTGAGTTTTCCAACCAACAACAGTGAATGACCCAAAGCTGGTCCCTGCCCTGTGCTGATATTTTGTAACTGTAACCAACTTCATTCTGAATGGACAGGGAGAAGGAGTGCTGGGAATTACCTGGATTCATAAGAAGGGATTTATGGTACACTTTTGAAGAAATGATGGAGTCACAGTTTTGTGTTTGGGAGAGTCCCTGTGTTGTTTCTTTCCCGAGGGACCTTTGTACATCTTCCTTTTTCTCCCCACTTTACATCATGTCTCTTGTCCTATTTTCTTGGGTCAAATTCATGACCATTTATTGAATTTAGTATAATGTATTACTTAGACACATTTTAGTAAAAATGATTTTTTTTTGCAGTACTGGGATGGAATCCAGGGCCATTCTACCTCTGAGCTAAGCCCTCAACCCTGATTTATTTATTATTTATTTATTTATATTTATTTTTTTATTTTTGTGGGTCTGGGGATGGAAATCAGGGGCATTTGACTTCCGAGCTACACCCCCTGCCCTATTTTTATTCTTTATTTTGAAACAGGGTCTCACTAAGTGGTGGAGGGCCTAAGTAGCTGCGGCTGTCCCCGAACTGTGATCCTCTGGCCTCAGCCTCCCAAATGCTGGAATTACAAGCATGTGCCACCACGCCCGGCTTACAATTTTTTTTTTTTTGTACTGGGGTTCCTGGAAGCCCTTCTACCTCTGGGCTATACTCTCAGACCTAATTTTACATTTTTCTTTGGGAAAAGGGTCTCCTAAGCCAGCACGTGCGGCTGGCTTCGAACCTGCGTGATCCTCTGGTCTCTGCCTCCCAAGCGCGGGGATTACAAGCGTGCGCCACCACGCCCGGCTACAATTTTTTATTCTTTATTTTGAAACAAGGTCTCACTGAGTTGCAAAGGGCCTCACTAAGTGACTGAGGCTGGCCACCAACCGTAATCCTCCTGTCTCAACCTCCCAAATGCTGGGATTACAAGTTTGTGCCACCACGCCTAGCTAAGGATTTTTTATTTGGAATTTTCATTGTACTTATTTTGGTGATTTGGTGAATACTTGGGGAGGATCTACCTGATAATTTATTATCCAATGTGTACTAATATCTAATTAATGGCTGTTTCCTACCATAGTGCCTGTGCTTATGTATTTATTTATTTATTTATTTATTTATTTATTTACTTTTGTAACACTGGGGGTTGAAACCAGGGGTATTCTGCCTCCGAGCTATACAATCCCAGCCCAACTTTTCATTCTTTATTTTGAAACTTGGTCTTACTATGTTGCAGAGGGCCTCACTAAGTACGAGTCTGTGCCTTTTATATCTTTTAATGTTCTGTATGGTGATCTGATGAGTCAGTATTCCCATTTCCCATCCAGGAATGCCACAGAGCTGGAGGGTTTGTGCTGTTTACTTACAGACTTTCCATCTGGCTTTTGAAGCATGTCTATATAGCCAGTGAGTACCATGGCTATGCCCACACTGCCTGGATGGACTGTAACCGAGAATGCCTGAATTGGCTGCTGAGGGTCCCACAGTGAGTGAGGATATTCTCTCAGCCTTGATTTTTTTAGCTGCCGTTCAGTCTTCCTTCCTACTCTGTCTTCACCTTTCATGCAGTTTAACCTTTGTTTTCCACCCTGTCCTATGAAAATGTAGCCACAAATCATTTTCTCTTTGTAGTACTTTACTGAGAGTTCCTGACCATTGCTAGCCCATCAGGTACATTGGCTGTTCTTGGGGTTATTTATAGGTGGAAATCAGAGCTGCATACTAAAGCTCATTTAAATGTTGCTATTAATTGTAATCGAATCATCAAAACATCTTTTTTGGGGTTGTGACACAAAAATGTGCTCTTTGTGTAGGTCGACTCTAAAAATAGAATTGATTTAGCGCCACAGTTTAAAAAAAAATGAGTGGAGAGATTTGTAAACGATTAAATCACACCATTCATTCATGGCTTCCTCTTTTTCCTGTGCAGAACTTTTGTAATGATCAGTGTCTCAAAGTCTCTGGAAAGTGAAAAGGACAGTCGGGTCTTAAAGTCTGCCATAGTTGAATTGCAAACCTGATCAAATCACTCCCTAACTTAAAATATTTCTGTTACTTTCCATTTTACTCAAGATGAAGACCAGGGTCCTCCATAGCATTAGTCTAATGGCTTTTTATAATCCCGCTTCTGCAATAATCAATGACACACTGTCCCTCCAATGTGCCATTTTCCTTCTCGCCCTGGCACAAGGTGTTTCTCCGGCCTGGAGGTGCTCTGTGCCTGCTCCGCATGATGACCTGTGCTTCATAAGCAAATCATTAGTAAAGGTGTTTATGACTCCACCTGGTGTGTTTCTCTCATATTTTTCAAACAGCTCTAGTAAAACAGCCAGTGTATTGTTTATTTGTTTGCCTATCTATTTTCCATGCTAGATTGTAAGCTCTTGGAGGTTAAGTACAATATCTTTTTATCTTTTTGTGTCCAATATATATTTGGGTGCCTGGCACATAGGTAAGTATGTGTTTATTGAATGAATGCCTGTTTTCATGCCTTGGCTCATTTTCTCCACAATCCAGCTTTTTCCTATCTTTACATAATTTGTTTATCATTCATGAAATAATTATCGCCTCCTTCTTGAATATATTACACGTTTCATGCTTTTCTGAATAACACTGATTCATTTTAACACTATTTATCTTAGAAGTAGTTTAGTAATTAAAACCAAATTACAGCACACTGCTAATTGTACTTTCTGCCAGGCACCCTCAGCCGAGGAGAGGGTTGGTAGACTTGCTGCACGCACACTCCCGGCCAGACTGCTTTAACGCAACGTACTGCAGCTCTCTCAGCCAGACAGCCTGCTGTGGGATTCCGAGTTGGGTGGGTTCTGTAGTGTCCTTCTGGATGGTGAAACATGGGTCTTATAGTGGCTTGAAAATTCTCCAGGGGATGCTCTAAAAAATAAAGGATAATATAGATTAGAGATTAAAGCTTGGTGGAAGTCTGGGGACACTATGAAGGGTACATACATCACTGCAGACCCGACAGGATGTTCATCAGTGATGATTGGTGTCTGAAAGAAACAGTGGCAGAAACCATGTCATAATTTCAGGCGATTTTGAGGAGAATGAAGGAGAAACTGCCATCGTGTGACGTATCTCTGTAGGGACAAGGATTTAATGATTTCATGCAATGTGAATTGTGTTAGAGCTAATTCCTTTAGAACTCTGTTTTCTAGGACTGCACCCCCCACTTCTATCCTCTAAATGAGCTGTGTGTATACTCCTGGAATTAAATGCAAAGTAATAAAGTATGCAATAGAAGGAGCTCAAAGGAAGAAATAAGAAGTAATAATAACAAATTTTCTCATTTATTGGTTACTTTTAAAACTTGTTTCCCCCTTTGCACCTGATTTCTTATGTCTCTAGCCCTACCATTTAGTTTCTGTAATGCTACCATCATATTGTAAGTAATATACTTTTAAATGTGGACATTAAGAGAAGCATAAATGTTTAACAGCAACAGCATTAAAATGAAACAAATATACAATTGAAACAAAGAAAGTTCACCAATGGGGAACCTGGGGGCAGTGGTGCGTGCCTGGAATGCCAGCACTTGTGAAGCTGAGCTACGAGTATTACAGGTTTGAGGCCAGCCCCAGCAACTTAGCAAGCCTCTTAGCAACTTAATGAGACTTTATTGAAAATAAAAATAAAAAGGGCTGGAGGTATAGCTCAAAGGTAGAATTCTCTGGGTTCAATCTCCACTACAGAGAAAAAAATAAATGGGACTAGAAAAAAATGCAATTTCCCTTTTTTTTATTTTTGGGGAGCCTCATATATTTCCCCAAGGTTTTCTGGGATTTTGGAAAGTGGCCATTGAGATAGAATCCATGAACCTGCAGCTCTGCTTCCCAGAAGGATGCAGGCTCCATTTTCATTCTAGTTCTGGCTTTTCACTGTAAGTTATAGTGAGAACATCATTTCTAGATATTCCCTCCCTTTCTCAGAATCATTGCAAACATTTTTTAGAAAATTCCTGATATACATTATTCTTGATATACAAAAATTTTTAGAGAATTCCTGATATACACCTAGCACTGTTCTGGATCTAAAAGAAAATCACTTTTCTCAGTTAACTTAGTTACAAGAGTTAACTTAGTTACACGATCAAGGCGCTAAAATTTCCGCATCTGATATGGGTGTCTTCCTGTTTGGACAGGAAACAACAGCAAATAGATGCTCTTGGCCCCAGTGGAAAGGAGAATGGGTCAGCTGGCTGGAGGGTCTGCTGAGAGTGGACAAGATGGGGGCAGGCAAGACCTCCAAGTGGGTGACAGCAGAGCACCGGGATTGAGCGAGAGTAATACCCACTGAATTCCATGGGGAAGGACGTTCTAGGCAGAAGGAACACTGGCGCCAAGGCTCTGTGGAAAGTTTGAGGAGCTGCCATGAGGTCAACTTGCTGGACCAGAAGACCAAGTAGAACTTGATGGCCATTAGAAGTGTTTGTATTTTATTGCCCCTGTGATGATACCATACTGCAGGAGAGGAACTAATCTGACTTATGTGTTCTAAGGATCAGTCTGGCAGAAACTATACTAGGAAGTATGAATATCATGGAATTAAGGAACCCAGTTATAAGGATACTGGAGGACCTCAGGAACTTGTGGTTCCAAACTCATTTAATTCCCCAAACATGCTGTTATATATCTTGGCTGCAATAATCCAAATTATCCACGTGCATTAAATAATCTAAGTCCATTATGCCAATTTTACACTTCATGAAGGCTGGATTCCAGATGACCCCGGGGACTATTTATATTATGAGAATATGTTTCCTATGAGGCGCCATCATTTTAGTTAGCTTAGTAATATGAAATCCAATTACAGTGACCACATTTGTTAGAGAAAGAAACTTTCCCCCCACAGGTGATATTACCAAAAAAATGAATTCTAGGACAATATAATATTTTCAATTAAAACTAATATCTCCTAATTTTTAGCTGCTGTTATTTTGATAAAACTTGAGTCCAACCAATTCTTGTTTAGTGATTATGCATCTTACTTAATCAGTTTCCAAACACAAAACAGGAACACAAATTAAAGATGATAAATCATAAAGTCACATGCTAGTATTCTATTCAGAAATACAATATGCAGTAAATGTGTACACCTTCCTGTTTTGACAAGCATCCTTTTACACAGTGAACTTGTGATGAGCCCTGAAACGATGTTTTGGTTTATTCTAGCTGCTATAATGATATGTCATAAGTGGGTAGTTTATAAACAACAGAAATTTATTTCTTGCAGTTCTGTAGGCTGAGAAGTCCAAGATCAAGGTGGTAAAATTTCAGCATCTGATATGGGTTGCTACCTGTTTGGAAGGTGGCATCTTTCCATTGTGTCCTCCAGGGGCCCATGGGAGAGAGCTTTCTTAGGCCTCTTCACTGGTCCCCTTCAGGAGACACCTGCTCCAAACATTGTCAAATTGAGCATTGGGATCTATATGAGTTGGGGACATACCTACTCAGTCCATCTCAAGTGATCACATAATAAAAGAAATTTATAATTCATGCCCATCTTTCAGATTGGTGATGCTCCATTTTCTTTTCTTTGAGTGACATTCAAGATATGTATTCTAAGCCTACTATAGATCTCAAGATAATGTACAGATGAGTTATGTAATTTTTTAACTTTTTGGTGGTACTGGGGTTCCTGGAAGCCCTTCCACCTCCGGGCTACACTCCCAGACCTATTTTATTTTTGGAAACAGGGTCTCTTACGCCAGCGGGGCTGGCTTCGAACCTGCTCGATCCTCCTGTCTCCGCCTCCCAAGCACGGGGATTACAAGCGTGGGCCACCACGTCCGGCTCCAGTTATGTAATTTTTGAATTTTTATTGTTGAGGAACATTGGAGCAGAACTTTGGGACGCATGGAGAGAAGCTGTGCCTGGCTGGCATAATCTACCTACCCGAGGCCAGAGTGTAAGTGTGAGTGTTGGCTGGGGTGCGGTTAAGGGAGACTTCTAGGGTGAGACCCCAAGTCCTGCCTTTTGATACATTCCTCACATTGGGCACATGAGCTGTGGAATCCTCTGTCTTCTCTCCTAACTGGGCATAAATATGGTGTTCACCTCTAAGATCGCTGCAGGGATCCATTAGCTAATATATTTAAAGGCAAATCAGTAAACATATAGAAGCTTTTATTATATCTTGCAGTTTTTTTGAATGGAGCTTCCTAGAGAACTCTCTTTGGCATACATGAGAAAATCCACCAACTGTATATTTGCCTTTTCAGAGATATGTTTATGAGATGTTTATGAGACAAAGGAGTTCACACATAGGGTTTATTACTAAATGTTTTAGACAACTAAGTACTAGTTTCTATGATTTTTATGGTTCGCTTTTGTTTTTCCTAGATTACCTTTCTTCCATCTATGAAATGGGAAAAATCAATGATTAGCATCTTTGAGTCATAGATATGTGAAATAGTTAATGCAGCCTTCTGTTTTTCTGTGTGTGCAATTCCAGTGACATATTTCTCACCTGCCTCCTTCCCATAGCCCTGAATGTGCATGTACACATACACACACACACACACACACACACACACACACACTCACGAGGAAGGACAGAAAATAATCATTCTCTACCAACACCAGCCTGCCAGTTGAATTGCAGGTGTGATCTGGTATTCAGGCTAATTTCCAGAATGAAATTTCAGGGAGGGAGGATGTATATTATACACATGGTAGTTTCCAGGGCTTTTCACTGTGTGGAACATTAGGAAAATACAGCTTTCTTCCTAGGGAGGTGAGTTCCTTTCATTGATCACAGAAGCTGACACTAGGCAAGCTCTGTTGTTTCCACCATAGTGGTTGATACTCTGGGTATTTTAAAGGTTAGAGAGAGAAGAAAAAACGTCAGCGCCCTTGAGAATACCAGGAGAAACAAAGAAAACTTCTTCTTGTAACTCAAAATACCCAATTGCCATTTCCACTGGTCAAATATTGTCAACTCTGTATGATACAACCCGCTGTTATTTATTTATTTATTTATTTATTCATTCATTCATTCATTTATTTTAAATAGCTAAGATAAAGAGTGACACCCTCTTTCTCAAGACCCAACAGGGAAAAGGAGCTGCTACAGGCAGGCAGGGGTCGCGTCAACCTGTCCCAGCTGTGTAATTATGTAAAGCTAATAAGCTTCATAACCTCATTTTGGGCTTACTATTGTTCGCATTGCCTCTATTTGTGTTTTATTTTAATCCAGCTCGTAAACCCTATAATTAGGAAGAAGTATCAAAGTGCCTACTTACACACTTTTTATTTGTTTTCTGCGGTTGTAATTGTCTGTAAGTGCTTGCATGGCTGACAATTCAGCGAACGGAATGGCTTCCAAACTCGCCCATTGCAGCTTTCTTGATGTTGCTTTCTGTTTCATTCCTCACCTTGAAGCTATTTGGTTTCTCCCTGCTTTAATTCCACTCAAAAGTAGGAAAATGTTTATTTTCAATTAGAGTCTTGCATAGCTTGATAGTTTCCCTTTGCCATTCTAAAGGGACCAGAAGGAATTAAAACCAGAGACTGTTAGTCATTTGACTTCCACCAGTCCAAGGCTTGCTACTTTCTTTGTACTGGAAGGGTTTTAAGATTCATCTCTTGAGTCAACTTCTTCAAAGTTTCTACAATCAGTTGTTGACTGCCCTTCCAAACCTGGTCCCTATTCTGCGTGTGACTTTATTTTTGGTGCTGGGTATTGAACTCAGGGGTGTTCCTCCTTTGAGCTATATAACCAGTCCTATTTTTATTTTTATTTTGAAACAGAGCCTCTCTAAGTTGTGAAGGGCTTCACTAAGTTGCCGTGGTTCTCTGGGAACCTGAGATCCTCTTGTCTCAGCCTCCCAAGTACTAGGATTACATGCATGCACCACCACGCTTGGCTTGCACAAGCCGTTTAACAGATTTCTTCTTCTCTTTTTGTCATAAATAATAATTGGCACAAATTTAATTGATTTCAGCGATATGTGCTTACTTCCAGATAAATGCTATGCCTGCTTTTCCTCAAGGGTTTTAGAACTGTTCTCTGTGACTTTACATTGAGCTAGTAGAATTGTTAACTCAGATTACTAAAGTTATTTGAAATAGGTGAGGTTTTTTATACCCTTGTATCAGTATGTTGTAGTGTCATGTCATAATGTAGAGTAATAGGGACTTGCAGACAGCACTGGGTGAGCTCCCCCAACTCCCTCCCTCCCTTCCCCATACATGATACTAAGATTGGCATTGGTAATTTTACACATGTACAAAGTGCCAATGAAAGTGTTTTCTCTTTCCCCATCAACAGCACCCTCCCCTAGACCCCACCACCTCCCCACTGGGGTTTCTTCTCCATTATTTAAAAGTCCCTCTTGTATTCTGATTATGCCCTAGCTTCCACATATGAGAGAAACATATGACCCTTTATATCTTCATAAGCAAGATTAGCCAGTGACAGAAAGTGGATGGACATAATGTTTACTATGGCCATCCATTTTCCCACAAATGACACAATTTTATGTTTATTTATTGCTGAGTGGAATTCCATTGTGCCCATAGTCTGGGGATATATATATATTTTTTAATCCTGAGGTCAGATCAAACTACAAAATAATAACAGCAGAATCCGGGAATGAGATCTGGGCCAAGGAATTTTTTAAAGCTCCCCAGTGATTCTGATATTCAGCCCCAAGTGTGATCTGTGGAGTTAGAACAGATAAAATTGGGTGAATATATAGTTGGTAGAGGCATATAAATTATTTTTAACCAGTGGATCAAGCATGGTGCATTGGCATCACATGGACTTGAATCTAAAATTTCGGTCTACATTTGTTATGTGACCTTGGCTGAACAACTTAAATATTTTTGAGCTTCTGCTTTATCAGTTGTCACACTTTACAAATGACAGTGCTGTTGTGAGGATTAAATGAGGTAGCACCTGTCAAATGCCCAGCATGGGCCTATCATCAGGTAGATCTCAAAGAATGTTGGCACCTCTTTCTCTCCTTCTTTTAACAGAGTATTTCAGCAGATACTTTACAGTGAGAAAACGTCATTTTCCCCTTCAGTGATGATTTATTACTTCATCTATTGTTTAATTTTTAATATTTTATAATACGTGTTAGTTTTATACTTATATGTATTTAAACCTAGGAGTTACTTATAATGTGACATACTGCTATTTGATTTTTAATTTTAAGATAATTTTAGAATTATAATAATACTGCGAAATAGAATCTTTTGCCCAACCTCTACTGATGTTAACATATTCTATAATTGTAGTTCCTTTACCAAAACTGAGAAATTCACATTAATGCAATGCTATTAACTAAAGTGTAGGCTTTATTTGGATTGTACCAGCTTTTCACTAACATCCTCTTTCTGTTCGAGAGTCCCATCTAGGACCCTCCATCGCATTAAGATTTCATATTTCCCTAGTCTCCTCCGGTCTGTGACAGGTCTTGGTCTTTTATTCCACGCTCAGCCACACTTTGTAGAGAGCTTCTCAGCACGTTTGTAGAATCCCTCTTGACTTAGAATTGTCTGATGCCTACTCACAGATAGCTTGAGATCAGGCATTTGGGAAGAGGTGAAAACATCACAGAGGTAATGCGCCCTTTTCAGTATTAGTGGGTTCACAATAGTGGTACGTGTGCATTTCTCTGTACATAATTAAGAATATTGTTAGGAAAATGAGATAATTATAGGGAGCTATATTAATTTGCCAGAGCCGCCATAAGAAATCCACAGATTGAGCAGGTGAAAGGGAAGAGACCTCGCTTTTCAGCATGTCAGCAAAGTTGGTTTCTGTGGAGGCTTCTCTCTTGCCTTGAAAATAGCCACTTCCCAGCTGGGCGTGGTGGCGCATGCATGTAATCCCAGTACTTGGGAGGCCCAGACAGGAGGATATCAGGTTCGAGGCCAGCCTCAGCTACTTAGTAAGCCTCTTTGCAACTTAGTGTGACCCTGTTTCAAAAAAAAAGAATAAAAAATAAGGCTGGGGGTGTGTAGGTTGGAGGTAGAATGCCCTGGGGTCAATCCCTAGAACTGTTAAAAAAAAAAAAAAGAAAAGAAAAGAAAAGAAAATGGCCATTTCCCCAGGGGATAGGCTCTGTCCTTTTATCACAGGTGCCCAGTCGTTTTGGATTCGAGCCAGCCGCACTGGCCGCACTTAGCCTCAGTTGCCTGTTTAAATGTCTCCAAATGTGAAGCAGCCTTATGAGGCACTGGCTGTTAGGACTTCAACACGAGCAGTCCAGGGGAAACAATTCCACCCACAATGGGTGCTGATGGAATAGGGTCACACAACAGAGCGGGAGAGGCATAGGGCGTTACCACGATGGTGCTCCTTAGGGGAAGGAGCAGATTCTTGGCAAATTGAAGAAAATGGGCACAGCAAAGCACAGTGAAATTCCACAAGGACAAAATGCTCACGGGGAGGGCGATGCTGCCTAAGGCTCGAGGAGAGGACAGTTGGTTAAAGACCACGGTGGGGATGGGTGGGAGTGGTCCCCGTAGTTATGAATGACGGTAAGCTAATCGTGTGCCCGCTTACCAGCTGTAAAAGCCAACACGATATGGTGATACAGCAAGATATTTAAAGGGACAGAACTCTTTAAGGAAACGTTGAAAAGGGCTTATTCAGCCGAAAGAAGAAATTGCTGATGGGGGAATTTCATTATCTTCGAGTGCAGTATGAGGGAGTTCTTAAGCCAAGGACAGTGACCAGCTGTTTGGAAACTTCATGAGAACAGATTTCAAGTAAACAGAATTAAATGGAAATGAATGAGATGCAGATGAAAACGGAAGTATAATGTCCTGACCAAAACAGTGCTTAAACACTAGCAAGGTTATAAATGGAAGGAACACGATGTCGTAGAGAGAGCACTGGCATTTGAGTGAGGGACATCTATTTTACATACCAGCTCTTCTATTGGGTTGTCTGAGCTTAGACAAAGAACTTAACCCATAAGATCACGTGATCAGCTTCATTTAGTTTTTAGGAACAAATAAGCTACTTTATGGAATCTTAGAAAATTACTTATGTGAATTTAGCAGATTTAGAACACAGATTGCTGCTCAATAATTGTTTGATTGATTTTTACCTTCTCTCTTGTGTAATTTCATTCCCTAAATGTGTCTAAAGAGCACAGCGTTCGTTACTCAACCTGGTATATACGGAGCATTATTTGAAGACTAGGGGACTGGTACTTCCAATCCCTGTAGCTTTAAGACTACATTTTCTATCATAATGTAGGTTTTTTTTGGCTTGAATTCCTAACCCTTTAAGAATTCAGGAAAAGCAGATATGCTGTGGGTTCAATAGAAAATTATAGGGAAAAGGTAAACTCTTTTTGCTGTCAGAATAATGCAAAGACTTGTGTTTGACAAAAAGCATACGTTATTTGACAAATCATAGTTTATAAAATTCTGCCATGGTTAACCACTGTGTGTTAGTGGATTTTGCAGAAATATTTTTCTATTGTAGATTTAAACCCCTTAACAAATAATAAACCTTGACAGAAAGGCATGGTAAATATAGGGACTCATTCATAGAATCTAAACCAACGCTGATCACTATGCTTTCGCAGTTTGATTTAGTGTGCCTGCTGTGTATTCACCCTCTAAGACGGCATCGTGGTCTGCGCCTTAGCCCAGCTGTAAGTGCTGTAAGCTTGAAGTTCTAATTTGAGGCATTATCCTTTTATAGTTTGAGGAGATCTCACAGACTTTTGATTTTCTATCTATAAAATTAGAATAGACTTAGCTTCTGTTTCCACAGGAGTTATTTATTTTAAGTGTAATACAGACATCTTCCAGGTCTCATTACTCTGGGGAATACAGATGATGCCACGTTTAGCTGTCAAGTGCAAAGCCTGCTGTATCTTTGCCTGGAAAAGTGTTGTAGGTGAATGTTCTCCTGTTTGTCTGGATTTTCCAGCATCATCTCTGTTAGAAATGGGTTCTAGGGAAGCCACAAATAAGAATTCATGAAATTGGAAGTAACTTGGCAAGGCAATTTACTTCTGCAGAAGGGTGTGCAACCAACAAAAAGTCTGGTAAGCAGGCACACCGATGGAAGTCTGCTTGGATTTTATCTCTAATGTTGTCCTGTCCCTTGCTCTGATTGGTGAGGGCTTGGGTTCATAGCTCTGTGCTATTGGCAATTCTCTAAGACAACCAGAAATTCTGAAATAAAGTTTCGCAAAGAAAGTACATCTCTGCAATGATTTGCTTATTTCTATGACAGGTAGCCGATTTGAAACATTCTGGAAGATTCCTGGTCAACTACAGACTCTATGCGCTAAGACGGCTGACATGCAGGAAGACTCGGAGCACCTAGACACATGTACTGTTACAAAATGAATGCCTATTCTTGAGTCACAAAATGGGAAATAATCTACTTCTATGTAATTTTACTACTTCAATAGAAAAGATTATTTTTATTACTTACAGCTCCATTATCTAATATCATTCCAAGATGGTGTCTCCATGCACCGCTAATGGTTCCTGAGCACATTCTGGCCCTGTGTTCTACTACACTGAACTTATTTCAGGCTCTCTGGGGTGTGAGGTCCTCCCTATTGCCATGATTGGAGAGTCCATCCCAAGGGTCTGCTTGAGCAGGCCCAAGACATCTGTTGCTATATCACAGCCCTCTATGCTCATATCAGAAGCCCTGCCTGTCATTTGGCCACCACTGAGAACAACCACTAGCTACAGCTTCTCACAGAGATTATAGAGCACTCAGGGACTCCACTCTGAAGCTGCTTCTCTGCCCAGGAACCTAATGTTGTTCTGCTTGGTCACAGGACCTCCTTCTCCAGCTCCCTGCTTATTTCTCTGTTTCATAGGATATGTTCCTATTATTTATGTGTACCCCTAACAAAGATTCCTTGAGATCCAGGCCTAAGAAAATAACATCAGGAAAGGGGAAGCCCTCTTCTCAGTTTAGTCCCACCCTCCATGTCTCATTGTGTGTCTCTCTAGGATGATTGGCAGTGGGAATATCCAGTCCTTTCTGATTCTGCCCTCTACTTGCAGAGGTGTGCTTTTAACGTTTCCCTCCCAAAGCTCCTGTGTGACTAAGCCTCTTTCTAACACCTTTTCCTTCTAAATTACAAAAACAAAAGATGGATCCTTTAATTTAGACATTTGGTGGCATCTGCAAGATTCATTTTTATATCATGCCATATGTTGGACTTTTTTACTGGACACTCTAGGTTGAGCTTTATCCAGCTTTGTCCAGTTCCTTTGCAAAGAGCTTCTGCCATCTGTATGTTCTCAGGCTCTGCTTATGTGAGCAAACAGCTTGAATAAAATAAGACACTTGCCCATAAAAATAAGCAATGGTTGACAGTCACTAGTTCTCCAATTAGATGTATATGCTTAGAGTTCATCTCTTACAGGTCACCTCTTGCAAGACAACATAGTTTCTCAAAGCCCAGGTTTCTCCAACTTTCCTCTTCAGGAGGTGAGCTTTGTTTTATGTTTGCATAACTCAACTGTCTACACCTGGGCCTTTCTCAGATGTAAGGCATGGTCAGCTTGAGAAGCACATTCTATTTATTGCAGTTTTTTCTCCCCAGCAAAAACTTTGAGATGAGTAGAGACTCCCTCCTTTTAAGAGTACAGGTTACAATTCCTCTGGTCAGAAGAGACTGTTACTTTGGTTTCTCCTTGGCACGTGATCTAGGACTCCCGTTTCTTTTTGCTTTTATCCTTTTCTATTCAGAATTAAAATATTTGCCCAAATTATACCTTTTTCTTATGTTAGGTCAGCAGGTGTGGTATCCAGTATAAGAATGAATAAATTTTGCAAAGCCATTCAAACTTATAGCTAATGAAGCCTATAAAAATAGGCAAATTACTTCAGTGGTATAGATTACATTTACTAAGTATTTTAAATTGCTTGCTTAATACTGAGAAACTTTATAGTATTACATTTCATGATGTATGTCACCAGATATTTAGCAACTAATAAGAAATTTTACTTTTCCTCTTCTTCCTTTTAAATAATATCTTCTCTAATAGGTTGTGAATAAAAGTCCATTGTATTGAAACATGTATCATTGGCTAAAAGAGATTCCGTATTCTTTGACTTATTTACTGATTTGTAGCATTTGTGCCCTCTGAATTTAGAGGTTTATTTGTAATGCAGTACTACTATAATCAGACTTACTTAGCAGAAGCTAATGGAGCCAGAAAATAAAGGTTTCAGAGGCCTCAACCAGGGTGAAATCATTGCTTTCTTCCTAGTAAATGTTCTTTAGCTAAAGGTCAGCAAACCCATCTTCATTCTTATAAAACGTAGGCAGAAATGAGGAGAAAGTGAGAGGACGAAAATGAGAGAACCAAAATTACTTATAATTATATCCTTATGAAGTAATAATAACTTTATGACCAAGCTGCATATGTGGCTTGACATTCTAAATGGGTTGTATGAAATTAATACCAATAAAACTATAAAGACAATTACTGGCAAATGTATAAAATAAAAGGTCTTTAAGCCCTTTTTAAAATATTGAGAATCATAAGTGAAAATTACATGGTAATTTCCCCCCCACCCTAGTTTTTGGCTTTAAATCCTGGGTTGGCCTATTTGGCTAATAAATAGTAAGAAAAATGAAGCTGGGAACGAACTAAAGCCACAGACCAAATTGCTCTTCTTCTTAAAAAGTGTTTTTCCTGATTCTGTGTTCTATACATTTATGTTGAGGAATAATTGTGCATGTTATCCAGCTTGCTCAGGCATATAACAAATATAAACAGTTTGTTTGGACTCAACGTTTTGAAGGCTCCATATTATTTTATTGCTTAAAGGTCCCTTTGCTTTGGGCCTTTGGAGAGGTAGCACATCCCAGCAGGAACGCATGGCAGAATAAAGCCACTCCTCTCTTGGCCAGGCAGCAAAAGAGACCATGGAGGGTGCCAGGATCCAGCATCCCCAGCGAACTGGAGTCACCCCGGGGACTCTTGGGGGGGAGTATTCAACATCTAAGCCATGGAAAATAAGATGGTGATTACATTCTCAGCTTGATAAGAAAGAGTCAGTAACAAAGGTATACATGGGTTCTCATTGCTCAATGAAGCCAGGTGACATATGAACACCATCCAAATACTGCTATATTCTTCAAGGGTAGGTAAATACACCTAAAATTAAAGTTTAGGAGATCAATTATGTCGTTACCATCTGTTATAGTCTAAGTTGTTTCCCACCCCCAAATTCACATGTTGAAGTCCTAACCCCCTGTACCTCAGAATGTGACTGTATTTGGGGATAGAGGTAAAGGAGGTTAAAGGAGATAATTAGGGTGACCCTCTAATCCAGTAAGACTGGTATTCCTATATGAAGGAGGGAATTTGGGCACAGGAAAGTAAAGAGGAAAAGCCAGGTGAAGACACAGAGTAGAAGATAGTCATTCCCAAGGCAAGGAGAGGCCGCTGGAGAAACCCCCGCAGGCCATGAATCTTTGTGTTTTTTTTTTTTTTTTTCGGGTCTGTTAATGGAAACCAGGGACATTCGACCTCCAAGATACACCCTCTGCCCTATTTATTATTCTTTATTTTGAGACAGGGTCTCACTAAGTTGCAGAGGGCCTCAGTAAATAGCTGAGGCTGTCCTCAAACCCCGATCCTCTGGTCTCAGACTCCCGAGTGCTGGTTTGACAAATGTGTGCCACCACGCCCGGCTGGGCCATGAATCTTGAGCTCAGACTTCTAATATCCAGAATTGTGAGAAAATAAAATGGTCTTGTTCAGTTGTTATCCAGGCTGTAGTACTTTGTTATGGAAACTGTAGTAGATGAATGGTCCTGCATAGATTTATGTTCTTCTTTTGGTATGCATCATCCACGGATGTCCCATTGATGGCCCCAGTTCCCTATCCTCCTGGAACAGGGGCTTAGTTGTACAGCCCAGTTACTTCCTCACAGGCCCCTGCCCTCCGGCTGCATGGCTGATTGGCTCCCAAATAGAGGTCGGGTTTGTCTGAACTTGGAGACCTGCTCTGAGGGGCACAGGATGAGTTGCTGATTGGTAGAGCCCTATCACAGTTTATTCTTGATGCTGGCATCCCTGGCTCTTTTCCTACCAGGTCCTGATCTTACCAGCTCTGCCAAGATCCATGCTTTTCTGCCAAGCTTCTCACTCACCTTTTGAGCTTTCATTGGTGATCGATCTAGATCCTGGTTAGCATTAACTTTACTTTGATTGCTTTTCTCAGGACTGATTATTCTCTATCTTATAGATATTTATATTCTGATTTGTATACTAATATTTTTGTTTGTATTTTATATCTCCTGAAACATAGTCAGTCCCCTCATTTGATTCTCTTCACAACGAAAGAATTTTTTTTTTTTTTTTTTGCCGTGCTGAGGATGGAACCCAGAGGCATTCTACCTCCAAGCTACACCCCAAGCCCTATTTTTTATTTTTTACTTTGAAACAGGGTCTCACTGAGTTGCAAAGGGCTTCACTAAGTAGTAGCTGAAGTTGTCCTTGAGCTCTGATCCTCCTGTCTCAGCCTCCCTAATGCTGGGATTACAAGTGCACACACCACCACGCCCAGCTTATTGAAAGAATTTTAGATCTGGTACCTTCTTTCTTGATTAAATAATGCCTGTTAGCACCTGTAGTGGCACTACTTGCCTTGATAGACAAAAAATGCTTTGCCTGTCTTGAATGTTTTTTCTTTTCTCTCTAGGTAAATTCTTAATCTTACCACCTATCCTCAAATGCAGCCCCTTTTCTTTTCTTGATAGCGATAATATATGCTGCTAAACAATCCCTCAAAACACTTTGGAAGTTTTCAGAGTGAAAATTTAAATTTCAGTGACTGAATTTGGCCAGCAGCTAATGTGGTTACAGAAGAGAGTAGAGGAAATGGAGACCCCTAGACATCGATTTTCATTTCCTTTCTGTTCGATTTTGAAGCTTGAACATGTCTTTTTCCTTGTTTCCTCTTTTTTCTCCCTCTAGGAGGCAGGGGTGTCTTCATTTCTTTCCCGGTAAATACCTTCATGGAGTCCATCTGTCTATTTTCGTATCTTGGGTTGTGCATAGACTCTTGTGTAGAAAACACCTCTCTTCTTTTGCCAGTTTGGCCAACCACCCATCTCGCCAGCCTCAGCTCTGATCTTTCTTTCCAAGCCTTTCCAACTCCCAAAGATATGTAGGAATCTTCTTTCTATATGTAATCTTTTCTTGAACATCTGACCACTTAAATTACTTAAGGTAATTGTCTGTATCTCAACTATTCTCTGCCCCCAAGGGCAGGAATCACAAGCACAGTGCTGGGAGCCTCCCACGTGAGAGTTATAGGCGAGATAGAATATTCCCTCCCACTCTGCTCTTTCAAACCCTACTTCTAGGTATGATCTTTCCTCTCAACTTGTCAAGTAGCTCTAGTCTTGTTAAACAGACAGAACCAAAAATCAAACTCCTTTTGTCTAGTCTTCTCCTTGACCACCACCATATTTCTCTGTTGGCTTTTAAAAGAACCACTGATTCTCTGTGCTTAACTCCCCATTCATTCCTCAGCCTGTGAAATCTGCCTTTAATGGTCCCAGCCTGGCTGACATTGCTCTTCTCAAGGTGATGCGTGACTCCGAGTGCATAGTCAAGCAGTCTTACTTTTCTGATGGTTCCCAACCGTGGACTTTTGGCTCTACAGTCCTCCTGGAACTGTTCTCTTTGGCGCCTGTGATCTTGTTCTTTTCTAATTCCTTTCTCTTTTTTTCTTTTTCATTCTCCTTGGCTGCCTCATTTTCTGCCTGAAAATAGAAGCCAGAATGCCCAAACCTAATACATTTTTTTGACTCTTTCTACTACATTGCTAAGCTTTACATTTTCCTAGAAAATAGCCATCTGATTAAAAAAAATACCTTATCAAAAACTTTATCAACTGAGATATTTCATCAGTTCTATAGAGGGGAACTTGAAGGTCAACATTATCATTTTCTGATCGAAATGTATAGCTCCCCTGTAAGATTCTGGAGTTTAGCTTTATGTTGGAAAGCATTTATATGTAGTTTTGTACATGTACCTACTTTTAAAATTAAATGTCATAGTCAAAGATATGACTATTGTATCATTCTTTCTTTCTTTTTTTGTAGTACTAGAGATTGAACTCGGGAGATTATACCTATGAGCTATACCCTAGCCCTATTTTATTTATTTATTTTTGAAACAGGGTTTCATTATATTGCACAAACCTGAAATTCTCCTGTCTCAGCCTCCCAAGTATTGGGATTACAAGTGTGCATCACCATGCCTGGCTCTGTATAATGCTTTCTTACTAGTACCATGAACAGTTATCTGGGTCATTTCCTTTAGAATTAAAAAAAATTCTATATACTTTTAATCTGAGTCAAATTGTTTCCCTACCAACTTCACATGTTGTATTCCTAATTCCCAATACCCTAAAAAGTGACTGATTTGGAGACAAGGCCTTTAAAGAGGTAATCAAGTTAAAATGAGGTCATCAGGGTTATTTCTAATTAAATATGTCTGATTTCCTTATAAGAATAACACATTTGGATAAAGAGATGCAAGATGCCATGGGAGGATGGAGGGAGAATTTGCTATCTGCAAGCCAGGAGGAGAAAGCTTATGAAGAATGGGACTGGCAGGTACTTTGATCTCAGACTTTTCAGCTTCTACAACAGAGAGAAAATGAATTTCTGTCCTTTAAACCACCCTGTCTATGGTATTTTACATGGCAGCCCTAGTAGATTAATACAACCCTATAACTATAGTGAGCACAGAAATATATTTATTGCTGAGTTCTAGGAGGATTATAAAGGGTGGGGAGGGCTCTTTCTGTTCTGTTGTACCTTTTAATCCTGGTTCTTCACAAATGCACTGTAGGAAGAGACTGTGGAGCAGTGTTCCAGAAGGCCACAGTGGTTATCAAATAAGTCATCAAAACATTTCTTGAACACAGTGTGATCTGTTTCCTTTTTGTCTCTTTAAAATACTCCTCTTAGTTCTGATCTTTTAGTGCGTGATCTGCAACCTCGAGATGCCTCCCCCATCTTCCTGTACACCCACACCAGGTCCATTCTTTTGCTCGACCTTGGAATTCCCCTCCTTTCTGGAGAGCTCCTGACCACGTTGCAGGCACCAATCTCTTTCTTCTCTCTGCTCTATCCCTTGGTGTTTATATTCTTCATGGGACTGCTTACTAATTGCTGATGGTCATCACCAGCTGCTCTACTGTATTATTCAGCCTCTTCAGTGTTTTGTCTTCTTTGAGTCTTCTTTGCCTTGAGGAGTACATTTTTCAAGTCAAGGGAAAAAAAAAAAACACTGTGAACACATCACATTTCTACTCTTTTCTGTACCATCTCTGCCACATTCTTGTGCCAGAGGGGTCACCATAGCATCGAGTACTCAGTGTGTTAGTCATCACTTCATCACTGTGACCAAAAGACATGACAGGAACAACACAGAGGAGATGTTTGGGCTCATGGGTTCAGAGGGCTCAGTCTATGGTTGGCTGACTCCATCACTTAGATCTGAAGTGTTGCTGAACATGATGGTAGAAGGGTGTGAGGCGGAAAGGTGCTCAGCTCATGGAAGGCAGGAAGCAGAGCAAGAGAAAGGAAGGGGCTTGGGGAAGGTGAGCAGGCCAAGTGACCTCCTGCCAGGGAACATGCAGAGTGCCTTCCTTTCTCCAACCAAGCCCCACCTCCCAGTAGTCCCTTCAGTCATCAGTGAAGTCAGTGCCCTCATGATCCAATAATTTCCCAAACCTCTGCCCCAAACACATGAGACTTTGGGGGGTACATTCTAATATCAAGCCATAGCACACTGGGATGCTTTAATTCTTGAAGGAAATTCAGAGGATTTGACAACTCTGATTCATCATGACTACTTGGTATTGAAAACATGTGGTTAAAAACAAGGTTTCTAGGAAGTACCTATATCTGCTATCAGGAATAAAGGGGACATTTGCAAAGATAGATTTGTTATTTTAGATTAAACCTTTGCCTTTTCTTGTTCAGTGTCTCTCTTGTTGTACTCAGTTCATAATTCACTAGGGAAGAGAGGAGTGCTTCTAATGGTCCAATACATCTTATGAAAAGGGGCTTAAATTATTTTAGGGGAACTCTTGTTTTCCCAGAAACTCTACTGGGGCTACTCTTCCTGTTAAAAAATATGAGGATTGGTCTCTTTTCTAATTTTTCTTGCCTACTTGTATAAATGCACAATAAATTCCTTTGACAGTTGAGGCACAGACAAATGTTGTAGGAAATCTCCCACCTGTCGGAGGGAGGAGTAACACTTTCAACGGTGAATTCACTGGGGGATATTCTGTTATGATGTCATGACTTCTTACTCTTTACAAATGTCAGCAACATTCATCTTTTAAGCATTTCACTGCTCTAAACATATATTTCTTGCCACTTGTTCATTCATTCAATATATACTCCACTGTGCTCAGGGACTGATGTCTATTTGCAGTTCAAGCTGGTTCTTGTGTCTTAATATACTCTATTCATTTTTTAATAATTTGATTTCCTTCCTGCTCCACCTTTGGCATATGGAAAAAAAGCATTTTGATGGCTTATTACATGCAAGAATTTTAATCATATTCTGACAAAAATCTTAGACTCTGATATAATGTTTCACCTTGTTGCATATTCTTATGTAACATTCTTATTTAACAGAGAAAGGACCAAGAAGGTGAAATACTTATCCAAGGTCACACAGCTTGTTAGGAATGAAACCAGAATCCATATTCAGATCTCTTAACTTCGTCTTGTGTTTTCTTATCTCTTTTTGCTTCTGTCTCTCTTTCTGATGCTTGTTGGAGTCATTGTAGCTCATTATAGGATAGCTCCTTTGGCCATTCCTATGTTATTCACATTTCTTAATCAGCGGAGTTGGCTTGCAAAAATCCCCACTTCAGCAGAAATATATTTCCTACATTCTAAGACTTCACAGTTGCTGCAGACCAATAGTGCTTGTAAGTTCTTCTAAGAAAACTTTTCAGTATCTTGAAAAACCATTTGTAGAGTTAGGCAGTTCATAATTATGAGCTCCTTTCTTATTTAAAACTATGGTTATACGTAGCCTCTATGGACTTTGCATTGAATCATGTCTTTACATGTAGACAGTACCTTTTATGGAAGTAACAGGATAGGAGCAGAACACTATAGCTCTACTTTTGACTTTATAACCACGTGGCCTTGATCCTTTTGACATATTAGAAACATGTAATACACACATATAAAGCTGATATTAAGATCAATCTGGATAATATATATGAATACTTCTGAATGTATGAAAGTTTAAGACATTAATTATAGACTGGTTGTGATAATCTCTTAAATTATAGCAAGATGATTTTGTTCATCAAGTGAAAAATGCCAACTATAATTACAAAGGGACATATGTTTAGTGGTTTGTAAAACAATTCAAAAAATTAATTGTAAATCTCATTGAGGAGATAGGATGTGAATGGAATGAGTGCATAGGTTCTGGAACCAGACTGCGTGTCTTTACTCCATTTCTCTGGCACTTGGCAGCTCTGTGACCAGGGCAAGTTACTCAACCTATGTATGCCTCAGTTTCCTGTGGATTGAGAATGAGGAGGGTCCTTACTTTTTAGTGCTGTG
Source organism: Muscardinus avellanarius (assembly GCF_963383645.1). NCBI lineage: Eukaryota > Metazoa > Chordata > Mammalia > Rodentia > Gliridae > Muscardinus > Muscardinus avellanarius. The sequence continues at coordinate 187,834,571 of NC_137787.1, forward strand.
TGAGGATTACCAAGTTGTATTGAATGTGTGGGATGATGCCTAAGAACAGGCATACTGTTGCTTTAAGCCTTAAATTTGACGTGTGTGTAGACATTATAGAGTTATATGGTGACCCAGAGTCAGAGCTGCCATTATAACAATCTCAATAATTCTGCAATGAAAGGATTCCAGACACATGATAAATCCATGTCAATGGTTAAATTTTGCTTCATATGAGTAAACATGAACCTGACAAGAAGAGGATAGACAGAAGTTTCTTCCAGTCTTAGTAAGTTGGTACAACTTCAAGTGGCCTGTGGCTTGTTTACTGATCTGCTGATAGTAGTTCACCCTATCTAATATCTGCTTTCTGAGGTCTTAATTACTTGTGGTAAACTCTGGTCCAAAAATATTAAATAGAAAATTCCAGAAATAAGAAATAAGTTTTACATTGTGGCCATCCTAGGTAGTATGATGTACTCTGCTCCATCTCACCAGGGATATGAATCATCCCTTTATCCATTGTATCCATGTGTTATGCACTATCCATCTACTAGCCACTAAGTAGCCATTTAGGTTGTCAAATTGACTGTCAGAGTATGGCAGTGCTCAGGTTCAAGTGATTCTTATTTTACTTATGATCCCAGTGCTATGAAGGAGGCCCAAAGCATAAAACATAAGGGGACAGATTGACTCTGGCTAGGAGGCAGGACTGCATGGGTATAGGAAAAAACACAGTATACATTCTGTTTGGTACCTTATGTACTTTCAGATCCCCACTGGGGATCTTGGAACACATCCTATGTGGACAAGGAGAAACTACTATATCTACATGTTGCATTTATACCAGTAAGCATTCTTCAGGGTAGTGTTGCCTGTCTATGTCTTCTACCTTTATGACTAACCTTACAGTTAATTTTTTTCTTATATAGAAATAAAGAGGGAGTCCCTAACTCAAGATGGAAGACTGAGCACATGATTTTACCTCCTCTTACTCCCGAGAATTTATTAATATAACACCAAAGGGAATGATGGCATCATCATATCCAAGTGAAGAAGAGATGAAGGTGGGGGATGAAATTTTGGCTGACATGAAATGGAAGAATGTCTATTGCTCATCAGAGCAGCAGAGGCTATGGTGGTTTGTTCCAAAGAATCTCAGAGAGAATGAAAATTGAGAGACCATAAGAAGAAGAGGTTGCCAGTGAGCAATGGTTCTAAAAACAGGGATCATGAAGCGGAATGATGAATTCTTTCACCCCCCACCTTTGCTCCAGCATTTATTGCTTCACAGATTAAGACTAGACAGAGGAATAAAATGGGCTAAATGTTTGTGTCTGACCAAATTTATCTATTAAAACCTTAATCCTTAAGTGTTGGTATTTGATGGTGGCAACTTTGGCAGGCAATTAAGTCATGAAGGGAGAGCCCTAGTAAATAAAATTAGTACCCTTAGAAGAAGAGACCAGAGAGCTAGCATGCTCTTTCCACTCCCTGGGAATTCAACAAGAAGACAACCATCTGTAAACCAGGAAGAGGGACTTCTCCAGAAGCTTAGCCAATTTGGCTACCTGAGCTTAGAATTCCAGCCTCTAGAACTGTAAAAAATAAATGAGTGTTGTTTATAAGCCACCGAGGCTATGGTTTCTGTGAGAGCAACCTAAGGAAAACAAAGGCTTAACAAATTAAACATACTTTTGGAGGGAAGAGTGGGGGAAGACCTCAAGAAACGAATATGAGGGGTTGTGCCAAAGGGTGAAGCATTCCATGTCCTGGTGGTTGGGGAACCAGTGGCACCGTGGTGGCTCTTCACCATAAAATGGAATTTGCTAGTTGACACGCCTCAAGGAGACCCTATTCCTCATTCCCCATCCTCATAGAAATATTGCTGATTCCTATTCGTGAATGAGCAAAAAACCACAAGTAGCCAAGGAAAAGTTTCAGCATTTCAGGGGATGACTTACAAAAACATGGGAATATGGACTTTAAAGAAGCAGTCTAGAAACCTTTTCCAAGTCTAGAAAATTCAGAAAGTAAAAAGGTTATAATTGGTGTCCTCAGAGAGATAGGAGCTATTATTTTCATAAACCTAGTGCATAATGTTGTAAAAGCAAATAACCAAAGACTGAAAAAGCTTCTAAAATATTGTTGATGTGAAAAATACAATAGAAGATTTGGAAATTATAATTTGACATCTGCAAGAATATCGTACAAAATGGTAATAGACTAGAAACACGAGAGGAAGATTTAAAAGATAGAATTCAATCTATAAAGTCCTACATTCAATTAATAGGAGCTCCAGGAATTAACGCATGAAAAAGTCAATGGAAATATATCTTAAGCAATATTAAGAAATTTCCCATATTAAAAAAATTGTCACAGAATTTCACTTTGAAAAAACAGAGGGCTGTTCACAGTGAAAATATAATTAAAAAGTTTTACAACACTGAGGTTAAATAGAGAGAACTAAACTCATTACCCAAAAGACAAGGAAAGAGCCATTTCTCCTCCACCTGCTCCTCAGCGTATGGGATTCTAGAAGACAAATGGAACACTGAATTCCAAATCTAAAAAAGAGTGTTTTGGCTAACAATTGTATGTCTGATAAGTTGTCAATCAGAAGGCCAGAATAAAGACATTTTTTTTTACATAAGCAGCCATTCTTAGGAAGTGACTTGACATACAACAGCAAAGAGAAGGACATATTAAAAAAAAGAAGTTATGAGCTTCAAAAACAAACACATGGTGATAGGTTTTCAGCATCGTTAGGGAGATGCAGGGAGAGAAGAGAGAATTGTAGAAGGCAGGATTCCTGGAAATAGTGGATTTGATGTTTAATAAAGAGTATAATAGAGAGTAAAGAATGTTTGAGAATATGAAAAAGAAATAGTACAAACAATGAAACTTAAAGGAGAAACAAATAGCTTTATGAGAAAACCAAGATCCAAAGAGGAATAACTACCCCCAATTAGGTGACGAGACCATTCATCATTAAGAATAATTGAGCCGGGCGTGGTGGCGCACGCTTTTCATCCCAGCATTCGGGAGGCTGAGACCAGAGGACCACAGTTCACAGCCAGCCTCAGCTACTTAGTGAGGCCCTCTGCAACTTAGCGAGACCCTGTTTCAAAATAAAGATTTAAAAAATAGGGCAGATAGGCCGGGCATGGTGGCGCACACTTGTAATCCCCGAGTTTGGGAGGCGGAGACAGGTGGATTGCGCAGGTTGAAAGCCAGCCTTGCTGGCTTAAGAGACCGTGTTTCCAAATAAAAATATAAAAAAATAGGTCTGGGAGTGTAGCCCGGAGGTAGAAGGGTTTCCAGGAACCTCAGTACCACCAAAAAAACCCAAAAAATAATTGGGCAGAGGGTGTAGCTTGGAGATCAAATGCCCTTGGGTTCCACCCCCAGAACTGCCCCCCCCCAAAAAAAAGAATAATCAAGGAGAAAATATGCAAAGAACTGTTTTCAAGCATATTTAGAACACATTGAACCTTGCTCTGATGTATAATTGCAGTACACTAATAAAATAATAAAAGAATAATTGAAATAACTTCAATCAATAGAATAAATAAGCTGGTAGACATAAGAAATAAAGTAAAAAAGATATTCTCTTAACAAGAAAAGAAAAAAAATTACAAAAAAAATTCATACAAACTAAAATGTAGGCTAACTTTGAACAATCAGGAAATGGAAAAATAACAAAAAAATTTTTTGAGGATGTTTTCCTTCAAATGTTGCAATTTTAAACAATGGTGTCGTATTCTGTTTGTTGTTTCTTTCTTACTGGATTACATAACTGACTTGGTCTTGCTCACCACTCTCTTCTCAGCATGTAGATGTGTTTGGCCCATATCCTGGTTCATGGCAAATGTTTGTTGTTTGGATAGGAAAGTAAACAGTCTTCCACATTTATAACAAAGTGATCTTTATTAGCGTTCTACACCTGGAGTCGACTGGTGGGCAAAGAGCTAGTCCTAGTCATAGGGCAGAATATAACCATCCTAGGCCTTCGTGTTGTTGGTTCCGACACTGTGAAATTAAGGATCATTATGAATTATGCTCACACCGTGTGAACTGTGAGCCTTACACTGCTCCAAGTAGTTGCCTGTGTGAACTCCACTCTCACCAGGAACTGATAGCAAAGTTATTACTCCCACCTTATGGATGTCCTTATCAGCTGAAAGAGGCAGAGATGTAGCAGGGAGGAGAACTGACAAAAGGCTATAGGGATGAGACCAGGCCTCTTCTTTGTTTTGTAGACCCTCTGAGCAGCTTTATTTTAAATAGTGGGTTTTGATAAAAAAAATACAAATTATTTAATCTAGCATATGCTCAGGACGTTTTGTTTTTTTTTATTTTGGTTTTTTTTTTTTTTTTTTTGGACTGGGGATTAAACCCAGGGGCATTCTACCTCTGAGCTACACTCCTAGCCCTATTTTTTAGTCTTTTTATTTTATTTTTTTATTTTTATGTGGATTATATTAAAAATGGCAAACATTTAGACTGTGCTTGGTGCCCTCTCGCCCCCCACTTCCTCTTTCCTCCTCCCAACAATGAGTGTCCAGGTTGACCATGCTGTATTCATACTTTTACACATATTTGAATATAGCTCCTTCATTAATCAACCTCATGGAAGGGTAGGAGAGGAAGTAGTCGTTTTATTCTTGAAACAGGGTTTCACTGAGTTGTAGAGGGCCTCACTAAGTAGCTGAGGCTTGTTACAAACCTGTGATCCTCCTGTTTCAGCCTCCCAAGTACTGTGATTACATGTATATACCACCATGCCCAATGTTTGGGGCTTGATTTCTGAAGAGTATCACTGTACAATTTGATGTGTCTGGACCTTATGGCTTCTTGGGAATGACCAGAGGAAAAGCCTAAATAAGTGGCATGTTTATTTCACTGATGTGGGTCTTGGTGATGGTACAAGCTGGAAGGGAAGTTTTATTAGGATGAAGACTCTCCACCAGTAGGCATTATGTGTTAATTAAAATTTACTTAAACCTTGAGGGCTTTCTCTTCTTTCTATAAGTTGAGCAAGAGTTTAGTATCACAAGCCTCCACAATTTAGCACACAATCTCATTTTCTTAATGCTAAACCTTAAATGTTTTACTTTTGTAATGGAACACAAGTGAGCTTGTACATAAATGGTATTTATACTGTGATTTCTGAGTCCAGTGTTAAACCTAAATAATAGGGTTCCTAATGTAGGAATATGTTTAGTAGAGTTCATCTTTTTATGGGCAATAAAAAGGTTTGAGCATGATAAAGTATACAATTATATGGTATATAAAACAGATATTTTTACTGTGCTATTTATATATGTGGCATCTCTCAGGATAGTGATGTGAGACCAAAGGTTTCATCTGGTAGTTTCTTATAAATAGGCTGAATGGATGGTATCCGCTGAAATAGCACTTTTGAAGTATTTTTTCCCTCTTTCATTTTAAACTGCACTTGAATCTCGTAAACATATTCTCTGAAGATCAAAAGATTTAGAGCACACTATACTCTGTCTAAATAAAAACATAATCTAAATGTAAAGAGAAGTTGTTTTAAAAAAAATGGGGGTGTTGAAAGTAGTGAATGACCTCGGCGTATTTAGGGGTCAATTGTAGAGAGTCAGAAATGAATTACCCCACATTAGAGATGCTCAAAGGTACAATAGGTTGTGGAAATTGGAAAGAAATAGGTAAAAATAATAGGTCAAACCTATTACATTGGCTTTTCTTCAGTGTAATTTTGTGCTGAAAAGCATTGAACCAGATATCACCTAGTATTTACTGAAGAGAAAAACACTGAAGCTATTAGGTTTTTTATGAAATAAAACAATCAGTTGGGCAAAAAATGTGTCCAAGGAGGCTTGACATCGGTGTTGGTAATGGGAGTATATGATAACCAAATGATATCTGTTCATTTATACTTAACGTTCATGCTTAAAGAAAGAATGCCTTACAGGTTACAAATATTTTGCTAAACTCAAATGTCTCTTATGAAGAGCAACTAAAATTCATTAGCATCAAACCAATATTTATTATAGGCTTATGATAAGCCACATGAGAGTACATGTATTATATACATATATTACATATATTATTTTTTTATTTTCCTTCATATCACTTGACAATAATAATTAAAAATTACAATGTTAAAATCTGTTTATGGAATTTACATAAATTAGACATTAATTTTGACATATATACCTTTTTTTGTGTGTGTCTGAGGATGGAATCCAAGGGCATTCTACCTCCGAGCTATACCCCCTGCCCTATTTTTTATTATTTCTTTGAAACAGGGTCTCACTAAGTTGCGGAGGGCCTCACAAAGTAGCTGAGGCTGTCTGTAAATCACAATCCTCCTGTCTCAGCCTCCCGAATGCTGGGATTACAAGCGTGTGCCACCACACCTGGCTAACACATATACCTTTTAAAAGTTGATCATAAATAAATGTTTTAAAAACATGTAATTTTTAGACCAGTGATTTGATGCTTAAATTAATCCATAGCATCTCATGCATACTGACCTACAAAATAAACACTTGCAGGTATGTATGCTTTGGCATGATTCCTGCTTTTTAATAAAAACTCTTTATATGTGAGAAGACCAACATGGAGTTATAAGTGGGAGTATATTTTCCCCTCACGAGGATATGGGAAAGTCATCGACAAGTGGAAGAGGCTGGTGCTTTTGCCAGTCTGGGGCTGGTTTCAGTATCTTTATCTTGGTGGGGATTTTTTCTTACTGAATCCATACACAACTTGGAAGTGGGATAGAGCATGTTAATGGGTCCAGGAGAGCTGTGTGGGTGAGCTCTGTTAGTTGAAAGTAGATTGCTCCCAATGAATTCATATTTCCTGAGTTAGCCAACTCTGGAATCTATCTTAGAGCCCACTAGGTCAATGCCTTCATTCTACAGACCTGATGGGGAAACTGAGGTCTGGAAAGGCAAGCAACTCACCCCAAATACAGTCCTTATTGTGCATTTCTTAGTTAATAGTGAGGCCATCACTGACTTCATTATCTAGTAAGAAACCTGAAAGTCCTCTTATTCTAAACCTCTTCTTTCCTGGGAATGCCTATACTCCTCCTTTCTTCCTCTTGTCTACAACGTGTCTATTTCTTAGTGACAGCCTTCATCATGTGGACTCTTTCAATGGGATCTGATCAGTCAGCCTCGCAGTAATCTGGCCACCTGCATTTCTGTCTCTAGTCTATGGCCTGGGATGTCTTAGGCTCCTAGAGGAGGACTCTCAGTAACACATAAGATTTTACTTTAATCTCATTGAACAGGCTGACCAGCTGGGGGACTGTGGAGGCAAGGTTCACTGACATATGAGGTCCTCAGCTTCCTGCACTCTCCTCTCTCAGAACTGTGAAGGCAGGCCCTTCCTTCCCTCCTCTGTGACTCCAGCCTCAGCTCTCAGAACACCTGCCCTGCGCAACCCTCCTTCCAGAGCTCTGTGTTTTCTTCACTGACATCTTATTGCAGTATGAGGGGTGGAGCACATCTCCTTGAACATACCATCAACTTTTATAACTGTGGAGGCACTTCACCTAATTGTCCATGGTGCAAATGATGGGGCTGTCGAAGCCAGAGCTGTCATTTGTCTCCATCAACATTCTGTTATAATCCATGACCTACCACACAACTTAGAGGAAGGAAAATTTATTTGGTCAGTTTCTTGAAGATTCCAGGTTCACTTCATGTATGGACAGGGTCCAGAGCCCAGAGAGAGAATGAATGTGAGAGAGAGTACTTGTTCCCAAGGGTTCTCATATAATGGAAGCCAGAAGCAGACAGAGCACACAAGCAAGGGTATTCAAAGACACAGCAGTCCGTAAGGTCACACCCCCAAGAACCCACCTTCCACACCCACGCTCCACCGCCTACTTATACCTACTACTCCAATTATACTCTAATGAATTTACCTACTGATGAAATTATAGTCCTCATGACATAATTATATTAACCCTGAGCTCATCAGGGGATGTTCTGTATCTGACCATAACATTCCTCTTCACAAGATCTTGAGGATTATATAATTTATTTTATTTCTTGGCACAAAGCTTCTGCGCGCGCTCTCTCTCTCTCTCTCTCTCTCTCTCTCTCTCTCTCTCTCTCTCTCTCTCTCTCTCTTGTGAGTCTGGGGATGGAACCTAGGGGCATTTCACCTCTGAGCTACACCCCCTGGACTATTTTTTATTCTTTAGTTTGAAACAGGGTCTCACTAAGTGGCTGAGGCTGTCTGTGAACCGCAGTCTTCTGGTCTCAGCCTCCCAAATGCTGGGATTACAAGCATGTGCCACCACACCCAGCTGGGCTCTCTTAAAAATTACTCCCATTAATCATATATTTTACTGTATTATATTCTATGCTCCCAACCTAGACCCACTTAACTGTATCCATTTCTTAACCAACCATTGTCTCCATCCTCATATATGCTAACAAAATGTTTCCCTAATGAAGGTAGGACCCATCTTTCCTCTTGTTTACAATTCTTCTGTGGCATTTGAATCAACTATAGCCAAAGACCAAAGAACTTGTAATGGCATCCAATACTCATCTGTCTAAGTGCTGGCTTAATGTTCAGTCCCCATCTTTGTTTTCTGGCACACTGATGCCTTCTGGATATTTCCAAAATCTACTAAAGTGCAGGGCATCTAATAAACACTCAAAAGTGGCCTTAGTCACCCCACACCACTTGGGTTTCTAAGGAGTCATCCTCTCTTTGCCCCCGTGCCTTTTCCATTCACCTAATGCTCCTGAAATTTCACTCTGTCCTCACCCAATGGACTCTTTAGAATCAACTCCATGGGGCCGCTTGGGATCCTTCCTTAGCTCTTCTGGAATGCTTAGGTTCTGTTGACGTTGAATTTGTCTCCGTGAGACTAAGAATATATTTAGTTCATCATTATATGTCAAACCTAACACTTTACAGACATAGAATGAACACCTATTTTTTGATGAAGTACAATTTTTATTTCTACTTTCCCCCCACACCATTAGGTTGGGTAGATATAGTCTAGAAGCCTTTAAAAAGATCATGATGAGTGTGAATTGTTATCAGATAAAGATCCTTTCTCCCTTTCCACTCCAGGAAGACATTGCTAAAGCTCTCTTTATGATATCTAACATGCAGGTCTAGGAGGAAGAAAATCCATGCCTCTTCAGTATGTCCACACAATTCCAGGTCTTGCAGAGCGGGTGACTTTTGTGACTTAGTCTTCCAAATCTCTTACTCTGCTCAACTTTGTGAACAATGACTGTATTGTTACCAAATGATGCTACTAAACAGATACCTTCATGGTGTGGGCCCATGTTAGACCTCAAATAGATAAATAAATACACAAATATGTTTGTCTTAAACAGACCATGTTCCTATATGTATACATATTTGTGTATATATCAGTTATTTATATATTTCTATATTTACCATATCTACATATTTATTATTTATTTATTTACTTTTGGTATTGAAGTTTGAACCCAGAGGCATTCTACCTCCAAGCCACATTCTAGACTTATTTTTTATTTTTAATTTGGAGACAGGGTCACACTAAGTTGCTGAGGTTGGCTGCGAACCCGCAATCCTGCTGCTTCATCCTCCCAAGTACTGGGATTACTGATGCGTGATACCCCTACCTGGCTATCTATGTCTCAGTCTCCCAAGTACTTTGATTACAGATGTGTGATACCATGCCAGGCTAGATATTCTTTCTTAAAAAGAATGCAGATAGTAGAATAGGTTTACATCTTAGGAACAATTTGCAAACACATAGAGCAGGTTGAACACCTTCCACTGTCCTCCTACATGAAAGAAAAGATAGTAGAATTTAAATGTCGAAATTTTTTTTTTTTTTTTTTGGTGGTACTGGGGTTCCTGGAAGCCCTTCTACCTCCGGGATACACTCCCAGACCTATTTTATATTTTTGAAACAGGGTCTCTTACGCCAGCACGGCTGGCTTCGAACCTGCGCGATCCTCCTGTCTCCACCTCCCAAGCGCGGGGATTACAAGTGTGCGCCACCACACCCAGCCAAATGTCGAAATTTTTATAGAATGAAAAGTGTTATGCATTAAACTACATTGTTTACTAAAACTTTTATTTGGCTTATGAAGACTATTGATAAGATACATACCTTGGGCCTAAAAAAATAAAACATCAAAAAACAACCCCAGATTATAGGACAATTTCCTCTCTTTCTTTCTTTCTTTCTCTCCTTCTTTCTTTTTTTCTTTTCTTTTCTTTTCTTTTCTTTTCTTTTCTTTTCTTTTGGTGGTACTGGGGTTCCTGGAAGCCCTTCTACCTCCGGGCTACACTCCCAGACCTATTTTATACTTTTTTTTTTTTTTTTTTGGAAACAGGGTCTCTTAAGCCATTGCGGCTGGCTTTGAACCTGCGCGATCCTCCTGTCTCCGCCTCCCAAGCGCGGGGATTACAAGTGTGCGCCACCACTCCCGGCTATAGGACAATTTTTATTCCTACCTATTCCCCATAGTTATGCCTTCTGCTTCCTGAAACCCAACTCACTGTGACATAGGGAGCTTGCCTTGGAGACCTCACACACAGATGTTTGGCTCAGACAGTGGTAGTTCAGTGAATCTGAAACTCATTCTCCGAGATAGGTAGAACAAAGTCATTTTGGGAGGTTATACAATGGGATTTTTATCAGTTTTATGAGACTTTTTTTGATGGACTGTTACTTTCTTGTTTTCGCATTGGTATTTGTTGTAGGAACTTTTATGATTTGAGACTTATTTAAAACTCTTCTATTCATCTCAACAGAACATTGATGTTTGTGAAAAAAATCTCACCATAGTTGACTTTTTATAGAATTATTGTGAGACCTGCTTATTTATAGATAAAGATGCCTTTAAACATTTTGTGCTGAATAAAGACCCCTGCTTGCCTACCTCGATCCTCTTTTTTTCTGGCTAGAATTTGAACGACGACTGAGGGTTTTTTTTCCACACCCTGGAGGCTGGCCATGTCTCTTTCATTCTTTAGTGCAAATATTTATCAGACCCACAAGAAGCAGAGATGATCATCTTGAGCATACAAATGGCCCAAGAGGTTTCTGGCGAACTTGTTCGTAGAAATTTCGTGTCACTGATTAACAAGAAATTATGCTGTAGCAATATTTTCTTTGCTCAGGGAAAGGCAGTGGCTGTCCTTACTCATTATGAAATAAATGCGGCCAAAAGTGCCGTTGTAGCCTGTCGAGAGCATTTGGCATCTCTGCTGAAGAGGTGAAATTATGATCCTGGCAAAACAGTCTGGGTGGGTATCAAACATCCTGGTGCTGGACGAACACCTGACTGGCTTGTGAAGTAATGGGGAGGGGGTTTGAACCTCCCTGAGAAGGCCTCAGCTGGAATCAGTCGTCCATTATTGTCCCATCTAAAGACCAAACACTGTTATGGAAGCCGGTTTGGTCCTTCAGGGCATCAGTGTCACTTGGCTATATTATTTCTGGCTCTTTTTTTCATGTCTCATAGATTATTACTTCCCCTAACATATTAAAAATCACCCGGTATGAGAGTGGAGAAAAAAAACAGATAGATGGTAGACACCTTACTCATTTTTCTGCTACTCAAAACAAAATTTAATAATGTTGATAATAGAGAATATAATTTAATAATGTAGATATAGATAATATAATTTCATCCTCCGGAAATACTAAAAGGAATTTTTGTTTTGCATTTTCAGTATCAGCAAGGATTTTTAAAAATTGGTACATTGTAATAATACATAATACTGAGATAATAAAGTGAAAGAACATATAGATACATACAACATTTGAAGCATTTCCCTCCAGGTCTTCCTCCCTCTTTCCCTTCCCCATACATGTATTTGAGATTGGCATTGGCAGTTAGCATACATCCGCAGAATTATTACAACTGTTACCTCCTTTGTGTCTCTATCCCTCTCCTCCCTCCACTAAATCCCCTCCTTCACTCCACTGCAATCTCTTCTTGTCTATTCGAGATCACCCTTGTTTCTCGATGTCTATCCAGCTCCCACGTTATGAGAGAAGACACACAACTCTTTGCTTTTCGCAACTCCATGTTTTAGTCTTGCTGTAGTCTAAAGGTTAACATCCCAGAGTAGCCAAACTTGAGTGTATTAAAACTATAAGGTGTGAACTGCCTCACTGTAGGCTCTCTAAGCAATGGTATTAATTTAATTCCGATGCTACACTCCCAAATTTTAGCTAAATATTGAGGCTTGAATTCTCTGCTCAAGCCTCATTAGTAGTGATTAGCTAACACAAATGTAACCCTGATTTATGCATGTCTAAAAATGACTCCGAGAGCCGTCTTGTGCAGGGTTGATTGTTTTTGTGTATCGTTTTGTCCTTCTAGGCCATCTTCTTCAAACACTGTAATCAAGTAGCTACCTTGGGACATAGCACTAGCAGATGCTTCTGCTCTGCAAATTAACATTATAGATAGAGTTCTAGAAATTGAGAAGACAGATATTTTTGTGATAATAAGGGCTTGAGACTAAATTTTACAGAAGAGCAAATTTATACCAGGAAGGTTTTCTTTCCTTTTTTTTTTCTTTTTTTAAAGATACTGTAAATTTCTAAATGAAGATCTGACATTTTGAAATGTTTTGACAGTCCTTCATTTGTACAAAGGTTCATGGATAGCAGCCTCATTGACTTGTTTTTGTTTAGTCTGGTTTTATGTGATGGTTTTTACCTCTGTTGAATTGGTGAAAAATAATTTTATGGGTTTTTTTTTTTCAAGGCTCTAGCTGGCACGAGGAAACTCTGAATCTAGCCAGGAATTTTTTTCCAATGGCCTAATTTTCACATTTGCAATGAGCATAAAATTTGCATCTAGCTTTATTTTTCACTCCTTTTACTGGTATTTATGTAATGCAGAATTAAATGTTGCAAAGCGTTAATTAACCAGGGAGAACATAACTATCAGTCCAATCTATACAGTGAACCTATGAAATTCATAGAGGTTCAGAACTTGTGGGTAAAGAGCCATGTTTTGGAACAGAATCATTGAACTGATACTCCAAACAAACAGCACAGATGAACAGCAGTAACACAATGTCAAAGAAGACATTTATTTCCCCCCCTTACTCTCAGGAATTATAACGTGCTTTTTTCTCCCCTCAAATGATTAACAAAAAGATATTGATAGGAAAAGAATATAGCTTAATGGTAATATTTAATGGACAGACTGAAAATTGATCTGGGCAATATTGGATCTGATTTTCGATGTCATTGCTGTTTTCTTTTTAGAAATGTGAACTTTAAGGTATCTTGGTTTTCTGAATATTTTAACTTTATTCAAACGACCAGCTATTCTTCAATTTATTCATCTATATTTTTACTGGTGCATTGTAATTGCACATCATAATAAGGCTGAGAGTGACCCACAACAGACCTGCAGGCAGCACATGGTGTGCTGACCTCCAAGTCCCACCCCACTCCTTCTCCTTCTCTGTAGGTGCTATTGAGGTTGGTGTATAAAACTTCTCGTATGTACATAACACTGTGCTAGGAAATAAGGAGTCTTGTCATAAAATAACATGCATTTTTCTAATGTACAATAGAGGGAATTGTTGGATTACTTTGGGAAACATGGCTGCCTCTAAAATTTGGAGAAGTTTGTTCCTGCCTGACTGTTTATTCTCTCTGCCATACCTGAACTTCCTGTACGAGGATGAGACATTCCTCTGTACTTTTCTTCCCCCAAGGTGGTTGGAGAATCCATAGCCATGTCTACTCAGCTATCTATGGGGAACTGTAAAGAGGAGATTTTACCCTACTTGCAAGCTAAGAGGAAGCTTGCTGTTATAGTTAGATATAAAATATCCCCTAAAGAGCTCATTTAAAAATGTTTGGAGCTGACGTAATTGAGTCATGAGAGTTTTAATCTGATCAGTGGATAATCCACTGCAATGGATTTACCTGGTTGGTACCCAGGCCAGGAGGATGTGGCTGGAGGTGGGTCCCTGGGGGTGCAGCCTCAGTGATTATGTAAATAGCTGCTCCTTGCCCTGCTGGCTCTCTCTTGCTTCTGACCTCCATGATGTGAGGAACACGGCCCATGTCCTCTCCCTCTGTTTTCCGCCTGCCTCTGTGCCCTGAGATCTTTGGTCCCCAGCCTCACAATAACTGAGCCGGAAACTGTAAAGAAAGAAATCTCTTTTCTTCTAAATTACGTGTTCAGGTCTTTAGATTGTGGCTGTGTGAATGCTAATGGACACACCTGCCATAGTTTGATGGGTGTTTCCTCTTCTCCTTCTCCTTGGCACGGCAGGTGGCATGACCTTTGCAATTGCTTCCTTTCTCAGGTTCCATGGGGAAGAGGAAGAATAGCCTCTGTAGATGCTGTGAATTGGTCTAAGCAGGGTTTATGGCACAGCTGAGGGACCCTGAATGTAAAATAAAACAAAACAAAACAAAAAGCCAATAACTTACCACTAAATGTATGTAAGTCTGGTCACTTTTGCCTGGAAGGGACAGTCTCCTTGACTCTTGAGGCTGTTGGCTGTATGTCTATTTTCTTTTGCCATACCGGATGCTGAGCATTTTATAAAGCCAACATGTTTATTTGACTTCTGACCCTGACGTCATTTGGAACTTCCAAATGGCCTGGTGGGGCCCTCTGGCTGTCAAGGTAGAGAGCCAGACAGGGGGCTGTCCCCAAGTGGACAAGCACATGGGTGGCCTCAGTTTGTAACAACCCATTCACACGAGACCTGACCCACTTCTGTGAGAAGGTATTAATCCACTTATGCACCACTTTAAACACTCCACCAGCTCAGCACAGCCACACTGAGGACCAAGCTTCCAGCTCATCACCCTATGAAAGGTAAACCATGCGGATCCTACAAACACCCTTAAAAGGTTAAGCTAGAGCAGAAGCTAACAGAAGAGGTGCAGAAACATCACGGAGAAACTGTCTCTTAATACCGTCAAGTGAAAATCACTGGGCCCGGTCTTAATCTACCGTTCTACAGAAAGGACACCCTCAGTGTCCTTTTGGCAACTCTAGGAAGTAGCAGAAAAGTGTTTCTGGATGGTATTTTTATTACTGCTACATGTCGTCTAATTAGCCACTGGCTGCTCTGCTCATTCAGAAAGCCTCAGAGTCACCAGACACCGGGAAATCAATTGTGCAGGAAGACTGGGATTGCAACACAATCCCTCTTTGCCTCCACCTTAGAATAGTCTGGAAAATTTAAATATCCCTTGGCCAAGTTTGACCCAAACATTGATACAGAAAAAGAGTCTCTGAAAGATAACTTTACCTTCCTTTCTGGGAACTCTCCTCCTTCTCTTATTCTTTCTGTCTTGTCCTGTTGGGCATCATTGAAAGGAAATGGATAAGATCACTGAGGCCAGCTGATGGCAAGGGGATGCACATCTGCTCCCCCCTCCATTGCTCCTCAGTCCCTATCTGGCTCCTCTTAGACGGTCCTCCTGTCTTGGTAGCATGTGCTCTTTGGGCAGTAGATACTGTCAGGATTGAAGAATTGCACCCGGTCTTGTTTTGGGAACTGCCGATCAGGGGTCTGGAGTCTAGGGCACAAGATAGGAACCAAATGTGAACTAACTCTGGGCCCTTAATGAAATTATAGTGGGTTTATGTAGCAGGGGAGCATCCCGTGAGGGACTGCAGTTGGAGACCTTTGTTTTTTTAATGTAGTTATGGGAACGGTAGTACATGAGTGGAGACATTGATTTGGGGGGCAATTTAATGAAAAAAATATAGTACTATGAAAATTTGATTCCGATATGTAAACCTAACATTAATTGTAGTCATTTGTGTGAACGACTTCACATTTATCTCTAATTACCATGCCCCACAATGATTATTCATAATACTAAATATATGAGAGATCGATGTGTTTAAGTTGCATTGATTCTAACACTAAAATCTGCTCACGTGTGGTGTTCTGTCTTCAGTCGGCTGGACATCTGCTAAAGTAGGAGAGGTTTCTGTTTACAATTTAAAACATTTATTTTTAATGGATGGAGAGACTCATTTGCATTAGAAAATTCAGATTTGTGGTGAGTTTTTGAGTCACTGTGGACAGGAGATCCTTATAACATGAAAACGGTGCTTAGGAATAGTAGGCTAATGGATATTTTAAGATTTTGGAGTCCAGTAGCTAATTGTCTGGTTTGCATCTTATTGTTTATATCTGCCACTTTTGCTGTTATTAAGGAATGATATTACTGAACCCTAAAAAATGTCTAGCTTTATGCCAAACAGAGGATTATATAATATTCTTAATATACTGAGATAAATTAAATGTGTACGGGAGGGTGACTGATGTGAATTGTTCTTACCTCCTGGTTTAAGACAACTTTCTCTTCTACATTTTTGTCTGTCCATATAGCAGCCAATTTTACTAATGTATGTTAACCAAGACCACATTGCTTTAAACTGTATTGATTTGGCATAATGTTACAATTAATCTAGACCAAGTAAGAAATTTTAGGGTAAGTAGATCCCCAATATATGTTAGTTTTGTAGAAAAATATTTTCACTACTGCAATAGAATCATTGAACATAAATCTTTCTATCAAATACTGAGTCTCCACTATATGGGCCATACATTTGGACCTCCAGCAATGAATTGATAGATGAAACAACTTTTAAAAAAAGTTAAGTGCTTATAAAGCTTAAACTTGAATCATTGGGTACTTTTAGCACCGTCAGTTTATTTTTGAAAGAAAAGTTTAGTGGTTAGATAATTGAGAACTTTGCCTTTATGGTAAACTGCTATGAGATATTTATCCATACCCAGGTTATCTGTAGGATTTTAGGTCGCTTTCAAATTCTTTGATTCTGGCTTTACAATAGAGACAGAAAGCCTGTGCTTTTGTGAAACAGAAATAACCAGGCTGGTGGAATTACTGTAGAAAAATGGCTAAATATCTTTTAAAAGCTGGCGGCTAAGTCAGGGCCTCTGGAGTTAAATATTCACAATCTCTGGGTTATTCTTGGGTGGAGTGATGAAGCCATGTAATTTCTGTAGAAGAGAGTCAACTTGTCTTCTTACTATACATATGTCTAGTTGCACTCGGAAGCTTTAGTGGGATTATAAAGACTCAGGTGTTTTAGGCACATTTTTGAAAAAAAAAAAGATTTATTTTCTGCTTTTTTATCCAGATGTGGTATAATGAATGACGTTAAGTACAGCAGGTATAAAATGATTGACATAGCCAGTGTTTAGATTCCTTTGTTATAATTACTGCTGGGTACCACTGTAGACTACTGGACACATCTAGTCATATAATCAGCATTCTGAACCTTTGATATAAATCACTTGTGCGGTGTAAAAATGAAGGGATTAACCAGAACCTGCACAACCCAGTTGTAATCAGTTTTCAGATGAGATTAAGTAGTCCCACTATATCTAGTTTTGAATGTCCAGCAGTCCTCACCGCACTTACACAAATTACGGATGTGCAAAGACATTTCTCTAAGTTATAAATAAGTACATTTTTCTTAGCAATGAGTTTATGGAATATTTAATCTTATACATTCTGTTAATATCTATTATTGTACATGTCCTTAGCTTTGTTGGTCTTGAAAGCCTTAGATTTTAGGTTGCTAGAGCACAGTTTTGCTTATTATAGTTATCTAAGAAAGTTACTTTTATTAGGAGATATAAGTTACTTATATTAGCAGCTCCTGTCAACGCTTTCCCCACCCTAGGGAGGGTGGTATTTAAGCTGGAGTTTTCTTGCTCTGATATGTATTTTCTAATAATTTAATGTATATGAAATTATAAAGCTTTACATATTATATTGGCATAAGTAATCAATTTTAGTGTGTAGTTCTGATTTTAAATATCTTTCTTTGTTACAGATTAAGTATTTGGTTGGGCTCCAGAGTTTTTCTTTGGAAATGTAACCATGGTATACTTGAATATAATTGCACATTTTCAAAATGAATTAATCCTTCTGAGTTATTACTGTAACAATCCTTAGTATATACAGAGTGATTATTACCCTGCGGTTTTATTGCAATATCTTAATAAAGTAAGAAAACAGTAGGCAAGAAAAGCTGATCTACATTCCATTGGTGATACCGAGGTTGGAGGTCAGTTGCACTTAGCTGAGTGACCCTGGTTAGAATCCCTGCTCTATATTTTCACACCTCTGAAGTATATTTCAGGAATCAAGCATCTACTAGTTCTCAATGGAAAATCTCTGTCATTTAAAGGTGGCCAGGTTGACATTTATATTCAAAAAATTCCATAAAAAGAATTAAATTGCAAAAATGCTTAATGACACCAGCTTCATCCTCTTTTGGGGGCTGTGTCCTCTTTAAAGTAACCCAAATAACAGGAAGCTTAAAGCGCTTTCTCTTAACTAGGGACCTGTGGCAGCACAGGCAGGAGAAAGAGAAATGTGTTATTTGCTTGGTGACGATGTGGCGGTTAGGTGAACGTGGGGTACAGAGTGAATACATAAAGAGTATTTCAGAAACTGGGAGTCATCTGAGTCCCTGTTGATTATAGTATAGGTGCTAGACATTTTAATGGAATTGCTTCTTAATTACCGAACTCTTTGATAGCCATGAAAAAAAATTGGATTGGACAGTATTGATTCGAAGCACTCTCCTCCTCTTTAGGGGCATTCTGCGCTGGCAAAACACGTACAGATGGGCAGACAAGACTGCTTAGTTTGCCCTCTGTTGAATTTGATCAATAGCAGCCTATTTCTGTATCAAGGAGAAGTGGCTCTGTTAATTTAGGCCTGGAAATCTCATCATTAGATACTCTTGAGTAAGAAGATTTAAAATATTTTACTTGAGATATAAATTGCATGTAGGCATTTTTTTCAGTAAAACTTGTTTTTCTGTATCTTCTTTTTAAAAGTATGTCCAGGGCTTCTTAGAGTTATTTATTTATTTATTTTTGAATAAGAATGCTAAGGGAGTCTGAGTTATTGGCTTCCATAGTAGAGAAATTACCTACTTTACCCAATTACTTTTTAAAAAAAATTTAATGGTATTGCAAACAGTTTGAAGAACTGGGAAAAATAGGGTTAAAAGAAGACCTACTTTGCTTACTATCCTGTTAGTGTTTTTTTTCTCTTTTCATTACCTAGATGGACACAAATATTGCTTTGTATTCTGCATCCTCTTACTGGGATCTTAAATTTATTCATTTAAAAAAATGTACTAGCTGGATGCAGTGGTGCATTTCAGTAATTCTAGTACTTGAGAGACTGAGACAGGAGGATCTCAGGTTCGAGGCCAGCCTGGGCAACTCAGAAGTACCTTGTTTCAAAATAAAAATATAATGGGCTAGGTGTGTGTCTCAGAGGTAGAGTGCCTCTGGGTTCAATCCCTAGCACAAACAAAACAAAACAAAACAAAACATATTTACTGAGTCATAGCTATGCTCAAGTGTACTTAGTTGGTAACCTGGAATCCAGAATATGCTGCCTATTAGGAAAGCCAAATTATGCTTTTTCTGTTTTAATCAACTATTTATATAATCATACATAGTTAAAAATGATAGAAAGTATATGAGATGATTATATTACATCTGATTTATAATGCTCACATCCCAGATAAGCTTTCTTAGCTATTTTCTGCCCAGTTCTCCAGTGGGGCCATCGCTCTGAATGTTGGGATCAAGTTTACACTTGTGCACAGGGCTGGGAAGAAATGGAGGAAGAACAAAACCTGTCCACAGCAGCATGTCATCGTCAAGGTGTACGGGCTCTGATTTGACTTCCTTTTCTAACATTTAGAATAGCTTCTAAGAGCCTGTCTTACATAATCTGTTATATTTGCCAGGTTCTCAAGACAAAGAAAGAAAGATAATGTTCTTTAAAATGCAATTGGAGATTTGAAATTCCCGGATCATATTTCCATTTCCTGCTAAACATATTCCAAGCAAGCTGGGACATTATTAAAGCCATCAGGGAAAGAGACTACCATTTACACTGATAATAATGAAGAGGTTTGTAAGAAAGAGGTGATGTGTGAGAGGGAGGGAGGGAGGGAGGGAGGGAGGGAGGGAGGGAGGGAGAGAGAGAGAGAGAGAGAGAGAGAGAGAGAGAGAGAGAGAGAGAGAGAGAACATTCACAATTCATAATTGGTCCTGGTAGAGGGACACTGGGACCTGGTGGTAGGTGATCCTCTGAGACTGTAATTCATCCTCATTTAATTTTTTCTATTTTACTAATTTTACCATAATAAGGGGAAACAAAAAAGCTATCAAGACCATCATGAAATTGCTTATAACAAAGATTATCTTGGTCATTGTATTGGAAAAATCCAGATAAGCTGTGAAAGTCATAGTGATTTCAGGGTAGAGGGTAAACCAATGTGAAGAAATTCAGAGTATATTTGAAAGTACAGGTATAGTCCTAAGTAGGTCAGTTGACATCCGTAACATAAGGGATAGGTGTACAGTTATAAAATGAAGATAGACTCATATTTCTACTCTTGCTGAGTTGCACTGTGTTCATTCCTACATAAAAGGAAAAAGGATGCTTCTAATTTTCTTCTTGTTTCTCAACACATCTTGGTAGGACAGAGTAGTAAGCCTCTTCCGTAGCTCTGTGCACACAGATGACCCTTGCTTTGTCTGAGGAATGATTCCTCCTAAGCCGTAAAGGAGTTGATCCATGCTCACTTGTACGCTTGTGACTTTAAAATGATAAATTGAATAATAGTCTAATTAAGAGTCACTGTAATTAATTGTCTACAGTGTATGCATGTATTTGTAAACTGCCTCAGTGTTTGAAAGTTGCAGGAGTGATTTGAAGTTTGACCTTAGAAACATTTTGAAAGGTTATTTGCTTGAGTCTCCTTGCAAGTGTAATGATGATTAATGAGCAAATGGGTTTACTTTAAATACTTTTGAGTAGCTAAATTTGCTATATTGCGGTTATTAAAGGCAAGAGATTCATTAGAATCTTTTATTTGAAGCTCAAGATGGAGCTGAGATATTGCATATGACATAACAGCTAAAAAGTAATTTCTATGAAAGAGTGTTGTTTGCCCCAGAATTTAACTATTCTTCTGTGTGTGTGTTTAACTCAGCCTTGGTTCCATTGTTATTCTGTGGGAGCGGAAAGGAAACCCCAAAATGGGCCAAGCAGTCTGGCCTCAGGTTATCACTCATTTACCATGAATTCAACAAATGTAAATGAGTTTACACTATGAACTTAACTTATTTGCTTGGAATTCTGCTTGAGTTGTTGATAGTCCTCTGTATAGAAAAACAATCCTTTCAATTTGGTAGCTAAGCTTCATCCTGGAATTCTTCCTTTATTAGAGATATTTTATTTTCTGTCAGATTCTATAATATTTTGTAAATATATATTTAGTTGGGCTATCTTCTCAGAGATCTGAGATTCAAGAAGTATCTTGGTATTTTCAAACTTTAGGAGCAGCTGAGAGGGCGGGGCTCCGCTCAAAGTTTAAACAAATGCTTAGCATGCCAAAAGTCCTATGTTGAATCCCTGGAACCATGTACACACACCTGTGTGCATGCACGCACATACACACGCCTGCAAATATGCACGCATGTGGCCACACACAGTGGGTCAGCTTAGCCATTGGCCTTAGCATATCCTTTAAGACTGAATGTTGTCAAGTGGGTGCAATGTCACATGGCTATAATCTCAGCCACACCAGAAACTGAGGCAGGAGATTTGCAGGTTTGAGGGCAATCTGGGCAATTTAGACCCTGTGTCAAAGTAAAAAAAAAAAAAAACAGATAAATAAAAGAACCTGGGTATGTAGAAGGTTCCCTGAATTCAATACAAAATAACAGAAAAATAAGTAAACAAGAGACCAGATGCTGTGGGTTATTGTAGATGCATTTGATTTTCTTCAGAGAAATACATGTGTATTGATATTGATTTTTGATATATTTATTAGCAGTACACTGTGATAAGTCATTATTTCAAATAACAGTGGCTCTAAGAATTAGATAGCTCATATGACTCCAGTTTCTACTGGCTGGCAGCCTTGAGTAAGGAGATAGGTGTGCCATGGTGACCACTCGCCAGGGCCTTGCTTGACTCTCCTCTCTTTCAGTGGTTAAATTCAGAGTATACTATGAGGACACAAAACTTTGTTCAACTAATGTATATGAGCTGGGCATCTATTGCCAAAAATCAAGTTGCCTGGGGATAGAAATGAAAAAAAGAAGCATCGTAAGTGTTATGGAACAATTCACTGTAGGCTTTTAATTATCTGAGATTTACATAAGCAACTCCACAAAAATGGGAGATACACCCAATTAAATGACAGTAAATTTACTTTGCTGCAGAATTCAATAATTTACATCTCGGTTTCCCTGCATTGCATTAATTACCGATTTGGTAGGAGATGAAAAAGCATCTGGGTAAAATTTAACCTACATATATTCACATTAACTACAGAGATGGATTTATCTGTATATTTATTCATTCATTTATTCAGCATATTTATGTGTGAGACAGTAGGGATGAGAAGACACATAAACAGATATAAACAGCTTCATGTCCTTCAAAAGCTGATAGTTTTGCAGGGGTGATTAGCATGTAAGTCAAATTTATAATGCGTGATTATGAGGATAACCACAAAACATGTTTAATGCAGTTACAGTATTCACTTTTTCACTTAATAAATATTACCTGAGCCTCTACTATATACTGGAAACACAAACGATGGATTTAAGTAGACTGGGTCCTACAAATAAAGGTAGGTCACATGTCATTGGGAGAACATGGCCACTGGGATATCTATTTCTGAGATTAGAAAAGGACACCTGGCTATGATAAGAATGGGCAGCCAAAATCGTAGATAATAAAAAAAATCTTAAGTACATTGTAGAGCTAACACAAAGGGGTGAAGCTGCAGAGGCCAAAGCTGTGATTCTGCAAGGTGCACCAAGTCCAAGGCTAGCTTTCACTCTGAGGGTTTCTGCCAAGATTCCAGGGCATCTTGGAATTTCACATCAGGGCCAAGTGGCTCTACCAGATAGTTGGGGAACCAGTCAACTCTTCCTGAGAAGGAAAGAAAGCAATCCCAAACTCCTCATATGAGGCAAGTATAACCTCGATACAGAAAACTGGCAAGAAGGCAAGGAGATCAGAATGAACAGAAATGATCGGCTATTCAGGAATCCAAAGTTGATTCAATATTAGGAAATATATTAATGTAGTATATCATATAAAATGCATTAAAGGAATTTTAAGACTCAGTGGGTTAAGAAAAAAGGATTTGATAAACTTTGGCAACTATGACTTAAAAGTAATTCTTACTAGATAAATAATGAAAATTCACTTGTCTGATAAAGTAAATTTACACCTGCAGCAAACATGGACTTAATGGTGAAATCCTAAAAAGATTATTTTTAAGATCAAGAAAAAAATACCTGGTGTGTTAGTGCATGTCTGTAATCCTAGTACTTGGGAGACTGGGAAAGGAAGATTTTTAGGTTCAAGGCCAGCCTCAGTGACCTAGAGAGAGCCTCACCAACTTAGGGAGACCCTGTGTCAAATTTAAAAAAAAAGTATATAAGGCCTGGAGGTGTATCTTGGATGTAGAATGCCCTTGAGCCAAGCTAGAAGTGGCCCTTGCCATCAATCTAACTCCATAACATATTAGAGGTTTTAGCAAATGCAATAGGACAAAATAAAAGTAAGAATTTGAGGAAGAAACAAAAAAATCAAAGTGCTTAAAGGTTATTTAAGCAGAGCCCCCTGATACTTATAAATAAATTACTAGAATTCAGAAGACAGCTTAGCAAGGTGCTGTATATAAAAATCAATGTATAAAAGTGAGTTGCATTTCAGGATGCCAGCACTAAGAAGTTAATATAACAATATATATATATATATATATATAATAATTAGAAATAAATCTGACAAAAGTTTTGTAATACTGTATTCTCGTGAGGATAGTGTGAGATCAGAAAAATACAACTAGGAAATAGATGTGGAAGATTATATTTACTTACTTATTTTCATCTGACCACATCTAAATTTATTTTTCTTATGCTTTTATTGGTATATTATAGTATCATATTTATTGAGAGAGGAAATATAAAAATCTAAATAAATGGTCACCTATATCATATTTCTAGCTAGGAAAATGTTAATTTTCCCCAGTTTATTTATGGGTTGATAATTTAATAAAAAAACAGAGACAGAGCTATGTGAATTGTGTAAATAGACACAGTTTTGAAAAATGTTATTTAAAAAGAAAAGTAGAAAAGATATCCAAGACATCCTTGATAAAGAATAAAGCACAGTGGAGCAGAATAGAAGACTCAAACAAATCCACACACTTACAGCCAATTGATTTTTGACAGAGGCCAAAAACATACACTGGAAGAAAGATAGCCTGTTCAACAAATGGTATTGGCAAAACTGGTTAACCATATGCAGAAAAATGGGCATAAACTCCACTTTCTCACCCTGCACAAGAATCAATTCAAGATGGATCAAATACTTGGAAATTAGACCAGAGACCTTGAGGCTCATTGAATTGGGCATATGTTCAACACTGCAACACATAGGTACAGATAAAAACTTTCTCAACAAGACCCCAAAGGCATATTAATACATGGGACTGAATGAAACTGAAGAGCTTCTGTACAGCAAAGGAAACTATCAAGAATCTCAACCAAGAGCCAACAGAAAGGGAGAAGAGTTTTCCCAAGTATTTCTCTGATAGAGGACTAATATCTAGAATATACAGAAAACTCAGGAAAATCAGCACTAAGAAAACAAATAAACCAATCAAAAAATGGGCAAGTGAATTAAATAGACACTTCATGAAGAAAGGAATTCAAATGGCCAATAAATGCATGAAAAAATGCTCAACATCATTAGCAATCAGAGAGATGCAAATCAAAAACTACCCTGAGATTTCATCTAAATACAAATAGAATGGCAATCAATCAAAACACAACAACAAATACTGGCAAGGATGTGGAGAAGGGGAAAATCTAAAACATTGTTGGTGAGATTGCAAATTAATGCAAACACTTTGGAAAACAGTATGGAGGATCCTCAGAAGAATGGGAATGAATTTACCTTATGATCCAGCAATACTACTTCTGGGTAGCTACCCAAAAGAAAGAAAACAAAACTACTAAACTAATGCATGCCTATCTATGTCCATAGCTGCACAATTCAACATTGCCAAACTATGGAACCAGCCAAGATGTCCATCAACAGATGAATGGATTACAAAACTGTGGGATATGTACACAATGGAATTTTACTTAGCCATAAAGAAAAACACAATTACATTATTTACAGAGAAATGGATGGAACTGGAGGACATTATGCTAAGTGAGATTAGTCAGTCACAAAAAATAAGAAATCGGATGATTTTCCCTAACATGTGAAAGCTAAGGAGAAATGGGTAACAGGAGGAACTCTAGATGAAGAAGGAGATTCTGTAGATGAGCAAATAAGGTGACCTAACTGAGGGGATGGGAGGGGGAAGAGGGAAACTCTCTAAAGCACATGATGTACTTAAACATATCAAAATCAGTTGCTAAGCCAAGCATGGGTAGGAGGAATGGGGAGGTAATGGGTGGGGATTGGGTAAGGGCTAATTGGGTGATGTGTGCTTGTATGTCTCCACCATCTTTTATCCCATTAAGATGTATGGGATGAAAAAATTAAAAAAAATTAAAAACAAGGAAAAAAATTAAGTAAAGTGAATCTTTTTGAACAATAAGGCTTATAAATCTATGTTTTAGTCAGGCTTCCTGTTGCTATGACCAAAATACTTGACAAGAACAACTTAGGAAAAGAAAAATTTATTTGGCTCATGGTTTTAGTGCATGAATGGCTGGCTCAAAGGCAAAGTATGGCTGTAGGGCATGGTAGAGGAGGAAAAGAGACCTTCACCTAGGTGACAACCAGGAAACAGCGAGAGAGAGAGAGAGAGAGAGAGAGAGAGAGAGAGAGAGAGAGAGAGAGAGAGAGAGAGAGAGAGAGAGGACAGGTACTGTATCTGTTCCTGTACCCACTTCATCTTGTCCTGCCTTATGAACCTCTGAACCTGCCTGCATTGTCTAACACACACGAGCCTCTCTGGGGGACCCTAGAAAACCAAACCATCACAATCTATATCCCAGTTTGGTCAATGTAGGGGTTACACATGAAGAATTATGGAGTAAAATGCAGAGCACCCTCAATCTTGAGAATATATTAAAACGTAATGAGATGGCACTATAGAACAGAAATAAACATAGGTAGTGCTAAGGAAAGTGATCAATTGTATGATAAAAATGAAATTGAGTGCCTTACTTCATCAGAAAAGTGAATTAAAAGAAATTAAAGTTTAGGAATGAAAGCAAAACCTATAAAAGGTTTAAAAGAAAGGACAGGATTATGTACTTGTGACCATATGGTAGAACGAGATTTCTTGAATAAGACACAAATAAAGCAGACACAAAAATGCAGAACTTTTAGTAAGGATTTAACTAAATTAAAATTAAGATATTGTTTATCAACAGACTGTAAGCAGAAGAGATAAGTCAAAACTGGTTGCACATGCAGATGGCCAATAACTTGTATTCAGATTCCACAGACTTCCTCAGGCCAGTAAAAAAAGAGCCAGTTCAAAAGCCAGTTCAATAGTGAAGCAGAAAAGCAAAAAGGAAGATAAAAGACACAGACATGTGTCAAGATGGGAAATAACATTACTGGTCAGAGAAATGAGAATTAAACACAGGATGAGAAACCTTCATGCTATACTCACCAGAGCAACCAACCCAAGACGTGTTATGACAGTAGCAGATAGCCCTCATCCAATTTTTTTCAGGCAATTTAAACTTTCACATACCCATGATTCAAAATACCACTTTTCAATTTATAGCCTCAAGAAATGCTTGCATATTACTGTACAAAAATGTTGATAGCATCTAATAGTCTGTAGTAGCTAAAAAAATGGGAACAACTGAGATGGCTCTTAAGACCATAGTGAATAGGTAGTTATATATTTATATAAGGGAAGGAGAGAGAATTGATTTTCTAGAAATCACAGTGCACTTAAGAAGTAGTCTCAGGAGAATTAGACCCTATATAGTAAGTAAGTAGTGAGAAGTAAGAGAAATAGATGGCTTCCAGGTTCTGATTTGTGCAATTATATAAAAGTTATTGACATTGACTATGATGCTTTTTTCTAATCATTGCTATACTATTTTACAAAGGCATAGATATTCAGAGAAGCTTCTTATATTCCTGGACTAACTTGAAACCATCTATCTTAGTCGGCATGTTCACTGCTATAATCCAAAGATGGACCATGCAACTTAGAGGAAATAAGATTTATTAGCTCATGGTTTAGAGATTTTGAATTTAGTCCATGTGAGGCCGGGACCTTGGATCTCAGGCTATGGCGGTGCAAAGCAGGAAGATGGAGAGTTCAAGGTTGTATTCTCACATTATAGAGGGTGGAAGCGAGAGCGAGGGCTAGAGCGAGAGCAAGAGTGAGAGAGAAAGTGAGCATGTGTGAGGAGAGGAGGAACCATATATAATCTCTAGGGCCTCAGCCCCAGGGACCCACCTTCTCCATCCACACTCTACTAGCCTGGGCTACCACCCAGATGAATCCATCACCATGAGCTTTACCACTGCTGAGGTTACAGCTCCCATGACTTAACTATATCAACCCCGATGAGCTCTTTAGGGAACATTTTATATCTAATTATAATACTGTTGCATAGGTATCCAAAATCTCCATAATAATTGTATTGTATTGACAGAACATTTTGTAACCATCCCAGGGAGGGGGATGAGAGAGAGAGAGAGAGAGAGAGAGAGAGAGAGAGAGAGAGAGAGAGAGAGAGAAAAGAAGAAGAAGAAGAAGAAGAAGAAGAAGAAGAAGAAGAAGAAGAAGGAGGAGGAGGAGGAGGAGGAGGAGGAGGAGGAGGAGGAGGAGGAGGAGGAGAAGAAGAAGAAGAAGAAGAAGAAGAAGAAGAAGAAGAAGAAGAAGAAGAAGAAGAAAAGAGGAGGAGGAGGAGGAGGAGGAGGAGGAGGAGGAGGAGAAGGAGAAGAAGGAGAGAAAGAGAGGGGGGATAGTATTAGTACATACACCTACCAAAGTGGGAAAAATTAGGAAGGTGGATACTACTATATTAGGTTGAGATAGGTCTTCTTATCCACTTGTATTAGGAGTAGATAGTGGGATAACTTCCTGGAAAATACCCTGGAATTACTTAATAAATTTGAGCCTTGTGGGCCCAGAAACTTCATTACTATGTGGAATCCTTAGAAAATTGTGGTATTTTGCACTGGGGAATAATCACAAAATTTTTCCCAGCAACAAAACATGGGGACATTTTTAAGTCTATCAACAGTACAATCAAGAAACAAATGGAGGTCTTATTCAGACAGTAGAATACCACACAGCAATGAAAATGAATGAAAGCCATTTTGGACCTTAACAATGATGACTCTTACACACAGACACAGGAGGAGGAAAAGAAAACAAACCTCCAGTAATGCCTCTTGATTAATGTGTGTAAAGTTTTAGAATGAAACAAAACTCTACTTAGGCTTTTAATAATTAGATAATAGGCTCAAGGATTAAGAAAGGATGGTGGTATAATGAGAACAAATAATGTGATTGGACTTGGAGCAACAAAAAGATCTTAGCAAAAGGCACAATTTTCTACTGTGCAACTTGGGTGGTGCTCACAGGTGTTCAGTTCACTATAATTCTTTAGAATGTTCACCTGTTATATGTAGGGAAACATTTTATAAATATGTGAACATTTTACATATATTTAACATGTTATATATGTAAGCATATATGTATATGTAGATACATTTTTGACAAAAATTTAAAAAACACTATATATATGCGTGTATGCATATATATATATATATATGCATATATATGTCATTTTTTTTGGTGGACTGGGGTTCCTGGAAGCCTTTCTATCTCTGGGCTACACTCCCAGACCCATTTTTATACTGTTTTTATTTGGAAGCAGGGTCTCTTAAGCCAGCGCGGCTGGCTTCGAACCTGCGCGATCCTGCTGTCTCCGCCTTCCAAGTGTGGGGATTTCAAGTGTGTGCCACCATGCCCAGCTATATGTCAATTTAAAAAAAATTAAAAATTGGATAAATCAAAATATTAACAATAATATCTTAATCTCTCTTGGCTTTAGGATTAGAGATCATTTTAATTTTTTCTTTAAAATTTTTATATTTTCTACATTTTTCAAATGGAAATGATCATCTAAAAGATACTTTTTTTTCTTTTGTGTGTGCGTTTAGGACATTTTGGATCTCCCCCCTAGCAAATCTCAACCAGTCGGTAGTATTGTTCAAGAGAGTATCAAAGTGTACAGTCTCTCCCCAGAATTTTCTCATCTTGCATAACTGAAACTCCGTGTTGGGCTGACACCTTCTCAGTTCCCCTCCACCTTGGAAAGCCGCAGCCTCTGTGAGGCTGGCGCTGAGATTCCACACTTGAGTGGCGTCAGGGGGTACGTGTCCTTCTGTGTCTGGCTTACTTCACTTAGTGTAACGTCCTTCAGGTTCATTCATGTGGTCACAAAGGTCAAGACTCACTTTTCTGTAAGGCAAAAATGGAGGAAGCATGGAAGAAGAGGGCAGGAAGAGAGGAGGAAGAGGAGGAAAGGTTGGCTGTATGAGGCAAGGGCTTCATTGTTAATTAGCTTAACTAAAGCGATCATATATTTTATTTTATTTTTTTGGTGGTACTGGGGGTGGAATCCAGAGGCTTTCTACCTCCGGGCTATACTCCCAGACCTTTTTTACATTTTATTTGGAAACAGGGTCTCACTAAGACCTGAGAGCCTCACTAAGTAGCTAAGGCTGGCTTTGAACCTGTGCAATCCTCCTGTCTCAGCCTCCCAAGCGCCGGGATTACAAGCGTGCGCCACCAGGCCTGGCTAAAAGCGATCATTTAAAAGTGTGCACCTATATCAGCACATCAAGCTGTACTCCTTAAATATATGCAATTCCTATCTATCAATTATTTCTTAATGAAAGTAAAAAGGGGGCGGGCTTGCACCATATTACATGTTGAGCTGGAAGTTTTCTATGATAGGAAGAGTGCATGAGTGATATATGAGCACTTCCTGGTTACAAGAGATGGAGAAGGCGGGTGCCCCTCAAGTAGAATTCAATTTTTTTATACTTGGCAAAAAAAAAAAAAATGTTAGGGAAACAGAAAAATAGAGAAGTCCTGAAGCTGTGGCATGACTGGGAGCCAGTTTTCTTTGTTTCATTTCATTTCTTTTGTTCTCTTCAATGCCCACTGCGAAGCTGTGTACTTATGAATTCCCCTGCTCTCTCTGCATCCGCTGAGCTTGCTTGAGTCCTTGCATCCCACAGCTGGGTCCTATGCTTTCTGTTTCCCAGGAGTTTCAAAATTGGATTGCACTTCCCGGCTCTTCCGGTGTCCTATTGGCCTTTAAACAGGAAGGCTCTATTTCTCAAGCATCGCCATTCAACAGGAGCAGAAGGCAAAAGAAGGCAGGACAACTCGCAGGGACACCGGATTAGCGCTTGGCACCGTCCTCTGCTTAAATCTGTGCTGAGTCCTGTTTCTCTTTAATTAGTCTCATAGGAAAAGTGAAGCAAGATCATGCTGCAAGACGGGATATTTTTGGAATTCTCATTATTCTTTTATAATTGTGCCCCTGGTCATTTTTTATCTTTACCTCAGTAGGGTTTCTAATAAAAACTAGAGACTAGACATGTTTAATTTATCGAGTTCCTGCCATGTACAAGACATTGTTCATACTACACAAGTATACAGGGCCGGGTCTTTCTCCTCAATCAAACTATCATCTAAAGGAACAGATAACAACAACAATAATAATAATAATAATAATAATAATAATAATAATATGTGACAAAAAGAACTATAATATTAACACTTCCTGCATAATAACCATTCTTTGCATATTAACCCACCTGTTCCTTGTAACAACTATATCACATGGATGTTATTTGGTATCATTTTGAAGATCAGGAAATCGAAGAAAGGAAATCAAATTTGTGCCCCAAGTCATATCTAACTACTAGATGGGATAGTCATAGTTAGAAACCAGGAAGCCCGACTCTCTACCCAGTGCTTGGACCTAGACTACAGGAGACATTCAACTGCACTCTGAGATGAAACGGGTACAGCCAGTGTGAAGTCAGTATCAAGATTCCTCCTGAAAACCATACCTGACTTCATTGAAGCCCCGACCCCAGGAGCTGTATTCAGTCTTCCTCAGTCCTGGGTTTCTTTATGTTGTTACCCAAGACTACGTTTCCCTCATGATTAGAGCTTCTATTTTCTTTAAACATACCTTACTGTTGACTTTCCCCAGAAGCTATTTGGTTTTTAAAACACCAGCTATGGCTGTGGGTGATTCTACGTGAGAAGTTCAAGGCTTCAATTCACACAACAAGTCGGGCTTAGAAACAAAAGTGGAAATGATGTGTGCAATGAAGTGCTGGCAACTTTAATGGGCATTATGTCCTTTTTTCTCATAAATTATAAGAAGTCCCAAGAAGGAAAAAATTCAGTGTCTTTAAATTTGATAGAAGTTTGAAATTGAATTGATAGATCATTGATTTGGTTATGTGATCATTTAGTGGAATTACTTTGTGTGGTCACTCGAATTTTATTAGCATTTAACAGATGACCCCCCCCACACACACACCATGACACTATCAGTTCCATCTCTATTTTCTATAGGTGAAACAAGGAAGCTGAAAATAAAAGCCAAGCCATGCAAAGCTGATCTTAAATTATAGTTCCCACTGCAATTTTAAATCCAAGCTGAAGACACCTGCTAGGGAGGGGCCTTCTCATTATAAACAGTGAGGAAAATCTCTAGCATGTTCCCTACAGAACCTTGTTCACAGAGGCTGTGGAAGTCATAGTTTTGAATCTTGGACATTTTTTTTTAAATACAATCTTTATTTTGGACCTTCTCACATTAAACATGAAATACGACAGGCCACAGGAAGATATGACTTCACCGAGCTAAAAACAACCCATTTTTAGATGATTTTCCATATTGATCTCCTTCAAGGAAGCCAGTAAATAATCTCAGTGCCACTGTTTTCTTCTTGTTAATTTATATCTTTTACCAAAGAAAAGAAGTGTTTGCTAATGGAAGAAACAAAACAAAATATTTACACCACACCGCGCCTCTATTTTGACAAGGGCCTGTGTGCTAGCTAAGGAGGCTTTTTCTCCCTCATAAAATTGTTTACACGAAACAGTGGGAGAGAGCTAAAGAATAACAGTTTTTCTTTAGCAGCTGGAGGTTGTCTGAATGGAGTCTTCAATTCCCATGCATGTTTTGTAATGCAGATTTCTTTGAAAATGGTCTTGCCTATGCACCTTAAATACATTTTAGAATTATTTTACCATGAAATTAGTTTTCTCCGTCATTGGCTTAGTTGAATCCCCCCTTTTTTTTGATCAATGCTGGGACATTAAAGATAAAGCCCTGGCTGCACATGCTATTTTTGGAAGTCCCTATCAAAAATCCATCCTACAGCAGGGCGAGGTGCTGCGGAAGGCAGGTCATTACTGCTCCTCCACCTTGTACCCTGAGACTTGATTCTCTATTTTCCACCCTTGCTCCTGGCCTGTCTTTGTATATTTAAGAAGCCACAAATAGAACAGGAAAGATATTACAGCAACAGAAATAGCCCAGAACCTGGTAGCCATGGAATGAGCCAGGAGAATGTCTACTGTTCCACGTGCCCTTTTATTCACCCTCAACCATGATGGAAGCTTCTTAGTCTTGTCCCTGGCCGCCAGGCTCTGCATGGACAACTCATCCCTTGGGCAGTAACCATTATTGGCAAATGCCACATTTCAAGTCATTTTTCTAAGTGTAATTCATGCTCCTTATTTGCAGTATCTTGAACAGATTATTTCTACCACTGTTATGCTTCTATAATATTTATTGAATGTGGGAGATAGAATTCCTGTACTCCCTAGCAGTCCTATCTCAGTGTCCTTGACCAGCAGGATCTGTAGCACCAGGGGCTGTGATTGAAGTGCTAGTCCTTAGTCCCCACTCTAGACCGACTGAATTGGGAGCTCTGGGTCCCAGGATTCTGTGCTTCCACACACTCCCCACTGATTTTGCTGTGTGTCAAAATATAAAAAGCCCTATTCTACCATGTAATAGACTACCGTACACTAATAATTAGGTGTTTTAAATGTTTACCTTATGTAAAAATAAACACGAATCCACTGAAAAAAATCTGGAAAACAAATTCCATTTACAATATCCTAAAAACAAAACAAAAATCAAGTCAAACAAATAACCCTAGGAATAAATCTAACCAAGAAAGTAAAAGATCTCTACAATGAAAATTATGAAACACTAAAGAAAAGACACTGAAAATCCTTAGAAGATAAAATGTGCCATGTTTAAAATTTCTGAATCAAATAGCAACTTATGGTTTAGTAATCATGCTAGAAACTTTGTTGGTCGGTGGTGGTATTTATAGAGGTTGTAATGGTGATGGAAGTAAAGATGGTGACAGTATTGATATTAGTGGTACTGTTGATAACTGTGATGGCAATGACTGTTGCCATGACAATAATCTGATCTGATGGTGGTGATGATAACAGTCCTAGTGACATTGGTGATTGTGATGGTATTCATGATGATAGCGGCAATGGAATTAGAGATGGCAACACCGAAGGTGGTGATTGTTGTTGGTGGTGGTTGAGGGTCTTGGTGGTGCAGGTAGTAATGGTAATAATGACAGTGGTGGAAAGAACATGGCTGTGGCTTTAAAACAACCCAGTGAAGATTTTAGAAAATGGGGGACATTTTTTATTTCCTATGCTCTGCTGATTTCACAATAGGCAGCTCCCTTTCCATGCTAACTTTTCTTCTGTCTCTAAAAATACAATCAATTTTAACTAGGGAAGTCTTTACAAATAATGCTACATCCATACCAAAGATTCTTCAAAGCCAACAAAATAAATTTTCAATTATTTGTTTGGTGCACATTCAATACCCTTGGGAAATGAGAGCTGTAAAAGGAAGCCAACCCTGTAATTTAACAGTGTTAAAACTCTTCCCATATTTACTTTCGCCCTTACCATTCTACCTGAGAGGATGGTCTGTGTCATTGTTAGTTGGCACATTTTTTTTTACTCCACACTTTGAAATATGAATCTATTACAAAGGATGATGTTGGTGAGGCATTGGGGATGAATAAGTTAGGAATAGTAATTAGTTTTCAGACATGCCTTTTGAGGATGGCAATGCGTTTTCCCCCAAAATAATTTCCTCCCGAGTAGTTGGTTTATAATAAGAATCATTTAGTTTGACTAAATTTGCACATTCTGAATGGACTGTCTTTATCTTCCTGACACATTATTTCCCAATTTCATTGTACTGTTTCTTCTGCTCATCATTTTCCATAAAAGACAACTTCTTCAAGATACATCAGCCTGTGGCCCCTGTTCCTCATATCTAGAATGGGAAGCCTTTCCCACTCAAACAAATAAAAAAAATATACAAAATACTCAGTTTCTTCCCACATGCCCCTTTACTTAGAGCCTAACCTCTTGCACAGTCATGGTTTTTGAAACTGTTGTAAGAGCTGTCTTGTTTCTCTCACTCATATATTAAAACACCATATCTTGTTCTTGTCCTAAAGAATTCACTGAACTTTCAGTAATTCCCTCTAGTGCTCAGTTTCACAAGGCCATTTCTCAGACCTCTTTCTGACCATCATTTGGCATTTGACCCATTGATCCACACCCTCCTGCATAGCTATTCATCTGGCCACCTCCAGTTTACAATTTGGATTTCAGCTTAACAGTCAATAACTCCAAGATGACTTTCTGAACCCCACCAAGTCTAGGAAAGAAATAACATAAGTATTTTTTTCATAACTTGGAAACTTAAGAAATGTCCATTCATTTCTCTGTCCCATTTCCTTTGTATCCCAAATGTTTGGCACGTGTATGGCACCCAGTAGACATATATTTTCCTCAAATTTCTTTTGGTTTCAAATAAAAGAAGCTTTCTCAAGTGTAAGCAAAAGGAGAATTTACAGTTATGATTCAAAGTTACATCTTGGGTCAAAAGGCAGGAAGTGCTGCCAGGCCTTGGGAGACTGAGAAAGGAAAAGACAGCTGTAGAAACCAAGGCAATTTATCTAAGATGTACTCTGCCTTCGGGGACCAAATGACTGCTAGCTTCTGCTTCTTTCTGTATTTCAGTCCCATTTTTTTTTTTTTTTTTTGGCCTCAACAAACTTGCTTTTCTTCTGTGGTGGATTTTGTTTTCAGTATTGAGGGTAGAATCCAGGCCCTTGTACATGACAGGCAAATACTCTACCACTGAGCTTCACCCCCAAACCCACCTTTCCTTCTTATTGGCTCCCCTTTCCTCTTCTGAGTTTACAGGTCCTCAGTTCCAGTGCTCTATGCCAGAGGAGCAGACACAAGTGGTAGAAATGTGGTTCCCCAGGTTGTGCCCTGAGGATATTGGGGGGGGGGGGCTGTGAAATGTTTACAGAGGATGGGGGTCATGAGTTGGGAAGATACTCCTATATGCATCTATTTCACTTAAAAGTCCAGGGCATGATTGAACCACTCTCTTAGTATGTTTTAATTTCCTTAAGCAATCCGAACTCGCAAAAGACCAATATGTCTCATTTATAAGAAGGTGATTTTATCCAGAGTAGCTGCGACACTCCTGTATACTTTCCTTATTAACACAACAGGATATATTGTCTCCATGGAAAGAGCTACTTTTATCTAAAATGAGTTCCTAATGGGGTCTGGGTTGACCACCTCCTTGTTTTTGTAGTTAAAGAAAGCCAGAGTTGGAGGGTGAGGAAAAAAATTCAGTACTTCAGTTCCTCAGCTGTAGCTAGGGAAGGCAGGGTCATCAGCAATGACAAGTATCTCAGAGACTTACAAAGGCGTGCAGTTGTTTTTCTGGGTTATAGGTCTGAGGAGCTGAGGTTTGATTAATTTGAGTTTAAATTCATTGGATTTTCTGCAACTGGTTTGGATCTGCTCCTTCCTGGGCTGAAGGTGGCAGAGGCCACCTGGGACTTGCTTTTCTAAGGCAGGAACCTATGTGGACATGGGGCCTGCTTCTGAAGGCCTGGGCTCAGAAGTGGCAACTTTACTTCAACTCACATCCTATAGGGGCAAGGCCAGGCTAAACACTAGTTGGGGAAACATACATTTCATCTTCTCTATTGCCAGCTCTGTGGCATCAGGGACAAACAAGAATTGGTAACAAGGTTCATATCTACCCTAGTCCTAAATCGCTTACATGATTTCTACAAATTTTTGATTCTTTACGGTCAAGCTCAAATTCTTGAGCTAGGAATGATAGGTGCTAGGTGTGCAGAAGTCTCGAGCTGTGCTCTCCAGCTTTGCTTCTTCTTAATTTTCTCTCATACATGTATAGTTTAGTTCCAGCCAAATTGAATCTCCATGCTACATAGTCTGCTGTTTTCAGTCCTCTGCATGCTATTTTTTCCCCTAGTCTCCTCTTCTTCTGTATCTAGCTGAATCTTCTCTTACCATTTTTAAAGTATGCTTTTATTGGTGCATTATAGTCTCACTTAATAATGTAGTTCTTATCTTACCTTTAAAACATAGATCCAGCAAAAACTTCCTCCTGGGAGCACTGCATAGTTCCACTAACACACATATATTCCCCTGCTGTGTGCGTCTTAGCACCCAGTGCTAAGAAGTCTATGCTGTATTGTTGCTTTGACTATCTTTTCCTCCAAATAGAATGGGAAATTCCTCAAGGACGATGGCAGTTCCTCCGTCAACTTTCCTTCCCTACCATCGACAGAGTACCTGCCACACACTGATAGCAGGTGCACTATCAGTGTGTCTGAGGGGAGAGGAGGATAATGAGGATGAGACAGTAGAAGGAAGGAAGAGACAAAGAAGGGAAGAAGGAAAGGGTGCTGGTTGTTGACTTGTGGGACGACACATTCACTGGATTCATGCTGCAAGCTTGTGTTAGAAATAGCTAATTGCCATAGTTCAGAGATGGTAGACCTTAGCCAGTCCACCATTGTTTGTTCTATTTTCTTTTCTTTTCTTTTTTTTTTTTTGTGGTACTGGGGATGAAGGGGCCTTCTACCTCTGGGCTATACTCCCAGACCTATTTTATATTTTATTTGTAAACAGAATCTCACTATGTAGCTGAGAGCCTCATTAAGTAGCTGAGGCTGGTTTCAAACCTGTGCAATCCTTCTGTCCCAGCCTCCCAAGTACTGGAATTACAAGCATGTGTCAACACGTCCAACTTGCTCTATTTTCTAGACAATATCTTTTTACAAATAGCATCCAGATGGTTGGTATATTTACTAAATATACCTAGTCATATAATCTATTTATATATATTTTAGTAATATAGCATTTTATGCATATCATTTATCATGTGCTAAGACCATAGGTCCCTTTCCAGAGCTAAGTGTGCCCTTCCCTCTTTGTATATGCGTCATGGCTACCACCTTGCCAAGTAGCATCTGCCTGAACATGGGCGGGTTTAATTACCCAGGGAGCACTCTTGCCCTGTCATTGACTGATATGCCATAAAAAGCACAGCCTCACGTAGCCCTAGTGGAATACTAATAAGGAAATGGGGACTTGGCTGGCATTAGGTCATTTTCTTATTGGAAAAACACAGGGTGATGAATGTGGCCAGGGCTGAGTTCCTCCATATTCCAGGCATGTATCAAAAGGAGTTTATCTTTATCTCAGCACTTGTGCCTAAGAGACTGCGTGACACATCATGGTAAATAACCTCTTAAAAAAGTATAAGCTGGCTTGTTTTAGAATGCATGTGCAGTTAAAAATAGGTAGGGAGTTTGACACACACCTGATTGCTTCGGAGATGAAATTCGAAGCGCCTGACATCGTAACCTCTTGTGGGGAAGGTTTCTCCCCCTCTCACCTCTTGTCTCCAGCTGTTCCAGTGGCAGCCAGGTCTACAGAGGCGGTGTGCAATTACTCAGAATATCTGCCCCTGCTCTTGGCAGCGACTCACACGTCCTGGCTTCTGCAGATGATGGATGGCACTTTCTGTAAAATGCGATTTCTCTGAAATAGGGAGGTTGAGTCTAGAAAAGGGTAGGTCTTGGTTCCCGCAGGATGGCAGCGCTGAGGATGTGGCTGGCAAAGTTGGGAGGTCACTATGTGAGACCTGCAATGAGATTTCATCAGAAGAAAAGTGACACCACATCGCTCAGGGTCAGGTTGAGTACAGTCTACTCCTAAGTGAAAAACCGCAGTTTTTTCTTTCATTGGGATTTTTTTTCCAGTGCGTGGTCTTAACCCGGTGGGATGGCAAAGGCCTGGCCTAGTGTTGTGAGCTTGTGTGGTGCATGACTTCCCTGGGAACCACAAGAGGAGTGGAAAGTTGCCGAGATGGCTGTCAACATACAACGAACAGTGAAAATCAATGGGAGGAAAATGGTTCGTTTTTGCTTCATTGATTTTTGCTGGTCAATGAATCCTCTTCATTTTATGTACCCCCCTCCTTCAATTTTTCCCCTGTTGGAAACATCTTAATGTCACTGCTCTGCATTAAGTACAGTCCTGAGAGTGACAGTTCCTTTAGCAGCAGGGAGTTGTTAGTGGTGACAATGTGTCGGGTTTGGAGAGGAGCTCAGTAAGATGAGACCATAGCTTAAGGACAGTGATGTTTACTCCTAGACACTAGATGGTTCCAAGGAGAGGATGGTGGGGAGCATGGGATGTGGATTGAGTGGTTTAGCTTAGTTGCTGGAATTATTGTGTTTAGATGAATAAGAGAAAAAAAAATTGGTACTGTGTATTAAACCCAGGTGTGTTCTACCTCTGAGCTATACCATGGCACTTCTGATTTTTTTTTTTTTTTGAAAAAAGGTCTTCCTAGGTTGCTGAGAGTCTGGCTAAGGTGCTAAGGCTGAAACTGTGATACTCCTGTCTGGTCTTGAAACTGTGAGCCTCCTGTCAGCCTCCCAAGTGTTAAGATTACCTGACTGATAGAAGACATTTTTTTTTTTTAAATGGTGACAGGTTCCATGGATAGAGAGCAAGAACAGGGTTCCAGAAAAAGAGCAGGGACAAATCTGTGTGGGTTAAAGGATGGCATGTAGAAAAGAATCTTTGATTCACACAGAGTTACTACATTGATGTTTTCTGCAATAATGTAAAAAATAGATAGCATTTAGTATAGTAGTGTACATTTAAAGTAGTAACTTAACCATTTAGATGTTTTTGCTTATTTTTAGTTATCAGACTAGGTAGAAGGATAATTTGGCTACAACATAAATAGGAAACCCAGAAATCCATAATTTTAACAACACTATCTGAAATGCTTGCCCCAGGAAGGCTTCTTCAAATGGAAAAAAGATGAACAAAAAATTATTTCTAAGCCGGGCATGGTGGCACATATTTGTAATCTCAGCATTTGAGAGGCTGAGACAGGAGGATCTGAGTTCACGGCCAGGCTCAGCTACTTAGTGAGGCCCTTTGTAACTCAGTGAGACCCTGTTTTTAAAAAAATAAAGAATAAAAAAATCGGGCTGAGGGTGTAGCTCTGAGCTAAAAATGCCCTTTGGTTCTAATCCCACTACCACAAAAATTATTTCTACCTAGATTTGTTATTTTTATATTTCTAAATAAATAACTTATTTATTTAGCATTTTAGTTATTTCTTCCAAACAATCTTTAGGTTGATTTTTATATTTTTAAAATTTCAGCTGAAAAACCAACACACAGGACTTTAAAAAATGCTTAAGATCAAATAGAAGCTGAGCACAATGTTCACATGAGAACATAGAAGCTATTTTGTTTATTGATTGGCTATTAAACATATATTAGCATATGGGAGAATGGTTGAGAATTACAGGAATGTCTCCAAGCCGAAAAAGCAAAGTTCAAGGCTAAAAGGCAACTCAATTTTCTAAGCGAGGTTAATTTATTTTTATACCTATATCAATTTACATTTTGCATTTGGAAATTTCTGCTCTGATACCCGTACAGAGACATGCATGTTCTTAGGTTTTGAATGGACTCAGTTCTCTGAGCTATTTTTACTCCAGTCTTCTAGATTTTGGTTTAGGACCAGAAAGATGGGCAGTGACATAGAAGCCTGCTTCATGGTCTAAGTAATGCCCTATAACAGGGAAATATGTGCTTGTGCAGCTCTGGGCAGACTAACCAAGGATGATAGACGGTTGATATCAGCTATTAAAATAGTTTCCACAAATGCACATTTTCCTTAAAGCCTTGGGTGCTAATACAAGCAAAATAGTTTCATTGATTGATAACAAATATATAATGTATCTTCAAGCCAGTTTTCACAAGTTTCTTTTATTTCCCTGGAAACCTCTGCCTGCCCCTTGACCGTCAGCAGTCTGTTAGGGCCCACGTCAGCAGAAGCTATTTGGCCAGAATATAGTCCTGAGAAAATTGCTGCATTGCCCAGCAACCAGAATAACAACAACAACAACAACAACAACAACAACAACAACAACAACACCTTCTAGACTTGCTCTCTTTTGTTGTTAATGGATATACTAGTTAATTAGGGACTTAACTCGTCCAACAATGATATCAGCTAAAATCATTGTAACTTAGTTCCCTGGGAAAGCAGGTAAGGCAGCTAAACATGTAGCTGTGTTCACATGCCAAATTGAAGAATTCAAAAGTTGAATGAAACAAGATAATTAAGTGGGGTACAGTGGTGCATGCCTGTAATCCCAGTACTTGGGAGCCGGAAAGAGGAGGATCACAAGTTCAAGTCTAATCTCAGCAATTCACTGAGACCCTGCTTCAAAAGTAAAAAAAAAAAAATTAAAAAATAATTGGTTGTATAACTTGGAGGTGTAATGCCTCTGTGTTCAACCCCCAGTGCAAAACCAACCAACCAACAACAACAGAAAAAATAAATTTACAGTAATTAGCTTAACCTCGTTCACACATCCTTATCTGTATAAAGAAGGAAAGAAAAGAAGATCCTTGCAAACAAAGGCAGAAAAGAAAAGCCGGCCGGTGTGAGCCTTCACACAGATTTTGCTTTAGAACACAGGCTCACCTGTGGAGGTCCACAGATACCCGAGCAGCTGGTAGATTTGTACTGAAAGAGAACAACCATGGGAAAGTAAGAGGTAGCGATGCTTTTGCTGAAAGGAATCGATGTGCTTCCCCATAGCTGGTGAAAGCTGCTAAATGTTAGGAAAAAATCTGAAATCGACATGATAAAAAGAGACAGTCTTCATCTTTGCTGGAGTCTTAAGACTACAGGAACACAGATAATTAGGTTAATTTCTCTTGACAGCTTCTTGGGATCCCTAGACATATTCGATGGATGGGCTGCCGAGGGAGACAGAGAACTGAGACTTGAATCATTCCTTGAGACAGTTTCCTACCTGTGGTGACATTAGATCTCGTGAATTTTGCCACGTGTTGCTCACTTAGATGTGATATATTTGTGGTATAGTGTCTTGAATCACAGAAAGAGAAATATACTTGTGCTGTTAATGATGGGAAACCAATCCCTGGGGAAAACTTGATATCAAAAGCTGGTGGGGTGAAGCTGAGGATGACACTGCCATGATTTGAGAGTGTCCTTGAGTTCCTCTAAATAATTCAGAGCATCTCGCACAGGGGAAGGATTGAAACACATTGTTAGGAGGAATTTCATGCAAGTAGAGCTATTTAATATTGGACGTGAGTTGCTGAGACGGGCTACTTACTCTTCAATTTCCTGTGTGTATTGCTTTTTTTTAAAAAAAAATCAACTTATTTTTATTAAAATATTGGCCATGTAGCATTTCTTTTCATTTTCTTTATAAGGAGGCAGAGGCTAACAGAATGCAAACTCCCCGGACCCCGCTGGCCATCACACCCTAACTAGCACCAACTGGGAGGTGAACCTTTGGAATTCCTGGTAGCACAATCTCCACTCAACTGATGCTTCATTTAGTTAGCGCAGAACACAATGTGACTTACAGGCTGGGGGCATGAGACGGTAGAAGAAGAGAGGGATGTTAAGGACTTTGCATGTGGTTATCCCACCTCTTTAGGAATGATAATTACAATTAATGCAAAACAATTTCTTTTCAAAACAACCTGTATTATTTTGTAGGTAACAATGCTTTGTGCTTCGTTAATGCCCATGAAACTTTTAGGCTAAGGCAGTAAGTGCCTTTATAGATTTGTAGGATCCGGTTCTTAGAGGGTAAGAGCTGACAGCCATGTGCACCCTTCAGTCTGTGTCTCAATCAGGGAGGGACTTACTTCCATGATTAAAAATCAGGTTGTATATGCTGAAACAGAAATACTGTCTTACCCATTTGCTACATGCTTTATTAAAGATGAAAACAAACATAAAAGAAAGCAAAACAGAACAAAATAAAACCATCTCTTATTTGCCGAAGTATTAGAAGGCTGAGCCTCAGGAAGGGCGACTCGCTTTTCCTCCAAGAAATCTTATCCTAATTAGGTATGGCCAGCAGTTTGTAACTAATTAATGTTTTCTTAGAGATACAAAAAAATAGTACTTAGCTCAGAGCCTCCGGGCTAGAACAGTGGGTGCTCAATCGATACGTGTTGAACGCAGAACTGATGTGAACACTTGAGAACCTGGAATTAAGACTTGGTATTTTAAATGAGGATAGATGGCTCAGTTTTATGTGAGTTCATTAACTTCCCGCTTCTTTGGGGCCAGAAATATAATAAGGGGAATCTACACAGAAGGGTTTTAAGGCTGTCAAGAAAAGAGGATGTGGAAAGAAAAGGAAAGAAAATAAAGGTGAGGAGTACTAATGGCAAAAAGGGAAGAAGCGTTCGAGTAGCTTAAAAAGGAATGCAGTTAGAGAAATAGAAAGGATGAGGAGGACAGACAAAGCTGGCGGGGGAGCTGACTAGGAGTCCATTATCCTCCAGATCATTCCCTAGACCCGTCTCCCATGTAATTGTTCACTCTGTCCCTGCTTGAAATGAAAATCTGATCTGGCTTCCAAGTAAGTGCATTTCTATCACTGCCACCGTGCTGGTTTTTATATGATCAGTAATAATAACAGGAATAATATCATACCATCATTCACACTTAGCATCTGCTTTGAGTTGCTCACCCTGTGACAATTTTATGTCCACAACTCCAGTTTTTACAACTGCTCCATAAGGGAGATGTGATCCGTTCTATTTCATGAATTTGATGTGAGGGCCAAGAAAGATCAGATTAATTGCCCAGGGTCACACAACCTCCAAGTGGTAGAAGGAGAATGAAAGGGAGATTGATTAGACTCTTAAGTTCCTTCTCTTTTGTTTTATATTTTTGGAATAACTAAGAAGGAAACCCAGGAGAGAGGTGCAGAAGACTTAAGCATTTGTTAATCTACCCATCCACCCATTCATTTGACAAATATTTGTCAAAGGTCTGCCATGGGCTTGCCCTGAGGATGGTGCGGTGTCTAGAAAACAGTCCCGAGTTGAGGAGTGTCAGGGAGACAGGTGGTTACATATCCTGAAGCACTAACCCTGGACAGGAGTGAGCAGAGGTTTAACTTGAACATGTAATTCAGCCTTAACCAGACAGGAAAGAAGTGTTTACCCAAACAAGACTTGAGTAGCTAGCCAAGAGGAAGTTGTGCAGGGTAGCACCAGCACTCCAGAAAGAGGAAGAATGATTTTATACCTCTACCTCAGTAGTTCCAGGAAAATCAGGAACTTACAGGATGAAGCAGAGAGTGAAATGTCAAGAAACAGGAAAGAAAAAATAAAAGAAGGTCCCATTATGGTGGGCCTTGAAGGCCATGGGTGGATTTTGCTTTTGGTCCTTAGAGTCATGGGAAACCACTGGAATGATTTTAGCCAAAGGAAAAAATAAGGACTCATAAATGAACTTTAAAATGAGAACTCTGGCTACACAGAAAAATAAATTAGAATGGGTAAAGGCCAGAGGCAGGGAGGCCTGCCCCATCAATACAGGTGAGAAGGAATGTGTGTGACTGATCGTGGCAATGGTTAGCACCGGATGGATTTGAGAAATATCAATGAGATGGAATTAAGAGGACTTGGGGATTAATAATATGGACAAGTGGGCTTTATTAGTCAGGTTAAACTAAGTTATGCTGCTATTAAAAGCAGCACCCTAATACCCATAGCTTAACCAAAGCCTCTCCCTCTTTCTCATGCAGTTGGTCTAGGCAACTCTTTTGGACAATTGTCCTACATGCTCAGCAACATAGTTGCTTCAGTCTTGTGTCCCCTCCTTCTCAACAGGAGACCCCTGCAGTCACCATGCAGTAAGAGGATGACTGAGGAGTTGTGTGTCATCTTAATACCTTAGCCCAGAAACGACTCACTACACTTTGCCCATATCTAATTGGCTAAAACTAGTCACATAGGCTCACTCGGTGGTAGGAATGCAGAGCAGTTCAGCCTTCTGTATGCTTAGGAGTGGGGAACCTTCCAGATGTTGGAAGACACTAGTATTGTCTACCCCAAGGACTAGCAAGCTCTCCAATTTCAGAATTTAATAATATATGTGTGTGTATATGTATGCATGTTTTTTGGGGGGATATATGTGTATGTGAGGTCACAGCATACTTAACTTCCATGTTTTGGTTTATGAACTGTGGAAGGTATACATATCTCACTGCTTTTCCTGAATGTGGCTACATTGCTCTGAAGACAATGTCAATTTTATTGCAATGCCCCTTTGCACATCACTGGGTCCATCCAGCTTATTTCTACTTTGCTAGTCCTTGCCCCCCTATTCTGCCACCCACGGCAAATGTCTCTTTAAAAATTAGTTTGTGATGTACACCTGTAATCCCAGTACTTGGGAGGCTGAAACAGGAAGATCACGGTTCAAGGTCAGCCTCAGCAAGTAAGCACGATTCTTAGCAACCCAGAGAGACCCTATTTTAAAACAAAAATAAAAAGGGCTGAAAGTATAGCTCAGAAGTAGAATACCTCTGGGGTTCAATTCCCAGTAAACACACACACACACACACACACACACACACACACACACGTAAT
Organism: Muscardinus avellanarius; assembly: GCF_963383645.1. Lineage (NCBI taxonomy): Eukaryota > Metazoa > Chordata > Mammalia > Rodentia > Gliridae > Muscardinus > Muscardinus avellanarius. The sequence goes on from NC_137787.1 coordinate 187,879,570, forward strand.
TTGAGGGGAAATTTAATGCTCTCTTGGGAAATGACTCACCAGCAATCCTCAGTCCTTGTGTTCAAACTTCCTGGATGACCAGTTCATTTAATTGTGACCTCAGTATATTGAGGAAACGTTTATATACACTTGAGAAATGGTGATGTGCTAAAGAGAAACAAAGTGTTTGGCTTTAGACACATTTGTTTGGATTCATTCCAAGCCACAGATAAGACTGATTAATTGTAAAAAAAAAATCTCCCTCTAAAAGCCCTTATTTTCTATTTTATTACACGGAATTTGGGGTTTTGATAGAGAATGAGAATTTCTTGATTACCTCTGCCTGGTAAATTTCAGCATCTGAATTAACCAGCAAATGCATCATCTCTATCCTCTCCCTTAGACACCAATGAAGTCAAGATGAGCTATCTGAAATCAAAGAGCGGATGATCTCAGATTCTTGTCCAGGCTTGAGAAGGGCTTATGATAGAGGAAGAAGTTTTTAAAAAGTGTGTTTGTCGGTCAACAAAAGCAATCGCAAAACAGGGCAGTGTTTCCTGCTTGACTCCTGTGAAAGTAGAGGGTAACAAAGAGTCTCTTCTAACCCGGTTCCTTTTCTCTTGAGTGAGCCCACAGTAGGTATGCAGGAAACATTTTTAGAATGAGTTGAGAGTAGGAAAATCAGACTTAATGGAGTGCTGTCTTGACAGTCCAGAGCAGCTCTGCTTAGCCCCTGGGCTGGTAATATACATGACGGGTATACCTGCTGGTGCTTTACCAATCTTGGCACGTGGTGTGTCTTTGCCACCTTCCCCAGATGCATTCTGCTCTCAGAAAAAACATACACATCTGCCATGATTTCCCATCCACCAGCCCTGGGACTTTGGTCAACTTGCAGCTTTTCTGATCCTCGGGTGATCAGCTTAAAGAGAAGAAGCAGGGTGTGATCTTGCCTGTCACCTCCTAGGCTTGGCATGAGATGGGATGAGATTTCTTGCTTTGGAGACTAGAAGGTGTTCTGTGATGAGCTCTAAAGGTAATTATTTTCCCAAATCCTCTTTCTCTGGCCAGGCTCTCCCCTCCCTTCCCATGTCTCTTTCTTCTCTCCTTTCTCTTCCTAGAATCCTGCTCACCTCTGTCCTCTGCACATTCACCAACTCTGAAAATAAAGAGTATAAGTGGAGGGGAAAATCTCTTCCTGCTGCTGAAAGATTCGGCAGAGCTCTCTTTTCCCTTTGTCCTCTCTTGTCCTTAAGGACATCATTCGCTCTGCCTCTCATGCACTGTGGGTGCTTTATAAATATTCTTATTAATAATAACCCAGAGAGTTGCCCGTTTCTACACCAGCAATGATATTTACTAGTTACCTATGACACTCATCTTCAGGGTCTTTTCTCCTGGGGCAAACACGGGCTCATTATTTTGGTCTGTCAATCTAACATTTTTTTTTGCCATGCCTCCCGGTGGAGACTAAGAGATGGGGTATGATGCTGAGATCATTAGCTTTTGAATCTGGCTCCTTGAAGCCAAACAGAGTGTACTCTCTGCCCATACGACAATAATTTGCAATCTCTTTAGGTTCACATTTCTAATTTGTTTAGCTTTTCTGTAAAGCTCGCCTTGAATATAACATTGTCTGTCCTATGGGACTAACTTTTTATTTGGTCTCCTTGGAGCACTGTTAGAAACCCATAATAATCAAATGACTTGATTAAGGTCATTTCCTGGGCCTAGGCAGCTTAATCCATCTAGGTGCTGACCAGCCTTCAAAATGACTTTCCATCAATTTGATATAGCAGTTTCTTTCCCCACTTCAAGTTCAGTCAAACATTAAGTATAATTAAGTAGGTGAAAGAGAAATCTGTAGGAAAGTGTAAAACTTACAAGAAAGATTAATCTTCATGAGGGTATTCTACATTCTCTTGTCGATATTATATTCATAGAGGGCCCTAGGAAGAATTGTTAAATAGAAAAAAAATGTACAGAGTTATACCTATGCCTTTACTCATTGCTTCATATGACTTCTTCAGTGTTTCTCAACAAATTTTCATTTCCCCCCACTACATCTTTTAGCATATCATGCATTTACATGCTCATTGGCTGAATTGATAATAAGCAAAGCTTATTGAATATTACTAGTGTTCCAGATACCAGGCCCTGAGGAGACTGTCGATATGCCAAAGCAGATGTAGTCTCTACCCTCATGATGCTCATAAGCCATCAGCAAGATCATCACAATAAAAGTATGAAGGTAAACTGAGTTCTAATTCCTGAAGGAAAGATTTACGTCTTATAAAAATGTATTTAACCATGATGACAATCAGATTTTGAGGGCACGGCAGTCAGGAACATGATCTAGAGAGTTACATGGTGACCAGGAGTCCTGGTGCAGTGGAACTATAAGGAGCGTGTTCCTCTAAGAAGCAACAGTGGGTGCAAAGGCCCAGTGGTGGAAAGAAGCTGTATTTTTAATGAAATAACAGGAGGGTGGTGGGTTCAGAGCTCAAAGAACACGGGGGCAGTCGTTTGGGAGGGAGAGGTAACAGAACGCAGTCCCCAAGATGATGTAGAGCATCCACAGGAGAGCGTGTGAAATGAGTAAAGAATTTTAACTAAACTGTAGCCAGATACAAAATTAACTTATGAAACTGAATAACTTTTTAAATATACCAACCATGAAACCACTGAAAAAGAATTCTGGAAAACAATTCTATTTACAGTAGGCAGAAGAAGAAAAAGAAAAAGGAGTAGAAGGAAGAGGAGGAGGAAGAGGAGGAGGAGGAGGAGGAGGAGAAGGAGGGGGAGGAGGAGGAGGTGGTAGAGGAGAAAGAAGAGGAGGAGGAGGAGGAGGAAGGGGAGGGGGAGGGAGAGGAAGAGGAGGAGAAAAAGGAGAAGAAGATGACAACTCAGGAATAAATCTAAGGAGGTAAAAGACCTCTACAGTGAAAATTATTGAACACTGAAGAAAGAAACTGAAGAAGACGTAGAACTTGGGATGTTTCTCATTTCTCTGTGAATCCCACCTCACTCTCCTCTCTCCCAGTGCATTAGTGAGATTGGTAGTGATACCTTTGTATATAGTGCTATGTCCATATACAAAGGTATCATTATCAATCTCACTAACATGTAGTAGGAGGGAGGAGAGGAATGGGGTGGGATCCAGAGGGATTACCAGAGCACTACCCAGTATCCACACCAAGTGCTGTGTGCATGTATGTTTTTATCACTTTGAACCTCACTGTGACATATAATTACAATATAATAGTGAAGGCATAAAGGAAAAGATTGTGATGTGCTCAAATTTTCATTTTGAAGGAAGCGTTTAGCTTTGTTTTAAAGGCAAGATAAGTACCTGATTTTAAATTACAATACAGATCTATAGTAACAATAACAGTATAGTACTGAAACAAGACCAGACACATAGGCCAGTGGAATGGAATAGAAGATACAGAAGCAAATTCTCATATCTATTGCCATGTGCATATATACTCAGATTTTCCAAAGTCTCTTCTGACACTCAATTAGAAAATTGAGCAATTTGAGATATTTGTAGAATAGATTTTGAGGTTCACTATTATATCACACATCTCCTTGACAGAGGAGTTTTTTGGTGTGTGTGTGTGTGTGTGTGTGTGTGTGTGTGTGTGTGTGTTTTAAAATAGACTTTATTTTTAGAGCACTTTTAGGTTCACAGTAAAATTGAGGAGTAGGCACCAAGATTTCCTGTAAATTCCCTGTAGGATAAGCATACTTCCCCCATGATCAACATCTGCTGTCAGAGTATTTCAAGACCAGTGCACCTACAATGACATGTTAGTATTACCCAATATCCACGGTTTATGTTAGGTAGCACTCCTGGTATTGTGCAATATGTCAGTTTGGACAGATATAGAAGCACACATGCCCACCACTGTAGAACCATACAGAAGAGTTTCAGGGTGCTAAAAGTCCTGCTTCATCCTTATTCTTTCCTTCGTACTCTACTCCACCCCACCCAAACTCTTGGCAACCACTCGTCTTTTTATTGTCTCCTTGGTTGTATTTTTTTCAAGCATGTCAATATAGTTGGAATCATACAGTTTGTAGCCTTTTTCATCTGACTTCTTTCATTTAGTAATATGTAGTTTTCTTCCATGTTTTTCCTTGGCTTGATGGCTTTTTTAGTATTGAATAATATTCCAGTGTTTGGATATAACACTTTATTCATCTATTTGCTTTATTGAAGGACATCTGAATTGTCTTTAAAGTTTTTTTTTTTTTTTTTTTTTTTTGGTTGTACTGGGGTTCCCGGAAGCCCTTCTACCTACGAGCTACACTCCCAGACCTATTTTTATATTTTTATTTGGAAACAGGGTCTCTTAAGGCAGCGTGGCTGGCTTTGAACCTGCGCGATCCTCCTGTCTCCGCCTCCCAAGCGCGGGGATTACAAGCGTGCGCCACCACGCCCGGCAAGTTTTAACAACTCTAAATAAAGCCACAGTTGCCTGGCATGATGGTGAATGCTTGTAATTCCAGTATTTGGAAGATGGAGACTGGAGGATCTCGTTTCTTGGACAGCCTCAGCTACTTAGTGAGGCCCTTTGCAATTCAGTGAGACACTGTTTCAAAAATAAAAAGACTATAAACTAGGGCTGAGGTGTAGCTCAGAGGTACAATGCCCCTGAGTTCCATCCCCAGTACTACACACACACACACACACACACACACACACACACACACACCCCAAGCCACAGTTAACATTCATGTGCAGGTTTTTGTGTGAACATGTTTTCAGCTTCTTAGGTTAAATACTAAAAAGTATGATGGCTGGATCGTATGGTAAGAGTATGATTGTTATACAAAAAACTACCAAACTCTTTTGAAAGTGTCTGTACATTTTGCATCCCCAATGGTAATGAATAAAAATTCCTGTTGGTACAAAATCTTGCTAGCCTTAGGTTGTATGAGTGTCTTGGATTTTATCCACTCTAGTTAAAGTATTTAGTGGTCTCTCAGTGTTGTTGTTTAGTTTTCATTTCTCTTATCCTAGACCATGAGAAACATTTTTTTCACATGCTTATCTGCCAAGACTATACCTGCTTTGGTGAGGTGTCCATTAAGTCTGGACTATTTTTTTTCTTTGTGGCACTGGAGATAGAACCCAGTGGCTTTCTACCTCTGGGGCACACTCCCAACCTATTTTATATTTCATTTGGAAATAGGGTTCCCTAAATTGCTGAGAGCCTCACTGAGTAGCTGAGGCTGGTTTGGAACCTGCACAATCCTCCTGTCTCAGCCTCCCAAGTACTAGGATTACAAGCATGCACCACCATGCCCGGCTAAGTCTAGACTCTTTTTATTGTTAAGGTTTTGTTTTATGATTGTTGAATTTTAAAAGCTCTTTATATATCATAGATAACAGTCCTTTATCAGGTTATGCCTTTTACAAATATTTTCTGCCAATGTGCGGCTTTCTTTTCATTCTTTCAATGATGCCCTTTCAGAGCAGAACATTTTAATTTGAATGAAATCCAATTTACTTTTTCATGGGTCATGTCATTTGTGTCATATCTAAATAGTTACTTATTCGCTAATTCTCTATACAGAAGGAGATCTTGAATTATAGATTGAATATATAGCATAATAAGTATCAGTGATTGGGGAGCTTGAAATTAAAACAACTTTGATATGACCTATTACATCCTCAAATAGAAAGGTAGTAAACTGGGATGAATAATATTATTCAGGCACAAAAATGCCATTAGGTCAGACTCATGAATGGAATTTCCAGTTTAGGCAGTACTGACTCCACTGAAAGTCAGATAAAAGGCAGGCCCTAATGTACATGATGTACATTAATAAACATATTAAGTCAATCAGTAAGCTGAAAATGAGAAGGAGGGATGGGGAGGGAATGGGGAGGGAGCTGGGGAAGGGCTAAATGAATGATGTGTGCATGTATGCCTCTACTATCCTGTACCTTATTAAGATGTATGACTACATGCACCAATAAAAACTCAATAAAAATAGGCAGACTAGCTGGTAATGCCAAGAGATGAAGCCTTACTTGAAAGGATCCATATCAGAAAAATGACAGAGTTGACCCCTATTCAGTTGTGATTAGGTTGTTGTAAAGTGCTCCAAACCCATGCAGTATTGTTTTTTGTATTTGTTTTTAAGGAGGTGTGCAAGGGACATCTGATTCTTTTACGTAAGGGTTTTGCCAATCTCCTCTCTGCTAAAATATAATAATATGACTAAGAAGACAGGCAGAATAGGAGAAAACTCTAAGAGAGTAATGTTGCTCACCCAGACTGAAAGCAATCTAATAGCTTGTTTCGCAAGGGAAAATTGCAAGGGAGCTCTTGAATTATAGAAAGATCGACATGAGGTTTCCCATGTCAAGGTGTGTTGAGGCAGTCCTAGCTTGGGTGGCGAGTATATCCCCATGCCTTAGAATCTTTATAGGTGACTGCTAACAAATCTGAAAAGTTGCTTTGTGATCAAATTTCACATCTAAATGTGATACTGATACGAAGTAAAAAAACTAGTTAATAGGGACTGATGTTTACTGGTGGGCTAGTGTTAGGAGAGGCCTTGGGAGATCTAAAATTCATAATTCAATGATTATTTCCAGTTATACCTCAGTATGTGATATGAATGTCGTATTTATAGAGACTAGTAGATGCTGAAGATAGAGGCCATGTTTGGTGTCTGTATGCCTTGGCTTCTAGCATTGGCTGGTAGCATATTTTAGAAAGTGCAATGTTTAAACAAAGTGGAACAAAAAATTAGATCCTGAGTCACATCCGTGCTGCACATTTGGTTTGTGATCCGTTTTCAGCATGAGTTCAAACACGATCGCAGGACCTCTGCAGCAGAATGTGTATGCACTGATGATGTGAGTCAAGCTCAGTGTGTTCTATTTAAATTATGTTCAAAATGTGAGGCTGGTTAGGCACATCCATCTCTGTGACCAGAAACATCTGTGCCACCAGAGAGTGTCCAGTGTGAGTGGTCAACTACATTCCAGACAATTTAACTCAAGATTACATATCAGAAAAAAATATATTTGCCTGAACTTACCCTGCAAAAAGAAGTTTTCTACAGAGGAGGAGAATTAATTTTCTACATAGGAGGAGAAGGGATTTACTTGCAAAATGTTGTATTTTTATGATTATCTTCTTTTCCTTCTATCCTCAAATAATCGGTTGTTTCTTTTTCTTTTTCTTCTCTTTTGGCTTCCTCCCTTTTGATATGTATGGACTCCATGAACTTGGCTTCTTCTCTCCTGCATAACAGGTAAGGAAGGACAATTTCACTCATATATTTTTGTTTATATTTTCTTCTGCGTTCTAGTTATATCTGGCCAGAAACATTAATTATCTGTTCCATTGCTATACTTTAATATGCTGAGAATTTGTTCCTAAACTTGAAAATTGATACCTCTTAGGATGCATCTAAGATGAAATCTTTAAATTATTGATGATATACACTCTACAGTGTTATTTAAATCATGGGCTGTTATTTGTTTACCAAAAGCATTTTAGAAAGAGCGGTGAGTCCCTGAGAGTCAGACTATCTGTTCATTCACCATTCCCTCCTGACTTGTGTCCCAACTTTTGACTGACTGTTCATTGGCAATGCCGCCTTCTGTTTTCAAAAGCTAAGCTTCTTCTGTTCTTTAGTGTCTCCTCCAGCAAGTGGTTTGTTATTTATAAAGTTTATGGAAATGCACTTGGGGTTAGAACTGGGCCACGAAAACATTCGTCAGTCAAGTCGTCTTTTATGTGATGAATAATCATTACCATCCATGCGGCAGTTTCTCTTCTTAAAGTAGAAGGGCACACATGTAATTAAAATAACGTTCCTGCCGGCCGTGGTGGCACAGGCTTGTAATCCCAGCGTTTGGGAGGCTGAGACAGGAGGATCGCGGTTCGCAGACAGCCTCAGCTACTACTTAGTGTGGCCCTTTGCAACTCAGTGAGACCCTGTTTCAAAATAAAAAAAATACAAAATGGGGCTGGGAGTGTAGCTCAGAGGTAGAATGCCCCTGGGTTCTATCCCCAGTACTGCAATAATAATGATAATGATGATGATAATGATGATGATGATGATGTTCTTGGTCACTTTGAATGCCTCCCCTGGATTCTTCCATTCATTCAGTTTTGCTTGTAGTACACGTGAGTATGTTGTTTATGGCTCATCACAAGATTCTGAGATCCCTAAAGAGCATTGTTTTTACTCCTTAGGGAAAATAGATAAAATTTCAAGAAGGTATGCACAATGGCACTATACTCGCACATCATTTAAATGATAGGGGTAAGTGCTAAGAAACGTACCCTTAGCCAATTTTATCCTTGCACAGAGCGCACTTACACCAACTAAGATGGCTTTGATATCACCAGGCAATATACTCCTCTGGGACCACTGTTGGGTGTGTGGTCCATCACTGACCAAATGTCTTGATGCTACTCAGGAGCATATGTGTATCACAGAGTTTATGTGGTCCTTGGAGATATCTACCGTATTTCCTGAGAAGGTAGACTAATAATATATGTGACTCTTGGACATATTTGTGAGAAAAAATAAATAATATTACAATGGATATGTTAGCCAAACCATTGCTGGAGGTTTTCTAAGATATGTCTTCGTATTACTGACAAAAAAGGAAATAGCAGTTCTAGCTTCTATTAACTTTTGTCCCCAAAGAGCAGCCTTTGAAGCTGTGATTTAGTGTTATATCTTCAGCGTTTACTCAGGCTTTTTATAGCAAAATGAGTACTTAAAGAACAAGCCACAGTTAGTAAATTGCTCTTCATGTTAATTAGCAGCTCTTAATTCATCAGGACAGACAATAAACTCACAAGATTTTGTGCCAGAAATATCTTTATATCAATACAAACATATATTTTTCTCAAATTAGTAATAAAACAAAGGAAAAAATATTCTGTTTCTATTTTTGGCTTCCAACTAGGAGACTTAGAATATTACATTTTGTGCTTAATATATAACTCTCATCATAGTTCCTGGTAAATTTTTTTTTACATTTTTCTTTAAAATAATCATTTTTAATAGCATAGCTTATGTGTGCTGTACTATTGTGTCTCTTTCTCTAGGCAAGGTGAAAATGGAAAATGATATGAATATGAATCACAATAACAGTATTTGTTGAGTTTGCCAAGTGCCAGGCATTGGTGTAATCATTTTTTATATATTAACTTGTTTAAATCATGTACATGGGCACACCCATATACTCCCACATATCTTTTATACTTGGAGCAGATTTTGTTGACATTTTGGGGAAAGAGTACATTTATACCATAGCATAGCAAATAACATTATCCTTAAAACATCTTCAGCTAAGCTTTCTTTTCTCTTCTCCTCTTTACTTCGGCCCCTCCCTTCTCATGTGCAAAAATAATTTTCACTCTATTTTTTCTTGTAGAGCAAATTATCTCATTTTAACTCTCAGGCTTCCTTTCCCTAGTATAGAAACCTAGAGACGCATTAAATAGCCTCAGATAGGGACAAACACATTAAATTCTGAGAGTTAGTTCTTTCAGTTATGTAAGCAATAATTATAAGCAATGGAGTTAGATTCTTTATTTTTGGATTCAGTAGCAGCTAAGTATAATTCAGTAGGAAAGCATCTATAATTAGGTCAGACAGAAGACCTTAATCCTAGAACTGTTGGATATTTAGGGTGTACAGCAGAATAAGGTCACCTGACATGTGTTTTTAATGGTGGAATACTCATGAAGTAGGCAGAGCATATGTACATGAACCTAAACCCCAGAGAATGAACAGAAGCCCAAATGGCCACGAGGAACAAGGTGTTCAACTGTAAACGAGCCATTCCAACATCTTTGTGAGAGTTATGAATAAAGATAAATGGGCAGGGCCAAAATTTTAGGGGCATTAAGATGTTTAAAATGAAAACAGTATTTTGGTGCTAAAAGATTTATGAGATGACTGTTTTGCCTTGACCGGGCTTTGCAGAATGCATTTAAAATATTAATACGTAGATCACAGTGCTGAAGATGCCTAGGCTATTTAGATGACAAGCTTACAGACTCTGTCTTTCCAAGCAGCAAGCTATGGCCTTCCATGGCTGTGATGTCACCGGGGAGGCTTATTTTATTAGAAATCCAGGATCATCTGATCTATAGATAGAACTCCCCAGAATATCTACAGAGTGGCAATGCATTAAATATAGGTCTTTTCACAGCCTGTGCAGGGTAGTAGGCAAACTTGTTGATAACCCCACACTCTGTTTCTATTATTGCATTAACACAGTCAGGCTGTGTGCTTCAGAGCTTGGAGGATATTGTGCTACTTGCTATCCTAGCCATCGATATTGAAGCACTTCTGGACAGGCTGAGCGAGCCATCGATGGGGACCAAGGGTAGCTGTTATTACTCCCATGTATTTAGGACATGGGTGTCTGACTTACAACTGCTTGTGAACTACTCTAAGTGTTTATCATAATGACTTCCTTGCTAATTACATTGGAGCATCATGGGGTATAATATAATTCTTAACATAACTTACCTTCTTGGACCAGTTCCAAAGAATACCCATATATGTTTATCTTGATATCATACTTTAGCTAATTAAATTCAAGGGAGACTGCATATTTTTTGAGGAAATTTTCCTTTTTGATAACTAAAAACATTTAGAAAAGCTAAAATAATACAAAAAGAAAGAAAAAGAAAAAGAAAAGTGACCACGGCTGGAAGTTGTTCCCAAAGCCATATGCATACCATCTGGTATTTCTTCTCATGGTCATTGCTTTAGTATTCTGTGGCAGGTCGGAGGGACTCAGGGACACATTTCCCACTGCCCCAAATAAAAGAGCAGGAAGAGTGGAAAGATGTGTTCTTTCCAAAGGAAGGATGGAGACTGTCGTAATATATGATTATTGCTAACTTTATAACTGTATTTTTTATATGCATAAAATAGTGGAGATACAAGGGGCTTTCAGAGAAGCCTGGGAGAGCAGGGCTTCTCAGTTGTCTGGCCCCAAATGTGATGATGGTGGTAAATGGATTATCTGCCACCACTCTGCTGCATCCCCAGCTTGTGTACTCATATGCATCTGGACCCCTCTGGACCAGTTCTAGCAATGAACCATACCCTAGCTATTAGCAGAATTGCCTGCTACCAGCTTGTCCACCCATGGCCTCTTGTAGGTCATGTGCTAAGCCCTTTGCTGGAGCTGTGGTCTGATGCTTGTGTCCATTTTGTTCTCCTGGCCAAATCTCTCAATTTCAGCCATTTTTGTGATCGGTATGCCTCAAGAATGTCCCAGACAATCTGGGTATCATTGGCTAATTGTCTTCTACTCAGAGAATGAATTCATTGTACAACATGGATCATAATTAATGTTTGCTAATAATTCTTTCTATGGTACTCTCCCAACCATCCTCCTTACCCAGGGATTCAACCTGAACAAATATACATCTTATATTGCTAAATTAGGGTCGTGCCTCCTTTTAACTTCTGCCCAACAATTCAGCATTTATCCAAGTTATGCTCTCAGTCTGTCTTTCTCCGTTGTCTGTGCCTCCTCTGGAAATACTCGGCACACAGCTAGTTCATCCTGGCCCGTAAATGTTAATTGAGTTCAACTAAATTGAAAATCTCTTATTCGTTTTCTCTCCCCACCCTGAAATCTCACCACTCTCTGATGATCGCAACTGGAAACTCTGGCACCAACCACTTTTCTCCTTCCCAGGTTGTTAGCACATGAGCATCAGAAGCTCAATGGCCCTTTGTGACTAAATGCATATACGGCAAGCATTTGTTTGTGTTTGCCTGGCTACCTCATATTTTGAAGGAAGGTCTACAATCTTGTTGGGTCATGTATGTTAATCTCCACACAGGTCAGGAGTATCTTTATTCCTGGTGACTCCTTTTTTCCAAGTAAGAGAAATAAACGATTCTAAGTCTGTATCAAACAGAAAAATCAGCAGCTGGTGTTTGAATGAAATAAATAGATTTTCAATACGAATTCTATTACTGGGCCTCACATTCCACTCCTCACTCCAGTTTAGTGGCTGTTTCCTGGCTACCTATAGGAGAAAGGTCACCTTAATGACTCTGAGAAACCCTACGTTGACGCTTCTTCTCAACGGTGTGTATGTATATTCCAGAGGATAAGTCCTCCTGATTTCTCTCTTCCTCATGGATTGGAAGAGGATAAGGCCGCATTGTTTGCTGATTTTTGTTCTCTAAGTACCACCACTACCCTTCCACTGCTGTTTCACAAGTGCTGCTATTTGTTTGTTTAGGCCACATTCTCCAGGGTCTGGGTTCATCCTCCCTGTTTTTGATGCTAAGTGTACCCATTCTACAGGCAGTAATCCTCTTTCTACAGCAACTGGAAAGACTCATAATCTTATAGCCAACTACAGAGAGATTGGCATCTCATTTTACTTCACAATTTGTTTATGTTAAGGACCACTCCCGTGGTCCAGGAGTGTCCTGCTTCTGTAATACCCTGTGTTGTTCATTCATCATCTTCCCTGGTCCTGTGTTGGGTGTATATCCTTTAATTACCCTTTAGAAGGTCAAATGCTTTGCCTTTCTGGGTATTATTTGTATAATTTTATAAAATATATAATTTTATAAAAATGAAAATATATATATTCTTTCTTGTAGAAATTTTGTCCTAATTATCTATAGATAGATAACTGGTCCCAAAGAAGAGTCACCATTTTTAACTGGAGCACTTTAGTTTTTGAACAAAAGGTCTTTACAGAGACTCTGGTACATATATGAGGGTTTCTGGCTATGTTTTAACTCCGCCATGGCTTTTAAAGACAAATTAAAATTGATTTAACTCTTCTTGTATATCGACAGGAAATACAGTAGCTTCCTTTTAGAAATCCTCCCTCTCTTAAAATTTCATGAAACTTGCGGGGCCAACCCACTCCAAATGGGAGCGGAGAGTTCAGTTCAATTTCTGTTTTAAGAGAAGGGAGACTGAATTCTCTTCAGTTTGCTAATGCTATTGCTTGCTTGCTTGCGGCTGCCAGGTTGGGTGGCTGTTGACAAAATCATGCTCTCTGCTCTGACAGATGCTGCTAATTCACATCTACACACTGGCCAAGGGCATCCTGCCAATGTCGACTTTTGAGTGAGGACAACTTTAATTTCCCAGAGTCGTGCTCAGAAAAAGTTGCCCTTCATGTGGCTTCCCAAGGTCACAGTTCTTGCTGCTCAGATTCCAAACTAGATCTACTGTTTCCTTGCATCTTCTGGAGATATATACCCAGAAGATGAATGGCTCGTCTACTTTGGTTGTGGTTTGAAAATACAAAAGGTCTGACTGTGCCCATTTCTCAGATAGTTTACCATTTAGAGGGAGGTTTACTTTAATGCCTCCAGGCTCATCAGTTTAAAATTCCCCTTCATGCCAGACATGGTGGCTCACCTTTGTAATCCCAGCCCTTAGGAGGCTGAGACGGGAGGATCGCACAGGTTCGAAGCCAGCCTCAGCTACTGAGTGAGGCTCTCAGCAACTTAGTGAGACCCTGTTTCCAAATAAAATATAAAATAGGTTTGGGCGTATAGCCCAGAGGTAGAAAAGCCCCAAGTACCCCCAGTACCACACAAAAAAATTCCCCTCAAGGATTTGAAAGAAATCTCTAACACCTATCTCAATAGAATATTTAAAACATCATAAGTTAAATCTTCAATAAAGTACTTTGCTACACACACACACACACACACACATGCACACACACATCATATAATGACAATTATTTAGGTTACAGAACATTTTATAGAATTTAAAGTGACTCATTATTGCATCTATTCTTCACAACCATTCTGTAAGATCAATATTTATTTCTTGTGACACCATGTGGCATAGTGTGGGCTACCTTTTTGTCAGAATGGTCTTGACACTCATTTGTTCAAATAAATTTATGATACATTCTTGATTTTTTTATATATGATGAGGAATAAATTGCTATCCTAATGTAGGAAATTAACTACATATTTCCTCAATACCAAAATTCTAAATGTGTCGTGGTATTGTTTTGCTAAGAAGTTTTCAAGAAAGAATGTTTTATATTTCTTTTTTATGGACTTACCTTTTTAACTTCAAATGACACGTGTTGGAGACCAGAGGAGCAGAATAAAAGAGATGAAGACAGATATAGAAAGTTATGAGAAATGTTAGGATTTATTGAAAGATAAATATCAACATTTCAATTTTTTTTTGGTGGGTTTGGGGATGGAACCCAGAGGCATTCGACCTCTGAGCTACACCCCCTGCCCTATTTTTTATTCTTTATTTTGAAACAGGGTCTCACTAAATTGCAGAGGGCATCGTTAAGCAGCTGGGGCTGTCTGTGAACCATGATCCTCTGATCTCAGCCTCCCAAATGCTGGGATTACAAGCGTGCACCACCACGCCTGGCTAACAAAAGATAAAAGGCTCAAATATGACTCTAAATTTTGTAGACTGGCTAAATAAGTTACCTAAGATCTCATAGTCATTATTTTTAAAATCCATTGGTTCAGAGTCGTGACTCACACTTAACTCCCCTCATCTCTCTTTAAGAATTCCTCACGTGTCAACGGTTCTCATTCTTTGTGGTGCTCGAGAATAATGTCTGGAAGATAATATAATTAGGGATGCCTGGAGCCACCCTGTGTCCCCTAAATCATAGCCCCTAATGCCATGGTCCATGCTACGGCTTGGATCTAGAATGCATCCCAAGGGCCCATGTGCTGGACTTGGTCCTCAGCTTGGCACTATTGAAAATGAGCTCTAATAGGAGGTTTTAGATCATTGGGAGCATACCCTGGAAGGGATTCATGGGACACCGGTCTCTTCCTCTCTCTTTTCAGTTTCTGGTCTTCTCAAGGCCAGCAGCTTTCTCTGCTATGCACTCCCCATCATGATGTGCTGCCTCTCCACAGGCCCAAAGCAACAGGACCAACTGGTCAAGGACTGAAGCATCCCAAACTGTGAACCTGTTCTTTTATTAAGTCGATTAATCTCAAATATTGTTATAGCAATGGAAATTCGATTACCAGAGTCCAGAATGTATGTTTATGAAGCTCCAATGGAAAACTTGAAACATTATTTCCAAATCGTCAAGAAAGCGCACACGCGCGCGCACACACACACACACACACACACACACATGGGATGAGAAAAAGAAAAAAGAAAATATGCCTTTGACCACATACCCAGCTCCTTTACTAGAGGAACTCTGTTTGGGGGTATTGGTACAGAGTTAATGGGGTAAAACTGACTAGTATATTGGTATTGGTCCCACTATAATCTATTCTTTGGGATAACTAGTATCACTGGGAGACCACTTCTCGAGACCTCTACTGACATACGCGTACATAATATAGTAATTTATACAATCAGTAGGAATATTTTTTGGGTTTAGCACAAATCCAATTTAGCTACATATTGTGTTCCAGTGGCTTTAACCCTTTCTCTCTCTTATCATATTTCCCCTATTTCATCCCCTCTGTTAGCTATCCTCTTGTTTTCCTTTGTTTATTCTGTTTCTACATCTCTTTTACTTCTCTTCACTAATATACTCTTCCCTTTTCTATCATCTGGATGGAGTTCTTTTCTGGTTTTTTTTTATTTTTTTTTTTACACAGCCCATTATAACACCCAGTTCTTGTTAAATGGATTCAAGAATTTATTGCTGCAGAATTTGTTAGTGGAAAAAGAAAATTTCTCTCTTTTGATACTGGCCTAGGGTATGCTGGGTCATGAGGATTTTTGTTTCTTGGTGGTTGCTCCTTGGAAGAAACATCGTAACCGTTTTAGTTCTGTTTTTATTTTGTGGCCAGTTAGCAGTTTTCCTATGACAGATATTTGCTAATAGACTTCACTGAGAGACAATGCCTGTATTTTACCATTGCCTCCTTGGAAGTTAACAATGCCTTAAACGGAGAGCTGGTCCTTTTCCCTCGTCCTCTCCCCTGTGGAGAGTAGCCACCGAATGAGCCCAGACATTGTTCTTGTTTTGTTGATGGCTCCTTTTAGTCATTTTTCTCGTCCTGCTCACACTAAGATTTTTAAGAGCTTAATGACAACAGCATATTGCCTCTTTAAATAAGGAGCCATTTAATGAAGAACCTAATATCGTTCCAGCCTGGGGCAGGGAGAGTGTAATTGATGTGACTTCAGAGGGCCACAATGTGTTAGTTGTGTAAATGTGTGGCGAAGACCTGAATCTCAATATTCCTGGATACCACAAATATCAAGTTTGTGAAAAATATGCCAAGGGAGTAAAACATGAGCTTATCTTTTTAACTCATTAAGGTTTGGATGGATCATCATGTACCTGCTATTCTCAAGAACAGGGCAGAGGTTCCTTTCACTCTTTGGCATGAGGCCCAGACACAAGGTAGGCAGGAGCTGCTCCCTCAAGGACTTCCTTGGCTGTGAGATACCATGTTGAAGTGGGCCTTGCAGGGGCAATGGGCCGAGGCAGAGAGACTCATAGGTAAGAGGGGTCCCAGGCCTTCCTTGCTGTGTGGGCCACATTAGAGGAAATCAGAAGGAAGGATCATGAGCAAGGGAGAAATCCCTATAGCAAAGAGCACCCCAGGCATGGGGACTGTGACTCACCTCAGTTCCTTCTGGAATCCTTTGTGCCCACGTGTAAGTGCTCTGCCCCTAACTACAGTGGCCATGTCTTATCCTTGATGTCCATTTTTTTTTTCCCCTCGGGGATGGAGTAAGCACTGGGGAAAAGAATGTCTGAAGTTCATAGAAATTACTTGATGGGATTTGGGGAGATTGCTTCCCAAAATGGCCAACATTGACTTCTTCCTCCTATACTGTCAGGTTTCTTAACCCATCAAAAGGCTGAAACTGTTTTTCTCTTTCTGAATGTGCTAGCCTGCTGACCTGCTCTGACCATCAGAGAATGTGGCAGAAATGACATTCCGGGTCTTCTGCCTTCTTGTTAAGAGGTCTAACTACTTGAGTCCACCATGCCCAAGCCTGGCTCTTGGAGAAATTGTGTGAAATAGTTCAGTCTTTCTAGCCTCCACCCAAATTTTTTCACTATCAGGTACACAAATGAAGACACCATCTCAAATATCTCCTGGTAAGGTTCATGTACTGGCAATACAAAAAAATTTGGAGGTAAAATGATTGTTTCATAGGGGTTCTAATCTCTTCAGTGGATAAAACCATTGATGAATTAATAATCTGAATGAATTTGTGGGCAAACTTAGGCAGGCTAAGCATGGCTGGTGGAGGTAGGTCACTGGGGATGTGGTCTTAGGGATTACATGTCCTGGCCCCTGCCCCATGCTTTCTCTCTGCTTCTGGCCTTCATGATGTGAAAGCACCATCCCTCCATGTATTCAGCTGCCTGCACCTCCACTTATGCTTTGGAGCCAGCCCTATGGACTGAAACTGAGCCCCCATAAAACATTCTTCCTCTAATTTGTTCTTGTTCGGTGTTTTGGTCAGAGAGATGGGAAAGCTTACTAAAACAACTAACATTTAGAATACTAATAACAAGGAATCGCCTGCTGCCCTAGGGTGGTGTTTATGAGACCCTGAGTAATGTGGACTTGACCCATGCTGGTGACAATACCCAGCTGGTCTGATCAGGTGGGTTGGACAAAACAGAAAGGAATATTCATCAGAGGACCAGGACGGGAGAGCGATAGTTAGTAAAGAAACCAAGGTTAGATCACCAGGCCAATGGAGAACTAGAGATCGAATCAGAGGAATTCTTCAGAGCACAGGAGAAGGGAGCCACTGGAGGTGCAGGTGTGCGCTGAATTCAGCCATAGATTAATTTCACACCTGCTAATATTGTCGCTGGCCTTGGTGAGCCCTAAGTTATGAACTGTGAGGGTTAATTCTGTAGATCTGTGAACACCCTGAAAAATGTGGGATACAGACAGTGAGGTGTTTTAGGTTGTTGCATGACTACATTCATCTTAAATCATTCCCTGATCCTCATTTAGTCAATAAGTCATGATTTAAGCTCTAAAACTTCCTGCAGATATGCCAATCAATCCACTCTGACAGTCCCTTGCTCTAACCCCACCATGGTCTAAGCAACCATTTCCTCCACTGTCCACCCATCACCGAGTGGGCAATTTCAGGGCCTTTCTTGCTGATCCCCAGCTTCTACTTCTAGACATCTTCATCCATACACCGCAAAGTGCCCAGAGTGGTCATTGAGATGTAAAAGCCGATCATGTTCCGCTTCTGCCCCTGCAGTGGTTCCCCACTGCCCTCAGGTTAACGTTGCAGGACTCCCAAGGAGGCTTCAGAGCTTCTGTGATGGATCCCTCTCAGAGCTCTGCAGCTCCATCACACGCCTCTTCCTCTTGGTGATTTAGGCTCAGTCTTCCTGACTTTTTGAATGTGCCTAGAACATACCATGCTCTGACTTAACTCAGTGCTTCTGGTCTCTCCTTTCCTTTTTTAAATCCCAGTTTAAGCCGGGTGTGGTGGCGCATGCTTGTAATCCCCGAGCTTGGGAGGCAGAGACAGGAGGATCGCGCAGGTTCGAAGCCAGCCGCGCTGGCTTAAGAGACCCTGTTTCCAAATAAAAATATAAAAATAGGTCTGGGAGTGTAGACCTGAGGTAGAAGGGCTTCCAGGAACCCCAGTACCACCAAAAATAACTAACTAACTAAATAAATAAATATCCCAGTTTAAATTTCCCTCCTGATACTCCTTCCTTGTGTACCAGTGCCACTACTCAGCCCTATCATATTACCTTATTTTGATTTTCTGCATAGCATTTCTTATTACTGATATCCCCCCTCTCTCCCTCTCCCTCTCCCTCCCCCCATCTCTGGGGATTGGACCTAAAAGCATTCTAACTTCAAGCTACATTCACAGCCCTTTTTATTTTATTATCTGGAAACAGGGTCTCTCTTAGTTGCTTAGTTGCTGACAGCCTCCTCCTGTTTCAATCTCCCAAGTACTGGGATTACAAGCATCTGCCCCCACACCTGGCTTTCTGATATTTTTCTTATTTATGGATTTGCTCTTAGTTTTGTTTCCTGAAGATCTAAACAAGCCTGTGTGTCATATCTTCCTGCAGCAACCTCATGGCACCCTTAGTAATGTAACCATCCCGTTAAAATTCAAAATTCACAAGAGCAGTGATCATGCCCTACTTGTTCAGCTAATGTTTCTCAGTTTTTATTTATTTCATTTTGTTTGAGATGAATAAAAGCTCCTTATCATTACACTCCTTCTTCTACCTTGAGGTTGGCAATATTAATGGCTCCCCCAAAGACTGAGTAATCCAACTACAGCACAACGTGTTCAGTAGGATTTCTTGTCTTCTGGGCTCGTAGGTGTCTTCTGTCATTCAAGACTGTGGATCATTTGTAAGGGAAGAACTTCAGCTGGAAAAGCTGTTCACTCATTTCTTCAACAATTCTTTACTGAGTGTATGCTACGCATCAGGTAGTAATTTGGGCTATGGGGATCCAGAGTCATAAAAAGATAAAAAGAGCCACGCACCTCTACCTCAATGGGGCCTACATTCTAGTGGGAGCAAATAGACAATAAATATCAGGAGTAAGTAATGTTTTAGTAAGAGTAAAGGTAATAAGGGCAGTGGAGAAAAATAGAGCAGAATTAGGGAGATTCGTGGGTAGGAACGGCAGCTTAAGTGGTGTAGTCAGAATAAAGCCTCAATGGAAGGTATCATTTGAGCAAAGATGGAAGAGAAGGGAAGGGCCCTGTGGCTTCAGGGAGGATCATTTTCCAAGCATCATGAAGAGCCCTGAGCACGTGCCTGGCCTGGCCAAGCAGGGCCAGGAGCCCAGTATGGCTGGAATTGAAAGGGCAACGCAGAGAACTCTAGGAGATGAGGTCAGGGCCAGTGGAAGGGCAGGTCTTGGGTTTTTGTTTTAAAATTACCTATTTATTCAGATCCAATTCATATACCATTAAATTTATACTTTTAAAGCACACAGTTCAGTGGTTTGTAGTATATTCCAAGTTACGCAACATCACTGCCTAATTTCAGAAAATTTTAATCGTCCCCAAATGGAGCCCTATATCCATTAGCAGTCAGTCTCCACTCCCTTTCTCCCGTGCCCCTGGCAAGCAGTGATCTACTTTCTGCTTCTATGGATTTGCTTTTGCCTCTTCTGGAGATTTTATGTGAATGGAATCATTTCATGTGTGGTCCTTTGTGTCTTCTTTGACTTAGCAGGATGTTCTCAAGGTTCATTGATGTTCATTCAAGGTTCATTCATTAGCATAAAACAGCACTCTATTCCTTTTCATTGCCAAATCCTCTTCCATTGTTATAATATGCCAAAGTTTATTTACCAGAGGATGGGAATTTGTGTTGGTTTCACCTTTTGGACATTTGCATAATGCTGTGAGCATTTATTAAAGATTCTCCTTGACTTATAATCCAATTTGTCACTACATCCTGCAGCCTACTGTAAGTTGAAAATATCCTTAAGTTGAAAATGCACTGAATACCTCTGCCATAGCTACCATCCTCACTTAGCCACACAGCGCACTGTGAAGTATCAGTTGTTTCGCCTTGGAATCTAGCAGCTGGTTAGGAGCTGTGTTTCAGTATATTCTAATATCGTAAGAGAACATCATATGACATATCACTAGTTTTGAAAAAGATAAAAATTCAAAACCTGAAACATTATTTCTACTGAATATACATAGCTTTTACACTATTATCATAAAGCTAAAGAGTTGGAAGTCAAACTATGGTAGGTAAGGACTATCTGTGCACATTTTTGTATGGATGTATGTTTGCAATTTTCTTGGGCATGTACCTGAAGCATAATGAGCACATTCTGTCTGCTGTTTTGGGGACAGAGTAGAAGGAGTCAAAGGTGGAAATAGGGGGACTGGTTAGTTGGCTATTGCAGTAATCCTGATGAGAGAGGATGGTGTCTGTAAGAGAAAGTGCTTTTGACCAATCAGAAGTCCTGGAAGATAACTAAACCATAGACCCCCAGTGAAGCTTCCCCTGCTCAGAACGAGTGCCATCAAAGTCCATCAACTCAGCTGGTCATCCGGGGAATGGTACAAAAAGTCCCATATTTAATTGATTGCCACTCTGTGGCATATATTTCCTAGAGTTTCTATTCATAAATCTAATGATACTGTACTGGATCAACAAAAAATCTATTAAAATACAACTCTCAAGTAATATTAGGATCATAAAACATAACTGTAGTTGGCTTTCAGAGAGTACATTTATGGCCATATTACTTAAATGATTTTACCAATTTTAGACATACACAACTGTGAAATACATTGCAACTTAAGCAATCCCCTTTCCTTTTACTTTCTTTTTTTTTTTTGTAGAGTAAAAGTTTGGGTGGAAGGAATTTGGGCAGGAGATGGATAGTAATAGAGAAATATATGGTCCACAAATCTTGTGACTATAAAATACCTTTTGATGGTGAGGAGAGAAAGGAAAGATACAGCGAGGATGAATCACAACTCACATCTGTCAAATTGCTGATGCCATTGGCTGATGAGATCATTAGTAAATTGTGCCTATGCTGCTGTTTGGAACCTAATGGTCTGTTTTCTTAACAGAAGGGTGTCCACTTTTTAGCATCTATAGTACATAAAATTGGTTTCTAAAGAAGAGAAAGTGGAATAAAATGTAGTGAGAGCCTCCTTCTACATATACTGTTTCACGTTAACCTTTAATATACCCTCTGACTGAATGCTGTACTTAAGAGAATGGATTCTGAGCCCAGCCCCCTAGGTACAAAGTCTGGATCCTGCCACTTACTAGTTGCTGTTCCTGGGTAGGTTATATAACTGTGTTTTGTGCTCTATATCTTTATCTATGAATATAGATGACTAGTAATCTATCTCATAGCATGGTTGTGAGGATTAAATACTTTCAAAATATTTAGGACAGAGCCTGCTCCTCGGCACGTGTTCCAAGAATCAATATTTGAATTAAATTCTGTCAAAGAGCCTGGGTTCTTTGCATCTACCTTGCAAATTGCTGAACTTATTACACATGAGTTACTGCTTTTTCTAATTTTTCTATTACATTTTTGTTGTACTAAGAGATGCTGACAAATATGGGAAAACAAAGTTTTATATAGTATCAGATAAGTCCAATTGCATTTGTTGACTGTTTAGGATTTTAGGCAACTCACGGACTTGACTTTTGACACATAAATACCACAATATTTTGATACCTAACCTATGATTATAATGGTAGCCAAAGCAAAATCTTAAGAAAAAATTAATCTTAATTCATGCTGTTCCTTATATTCTTATTTTTGTTATACTACTTTCTTTTCTCTTTGGATCTGTAACCAAATATATGAACTATAAATCATGGCTGCTCATTAAGGCCTTATATGACAGCTTTAACTTTTTTTCCTTAAGAAAGGATGGAATGCTAAATAATGGTGTTGCAGAACTCTTAGGTGTCCTAACCTCAGCGTATAGATGGCACTTATTCAGCTGGTGTACATTCCTGACCAAACTGGAGATTTGTCTTAAGTGCTACATAAAATACCAATTTCTGATATCTTATAGTTCCATGATTCTGTCACCTAGCAGGCACTCAGTAAATAGGAGTTGATTGACTTATTTGATTTCTCCAGCTCTCTAGATAGCAAAGCGCCCACAGGCCCTACCTTGCACATGTGTGTGCAAGTCCATTTCACATTCTTTCCTTTTGTTTCACAGTATTGGACACTCTAAACAGGAATAGATCAGACACTGATGTGGAGAAGAAAGTGGTGCAAAGTATCACTTCTCTCCTGACATTTTCTTACTGTTTTTAACTCTTGTTATTCCAAGAAACTACATATTAGCAAGCAAGGAAAGGACAGAGGTGCAGCCTGCATGCAGTTAAATGAAGCCCCAGCTCGCCATGTTTTTAGGCTTCATGACCCTGCTCTTGAAGGAAAGGCTCACAGGAGTCAGATACACGATGTTCCTACACGAGCGTTCAGAGAAGTTCCAGCAGATGGCCTTAAGCAAGGGCAGGCATCCAGCAACCAGCTCTCCTAGGGCAGAGGTGGCCATGGGACAGTTCCTAAACCTTTTCATTCAAAGGAGGTGATGTAATATAACTACCAAAAATACTCCTTCCAAGCCACACATTGTGAACACCAATGAGAGCCCCATTTTAACATCTTTAGTGGATGAATAAACCGTGGATTTCATTATTTATGGCATTCAGGATACAAACGAGCAAAGCTTCTGTTGTTGATTGAGGCAGAGATTACTGAGCCTCCTCTGTGAAGAGGCAGAGCAGAGTCAGCTACTATCCCTTGAGTGGCAGTTCCTGATTCCCACTCGATGGGGCTGACTGACTGTGACTGGGTGTAACTTCGCTGAATCACACGCATCATATCCACCATCTACTCTAGTCACCAAAGAGCCTTTTATCTTAAGTGTGCTTTTAGTGAGCTTCCTTTGGGTGTTTTTTGGGGGTAAAGAGCTGAATTCCTTCTAAATGCTTATAACTGAATGAAATAAAAGGAAAAGAAGGTTTGGGAAGCTCTTTCTTAAGTGTACAGCAAGTCTCCTTGGGATGTTCATAGAGGAGTGGACCAGTTCCTGTTGGTAGCCACCCATTGGTGGGTGGCTGCTTCAGGACAGCAAGTCATGGCAGCATCTTTAATGATGCGTAGCTGGGAAGAGGACATGAATGACCAGAAGCCAATGAGAATGACACAGGAGAGTATCTCATTATCAGTGAAAAGATATGAGGGTATAAACGACACAGCAGAAGTAAGGGGAAGATTGCCATGACCCGATGCATTTCTGGAACAGCTTTTAGAGGAGGTGGGCCTCACAGGAAGGGTAGACTTTCTAATGCTGGGAACATCTGAAGCCATTCCAGCCTGGTGAGATAAGGTGTCATCATGGGGGGAGGGGAGGGATGTGTTCCCAAACATTAAGGAAACAAAAGGTAGCCTGAGGGAGTAGAGGGTGTACGGATGAATATTATAAGCTCATATTTAGTAGCAGGCACTTATTATGTGCCATGCCATGTACTAAATCCTTTATCTCTGTGAACACATTTAATTCTTCCCTAAACCACATTGTTAGTCTGCTCAGGCTGTTGTAACAGAATACCATAGATGGATGGCTTACACAAAATATGTATCTTTCATGGTTTGTGAGGATGGGAAGATGGCAAATCCAAGATCAAGGGGTTGGCAGATCAGATGTCTGGATAGCATCCTCTTCCTGTTTTCAGATTTTCTGCCTACCTACTGTATCCTCACATTGTGGATCAGAGAGAGAGAGAGAGAGAGAGAGAGAGAGAGAGAGAGAGAGAGAGAGAGAGAGAGAGAGAGGATGAATTATGACTTGAGCTCTCTCCTGTTTCTTCTTATAAGGTCACTGGGTCCAACCATGCAGACTCTGCCCACCTAACCTCATTGCCTCTCAAAGGCCACATCCCCAAATACCATCACATTGAGGAATAGACTTTCAATGTGTGAACGTTATGAGGACATGGACATTCAGCCCACAGCACTTATGAAATAGTAGCTAGTATTATCCCCACATTACAGAAGATGAAGTAAGGGGTGGCTGACTTAGGTAACTTACCTGTAGGTCACATAGCTGGTCAGAGACAGAGGTGGGATTTGAACCAGGGCAGCCTGGCACCAACACTGTGACACACATTCAGAACTACTTCCGTGCTATTTTACCTCCCTAGTGGCAGTGCCAATGATAACTGGTGTCTGTGGGAACTCCTGGAAACTGCAGATAGTTGGACAAATTTAGAAGAGGGATTAGTTATTGATTAGCAATGAATGCTGTCAGTGGGATTCTATGAGGCTTCCTATGTAGACAGGAAAGGAGTCATTGAGTTACGGAGACAACAATGAGTAATAGGAAGGCACAAAATAAAAATATGCTAGCGGAGAGAGAAAGCAGGAGAGAGTGGGTACAGGACAGACCGGTGGCAGAGCACCTCAGCGACATTTACTCTCATAATTAAACACGCCCCTCACCCCTCGCCCCTTAGGAAATGAGGCTCTTTTTTCTTATGAGCATGTTGTGATGTGAGACCACGAGTTAAAACAACTTTAGTGGGAATAGGACAGCTTACAAAAACATCTGAAATGCATGAAATTCTGTTGTATGATTCTAATGCAACATTAGTAATACGAGCATGTCAAGGTGAAACAGCTCAATGGAAAGTTAAGATCCAAAATAATCCATGACAGAAAGTCCAGCTTCTCAGCCTGCCGCTCGTGGGAAGTATTACTCTCAGTGAGAAAGCTCTCACTCTTTCTCAGACTCAAGTGCTCGTTTTTGCCGGAATCCTCCCAAGGAGAGTGCAAATAAGGGCTTTTTCAGCATGATGGAAACATTTCCAAAATTTTCAAAATGATCTCCCAAAGCAGCCGAAAATATCTTTAATGTGGAACAAATTTATTCCTTTGTAATTGCTATTTTGCATTCCATGTAATCACAGGGGAGAATTCCCCAAAGATTGGCAGGCTGCAGTTTAAATCCATCAAAAACATGCAAGAAAATATGAACAGGCAGGCTTCCACTGAAATTCAAAAGCCCTAATGAGAACAGCAAGTGGGTCATGAAAGAGACACCCATTCCTAGGGCCGCCAGCCCCACACTGTGCTCATGAGCCCTGCTAGGCGGAGATCTGCACTTGGGGGCTCGTTCTAGGAACGCGCAGGGCATAGTTCAGGGTGAAGTGGACTGTTCCTGGGATGGAGCCAGTGTTGTCAGGTCCATGCAAAAGGTACATCCAGTGCACATCCAGTGGCTTCATGGCCACATCTTCCTATGACTCTCTGCCACCATATGCAAAGCATTCAGAACCCACTTGGATTTCAGAGAACTGAGGGACATACACGTGCAGGAAGATATTTACTTGCCTCCATCACTCTAAAAACGCATCGTGAATGAAGACAACTTCACGTGGTTAGACCTCGAATTATTTAATGAAGGGTTTTTTGAGGCCCCTTTAAAAGTCCTGTCATAAGCACACAGAGAAAAGATATACACCTCTGGCTTATTCTCAGTAAAAAAAAAAATATATATATATATATATATATATATATATATATATACATGCCACATCAAGAAATATGACTAAGGAAATGGTAGAAAAAGTGGTTTTATGCTTTCTCTTTCTGCAGAGGGCTTTTCTTTAAGACTTTATGCAGTACCGGTGCTTTTAATTGGATTTTTTAAAATGTAAAAGCTGCTAGTTCAGGCTCTTTCTGATATTAATGGTTCTGAATTTACTCTGCCTCTGTGTCTAAGATATTGCACGCAGAATCGATATCTGTGTTTCTCTATCGGCTCTCCCAAGGTTGTGTGACCTTAAAGAAGCTTCTTATTCTTTGTAGGTCTCAGTTTACCCACCTCTAATAAGGAGCTAAATAATGCAGGGGTTTTTTGTCTTCATAAGACTTGAATAATAGATGTCTGAAAAAGCTTTTAGATTTAGGATTTGAAACCGCCGTATAGTTGGCGGTGATAATAATAGTAATAGCCTGGATTAACAGAGAACTTTGCTTCCAGAAGCTCCAACCACTCTTACATTATTCTTCCATTTGTCCTCAAAATACCCTTAAGAAGTAAGAATGAGAAATATCGCTTTTTTTATTCTGCAGGAAAAAAAATGAAGCAGAAGGATGTTGGAATGGGTACTAATTTCAAAGCCAGTGTTTCTGAAAGCAGGAATTACCTGTTTTAAAATGGCAAAAATGTTTTCAGGACACGTGTATGTGTGGGGACACTCCTCGTGAAGGCTGCCCTGGACAAGTCATACTCGCCATTAATTCATCTCTCATATGGGATAAGGAGTCATTTTTGGCAATCTCCACTTAGCTTCCTCTGGAGTGAAGGCTGTCCTTCCATTTAGATGGGGATTAGTATTTCAGCTTTCCATGCAATCAGGGACTGGAGAAAGCCATGTTATTTCTGCCTCCTGAGAAACTGATGACTTTGTCATAGTCCTGGACAAGCCTCTGGAAGGTGTACACAAATGCCATTACCCACCATGTAGCTGATCCTTATACTGGCATTCAGATGCCTGCCACCTGTAGCACTGTGTAACCGAAAACCAATCATTCCTCCCCCGAGAACATCCCCATTTCTGCTGCTGAAATGGAAATTGACAGAAGGAGTTAGCTACAGCTGTACCTGATCGTCGAGGGATAAATTATTTTGTGTAATTGTTGGAGCCTTGCTAAGGCCTAATGGAATGAACATGTTGTTTTTCCACACCCATGGGTATGGAGAGTCCTTGCAAATATTGTGTGCTTGGATTTAAAGATGTGCGGGAGTGTCAGTCTGTTGACAATGGGAAAAATTAATTTGAACTGCGGATAAAGAAGGAAAACACACACAATGAATTAAATTCAATAGACTGAAAAAAAATACTAGGTTTCTCCTTACTATTTCCATGTGGGAATATGTCAGACTTCATTTAACTCAGATAACTACAGATAGCAGGGACGGCTATGCTGTGGTCTGTCCGAGCATTCTGTGAGGCTATTTGGGACATTGTGGGTGCTGTTTTGGTGAGCCTTGCCTTTTAATGTAAAATGTAATGACGTGTGTCCCGAGTAGTCAGGGAGCGGTGAAAGACAACTATGGAATTGATTCCATTCCCAATCCATTCTGGGGCTGCCTTCCCAGGTAGGAGCCTGGGAATCAGGCCAGACCCTGGCTGGGCTGTGCCTTTCTGAGACCCTAAGGAAATAGCTCTGATCACTGGAAGGAAAGGTAGGGTGCTACAATTAAGATTTCACTTGGAATAACTTTTGCTTGAATTTTCTGCAATTATTTTAAGTTCCCGGGGACTCTTGGCATGGATGGGGTGGTTCTCTATCCTTTGATCTCTACTGTTTTTATAGCCTGAAGCCAACAGGAAGTGTTACAGGCAGTGACACCATGTCCCCAACATTTTTCTCTTATTTTATTAATGATCATTTTATTGTTCTTGTAAAATGATCACACACGTCCTAAAATTTTGATTCATTTGAAAAAACTGAGGAAAGGAGATGTACACATTTGGATATAATCATTTGTGGAGCTTCTCTCCTGACGTTGCTCTGAGCATATAAGTAAGTAGACCGGAGAAGAATCAAGTCGAAAGAACTGTGAAGTGTATTGTACCATAAGTATGACTTTAAGATTACTAGCACTTGAATTTTACTCACAGTTAACAAAAGAGGCTTGCCGAAACTAAGGGAATTGAAATTCAGCTAAGATTTTCCCAAGACATATCGGGACCTGCATGCGCCCACAGTTAAGAGTAAGGGATGACAACGAACTTTAAAGATAGAAATTGCAATGGTTACTACACTGCCTTGTTTGAAATTTATACCTTTTTTTGTGTGTGTGGTACCGCGGATGGAACCCAGTGACATTGTATCTCCGAGCCACACACCTAGCCCTATTTTTATGTATTTATTTATTTTGGTAGTACTGGAGTTCCTGGAAACCCTTCTACTTCCAGGCTACACTCCCAGACCTATTTTTTATATTTTTATTTGGAAACAGGGTCTCTTAAGGCAGCGCAGCTGGCTTCGACCTGTGCCATCCTCCTGTCTCCGCTTCCCAAGCACAGGGATTACAAACGTGCGCCACCACGCTCGGCTTTAGCGTTTTATTTTTGAAACAGGGTCTCACTGGGTTGCGAAGAGGCTCACTAAGTAGTTGAGGCTGTCTGTGAACTGCGATCCTCCGGTTTCCACCTCCCAAATGCTAGGATTACAAGTGTGCACCACTATGCCTGGCAAATTTACACCTTTCTATTGATTCCCTGATCTGAAAGATGAAGAAATCAGCACATTTTTTATTCTTCATGGCTAACTACCCACTTTTTTTTCCTGGTACATGGGATTGAACCCAGAGACTTTCTACCTCTGGCAACACCACATCTGTATTTAATTAATTTATTACTTTGTTTTATTATTTCATTAATGTTTTGTGGTATCAGAGATTTCAGTGGTGAGCCTAGCTCCCTTCCTATTACATTTTTTTTTTAACACAATCTCACTGGGTTGTGGAGAGACTCACTAAGTTGCTAAGGCCGATCATGACCCTATGATCCTCCTGTCTCAGCCTCCCAAGTACTGGGATTATAGGCATGCTACCTCCCACTATTTTTTCAGTTATGTGATTATGTTTTCATTACTGAGGTTTTTAATATTTACCATTTCTGGGTGATATTAATCTCCATGCTTTCATTACTGTTACTGGCTATTTAAGTTAATGGAGAGCTCATCTTATGTCTTTCTATTATAGGATTCTATTCTTATTTTTTGTATTTATTTCAGTTGTCACAGTCCCATAAGCCGTAACCAGCCTCCTCTCTATCCTTGCATTATTTTGAACTTCAGTTCTAGAAAATGCATTGCTCCTGCGCTTTAGTTCATGCAACACAATCTTTTTAAAAATACTGTTATTAGTATTATTCTATTGTTTTTATTCTCTTTTATTTCCCAATGTCATTCTTCTGATCCTGTCCATTAGGTAATCATTCCAAAGCGCTTGGAGTATATCCCGTGTGTTTTGTGCACACCTCTTCGTTTCCTTGCAAAACATGCAGTGTTATTTTTACCATAAGTGACATTGCACCGGGGACCTCATTGAATTCCTTGCTTTTCACCCTATGTGATATATTTAGATTTTATCCACATTTCTGCCTGCATAATCTACTTTATTGTTTTCACCATGGCATAGTATCCTGTGTAATTTATTGTCCAAAATAGGGCACTTCCAAAGCTAAAATGGGCCTTATTAATCCTGTCGGTTTGTGGCTCAGAATGACTGCAGCTATGTGAACTTGACTGGGGGTGCACGAGGGTTCCAGTGTCCCCAAGGCCCTGCGGTAGCTGATAAGAGGAATCTCTCCACCCTCTCCATTCTTTGCCAATCTCTTGTTTTTAAAGTAATGGCTCGATGTCATTTTAATTTGAATTTCTCTAAATACCAATACATTTGGGCTTGCTAGCTTTTGAGTTTCTGCCTCTGTTGAATTACTTGTACATATACTAAGCTTGTTTTTTTAATTGAGTTTCTTATTTTTGTTTTATTTTGATTTGTAGGCATTCTCGATATGATTCCCTTGTTGGTGTAGGTTGCAGACAATCTCTATAGATCATTTTTATTTGTATAACTTTGCATATGGTATTCTTAGTTGAATAGAAATTCTTATTTTGTTTTATTTAATCAAGTCTATCAATGTTGCTTTACTTAAGTGCTTTAGGCTTACGCCAAAGAATTCCTTTTTCGCTCTGAGGTTATGGCAATCTTTACCTCCATGATTTTGCCATTAATTTTACTGTTTCTTAATTCCCACATTTTGGTTTGATATTAACAACTACATATGCTGTCAGATAGAAATACAGATTTATTTTTATCCATATAGTGAGTTGATTTTACCGACATTATTTACTAATGTTTTTCAATTGATTTAATGTGCCAACTTTATCATATATATCATCTAACTTTAGTCTCTTTTTTGTCCTACTACCATATTTTATTTATTACTATGACTTTGGTATGTTATAAAAATATATCTGAGGGCCTGTCTTTGATTTTTTTTCAATGCTAACAAGGCTATTCTTTGAATTTTTATCAAAATTATGAAACAAGTTACAGAATGAATTTATCAAAATCTCTCCCAAATCCAGCTGGAATTCTAGCAGTGGCTGCACTGAATTTAAGATTGATTAGGGAAAGATTGACAACTTTTTAACATCTAGAGTTCCTATCCAAAATATAAATTATCCATCCATTATATCATTTCACTCTTTCAGTAACTTAAAATTTTTCTACATAAGGGACTTACTTATGAATTCTTTTAACATTCCTATGTACCTTCCACATTTATTGCTAGTGTGAATGGCTTCTCAATTCATATTTATATGTCAGGATAGCTCATTGTTGTAGGAAAATGTTACTGTTGTTATGAGCTGATCTTGTACCTGTCAACACCACAGAACCCTCTTTAATTCCAGCGGTTTGCCTGCTGATTCTATTGGTTTTTCTGTGTGGGCTATTATATTGTCTATAAATAATAAAGATTGGCTTTATTTTCTCTCTCTCTCTCTTTTCTTTCCTGATCTTTAACCTATCACTTATTATTTTTGTTTGTTTCTTAAAATAAGGACAGGTCGCCGGGCGTGGTGGCGCACTCTTGCAATCCCCGCGCTTGGGAGGCGGAGACAGGAGTATGGCTCAGGTTCGAAGCCAGCCGCGCTGGCTTAAGATACCCTGTTTCCAAATAAAATATAAAATAGGTCTGGGAGTGTAGCCCAGAGGTAAAAGGGTTCCATCCCCAGTACCACCAAAAATAAATAAATAAATAAAAAATATGGACAGGTCTTCCAGGATAAGTATTACTCAGTGATTTTTTTTCTTTTATTGGCGCATTGTATCAAACACCATGGTGAAGTGCAGAGTGATAGAGACATTTGTGCTCACAGCACTTGGCGAGCCTTGCCCCGCTCTCACCCCACTCCCTCACCCTCCCTGGGTGTGACGCTGTGGTTGGCATTGATGAATTTGTGTGTGTGCATCGTGTCCATTGAAGTGATTCCCTCATTGAGCCTCCTCCCCCACTCCCACCTCTCTCCCTTAGGTCTCCTCCATCAGGGGTTTCTCCTCTTTTGTATAGTGATTTTAAGGAAGCTTTGTGGACATTACATTCATTAGCTATTATAAACTTGAAAATATCTTTCTGTTACGCTAATTGCATGATTCTAAAATTGTTCCAAAACATTCCTTTCTTTCCCTTGGATTTCTGTGGACTGTTATATAGCTGCATGTGTTGCTTTGGATAAATCTGAGATCAAACTCCTTTATTCCCCTTTTAAATGCCTTTCTTTCCCCTCCTTTATTAGATATCTATAGCATTTCTCCTTATCCTTGAAGTTCAATGACTTTCTACAATGCACTTAGGCCTTGATCTTTCTGTGTATTTTTTTTTTCTGGGGCAAGATCTAAGGATTCAAGTCTTTATTTTAGGAAAGTTTTTTCTATCATATCTTTGAACTTTTTTTTCACTCACCCCCCCACCCCCGTTCGTTCTCTACTTTCTGAATACCAATAACACTTATTTAGGGTTTTCTCTCTTTTTTTTCATGTATGTGATCATCACCATAATCACTTAAAAACCTTTGCTAATACCCATTTTGTTTCATGTAATTTCATCATGGTTCTGACATTTTATGTGTATTAATTCTAATTTTGTAACTCTTTAAATATCACTCCTTTTTACTACTTCTTGTCTGAGCTCTGCCGGCTTATTTTTTTATTCTCTTACATTGTCTTACATAATCTTTGAACTCATATCTCTTTCTTGACTTTTTTCCTTAGAGCCATCATGTCTCTATAATTTCTTGGGGGTAACAGAGAACTATGGGTACTCTGTTCCTTGGGTGTTGCCTATTAGAGTGTACACCCCAACAGCCCTTGCTGACTCCCTTTACCCCCCTCTTCTCTAAGCTTTTTACCCAGCATTGTGCTATTAGAACTTCCGGATGGTGACTCAGGTTGTAAGACATCAGCTATTCATTGAAAGAAGACACAGCGATCTGCGACCTTTTCTCATTGAATCCCATTTGGGTACTTCTCTCAGACTGGGAGGTAGAGATTTCTAGCAGCGATTTAAGTCATGACAAAACATATCAGTCCTGGGGCTCTTACATGTCTACCTTCTTCGTTCCTCCTGCAGTATATGTCATGGTCTCCCTGGGGGAAAGGAGTTGATAAACAATAGGAATAGATATTCTTGTTGTAGGAATATCTATTCCTCCTTCAGCAAGTTTTCCCTGACTTTCTCCATTTTTTTTTTTTTTTTTTTTTTGGTGGTACTGGGGGTGGAACCCAGAGGCTTTCTACCTCCGGGCTATACTCCCAGACCTATTTTATATTTTATTTGGAAACAGGGTCTCACTAAGTTGCTGAGAGCCTCACTAAGTAGCTGAGGCTGGCTTCGAACCTGTGTGATCCTCCTGTCTCTGCCTCCCAAGTGCGGGGATTACAAGTGTGCGCCACCATGCCCGGCTGACTTTCTCTCATTCTGACTTACAGCACCACCGCCCACCTTTCATGTATGTGGCTTGACTCTAGACCTCATTTCTCAAAGCCAGAGATCCCTGAATATTTTTTAAGACCTTGTAGGGAGACTAGATCACACATGCGCCCTGCTCATGGTCTGAGAAGGTGCACATCTCTCTTCTTGGT
This sequence comes from Muscardinus avellanarius, assembly GCF_963383645.1. NCBI lineage: Eukaryota > Metazoa > Chordata > Mammalia > Rodentia > Gliridae > Muscardinus > Muscardinus avellanarius. Next base: position 187,912,742 of record NC_137787.1, read on the forward strand.
CTGGGTTTTATGCTTTATAGCAAATGTATTTTTTTTAAAAAGAGTATGTTGCACATTTTATGTAAATTGCAATTATATAAATAAATTAAGAATATATTTAAAGATTACTCATTTTAATTTTTTTTGTTGAGAGATTTTTATTTTAAAAGTTTCTCACGACGCCGGGCGTGGTGGCGCACGCTTGTAATCCCCGCGCTTGGGAGGCAGAGACAGGAGGATCCCGCAGGTTTGAAGCCAGCCGCGCGCGCTGGTTTAGGAGACCCTGTTTCCAAAATGAAAATGTAAAAAAATAGGTCTGGGAGTGTAGCCCGGAGGTAGAAGGGCTTCCAGGAACCCCAGTACCACCAAAAAAAAAAAAAAAAAGTTTCTCACGCATTTTATATCTGGTCCATACGAATATATTCTGCTTTCTAGTGGAAAAATAACTTGAAGCCCGGTGTGGTGGCACACACTTGTAATCCCCGCTCTTGGGAGGCGGAGACAGGAGGATCTCCTAGGTTGGAAGCCAGCCTCGCTGGCTTAAGATACCCTGTTTCCAAATAAAAATATAAAAAATAGGTGTCTGGAAGTGTAGCCCGGAGGTAGAAAGGTTTCCAGGAACGCCAATACCACCAAAAAAAAAAAAAGAAAAGAAAAGAAAAGAAAAAGGAAAATAACGACAGCAATGATATAGTGATCAAATATGAGAAAATTTGAAATGCTGGATTTGTATTTTTCAGTTTAGGAGTGACAAGACTGGATGTCTCAATTTGAGTCTAGTTTCTGCTATAGTTTGGATCTCAGATGTGACCTAAAGGCTCATTGTTAAAGGCTCGGTACCCCAGGTGACACTATTTGGAGGTGCTGGAACCTTTGTGGCGATGAGGACTAATGGAAAATCCAAAGTCACTGGGGGTGTTCCCTTGAAGGGGGCCATAGAACTCTAGCCCCTCACTCACTCTCCTCTGCTTCCTGGCCACAAGGAGAGTGGTTTTGTCGTGCAGGCAGGCACTCCTGCCATGATGTGCGGCCTCGCCATAGGCCACAGCGATGAGCCTAGACAAGTGTGAGCCCCCACACCTGTGGGTCAAATTAAGCTTTTGTCTTAATAAATTGATTACCTGAAGTATTTTTATATGGATAGGAAACTATTCATTTTGGTAAGAAATTGAATAAGAAATTGAGTAAGAAATTGAATGATTTTCTATTTGAAACTCATAGGTATCTTAAAGTCCAGTTATTAAAAATATGGGTTAAAATAATGATTTAATATGCAAAACTACATATTGAGACTAACCGAGACTCTAGTAACCCAACAATCATTTGTTTATATGATATATATCTTAATTAAATAGAGCATATGGTCTAGGTACTATTGTCGGCAGAAAAACTATCCTGGAGAGGAGAAAAAGGAGGCAGATGGGAGTAGGGCACAGTGAAACTTCCTGGCTTCTGACTTTATAAGGCAGGTGGATAGGGTAAGGTGATAAATTTTATATGAGATATAAAAGTTTGAACAGAATCTAAGATCAGACATTTTCTTGGTTTGATAATCAGGGTAAATGGTGATGCCATTCACTACAGGTAGCTTCTGTGGACTGAATTATAGTCCCCACATTCATGTGTTAAAGCCATAGCCTCCAGGATGACTGTTTATGAGATAGGAGTTTTAGAAAGTAATTATGGTTAGATGAGGTCATAGGATTGGCCCTAATCTGATAGGATGGGTGGTCTAATAAGAAGAGGGATCTCAATCAATCTCTGTGTGTGTGTCTCTGTCTGTCTGTCTGTCTGTCTGTCTCTCTCTCTCTCCTGTTCCCTCTCTCCCTCTGTGCTTTTAAAAAAGATTATGTAAAACCAGATGTAGTGGTGCATGCCTTTAATCTCAGTACTTGGTAGACAGGAAGGTCTCAGGTTCAAGGCCAGCTTTACCAACTATATGACCTTGTTTCAAAATGAAATGTAAAAAAAGGGCTGGGATTGTATCTCCATGGTATGAAGCCCCTGGGTTCATTTCTTAGCACCACAACTAAAGGCGTCATGTGGTCATAGGGAGGAAGATGTCTACAAGTCCAGAGAAGAGAGGAGGCCTCAGAATGAACCCTGCCTTGTTGGTACTTCGTCTTAGAGTTCTAGTCTCCAGAGAATTAATGGTTAAATTATCCAGTCTGTAATATTTGTTGTAATACCCTAAGAATAATACAGTCATCATGAGTAAGGTATCTTTTACTTATTTATTTATTTTTTTGGATGAGGGGTTATTCATCAAAGAGTTTGACTTTGACAAGTTAAATTGGAAATTCTGCTACACACGCAGCGATGTTGTCTAGTAGCAAGCAGCTCAGGGAAAAAAGTGCTAATACTGATGAAGACAAGCTAATAGTATTTTACAATAAGTACCTAGAATAGTGATCAAAAGTCAGAGCTACAGCAAGGCAACAACTAAAGACAGTGCATTTTTGAAATTGGCAAGAATCAGATTTTTGCACATAGCTCCACCTAGAAGGTAGGATCTTTTGCTAGCTACCCTCCTTCACCAGAGTCCACATGAATGTTATGTTAGGAATAACATAACATTCACTTATGAATACCAAATATTTGACAACCTGAATACATTCCCAACATGCAGCTCTAATAAAAATTAAAATGTGTGGAGTTTCTTTATAAGAACTGAATAGTACAATTATGTTTATAGAATCAGTATGCAGCTCACTAGGAGAGCTCTCTCGGTCCAAATTATTGAGCTTGGACTCCAATTTGAGGTGCTGCAGAAGCATGGTCCTTGGTAACAACAGGATTGAATCTTCTGCTTTATCCTTTCCTACACATGCAGAATGCATTTATGTTTTGTACCTTACATGTGCTAGAATGTCTTTTTCTCTGCTCCTGTGTTTGTAAAGTCTTACACATCCTTCTCTTTCCACCTGAATGCAGCCTCCTCTAATACCCTGGTCAGACTCCTTAAAGTAGATAGAGTCTCTGCACTGTTCACTCCTACTGAAATTCTGTACAGAGTTCCATTTTAACAGGTATTACACTGCATCAATAATACACTCTATTGTTTGTCTAGCGAATGAGGACGAAGATAATAACATCCTTAACATTTATATCATTCTTACTCTGTGGCTGGCAATGCTCTATTTACTTAACCTATATTTCTCATCTCTATATCCAGCATCTACTGAGCACTTAAAAGGTGCTTGATAATCTGTTAAATAATCACCCACTGAGTAGTTTTCTTCTGGAAAGTCACAAATGCTAAACCATTCTTCATCCCTGATGGTGTTTTGTGAAAATTTCAATCCTTTTAGATTTTCATTATTTTTAAATAAAAATTTAATTTTTTATTGTAAGTTTTCTATACAAAGCATATAATAACAGAAGAATCCTATTGTTTCAGAGTAATCATTCACATTGGAACCTCAACATATGTTGGAGGCTAGCTTCAGCAACTTTACAAGACCCTGTTTCAAAATGAAAACTAAAATATCTGGGGGTATAGCCAAGATGTAGAATGCCCCTGGGTTCAATCCTTAGTACAAATAAACAAAAACATATTTAAAAGAATTGCATTCATTTTAGTCTCTTTGGACCAACAACCTAAATAGTTTACAAAATTTTAGGTGTTTATCTCAGCTATTACCACAACAATGCAGTGTAGTGTACTTCCCCCAAATCTAGAGGTGCGTGCCCATAAGCACTGCTCCTCACAAATGGGCCTATGCGTTGAGTGCAGCTCTGTGATTAGGTCTGGGTTCGCCTGGCCTTGGTTCACAGCCATGGTTAGATTCGAGTCTGCTCCATATTTTTTTTTTTTTTTTTGTTCTTCCAAGTCCAACGGGATACCTGGACATGCTCTTTTTATGACAGTGGACAAAAGATTCCCAGGGTCAGGAAGACTAACTCAGAACTGGCATTTCACTGGCCAAAGAAAATCATGTAACCAATCTAAAAAAACAATGGGGCAGGGAAATATAGGTCTCCCTGGAGGTCAGTGTCTGGGTGGTTGTCAGGAAAGGGGACAATAATCTACTCCATCACAGTGAGATCTTTCACTTTCCTTGACATAGAAGCTTAGATGATTACAGTTGTCCAAGCACCTGTCCTCAAGATTTTCTCTCGTCATTATGGGCTCCCTTGAAATTCTTTATTTTCCTTGAAGAAGATACCATCTTCTAAATATTTTTTTATTATAATGAAACCAATTTTTCTTAAAATAAAATCAATGAAACCCAGAACATTCTGAATTTCTTTCTGATTAAGACCAGTCAAATATTAATTAAATATGTCTTGTCCTAAGGTAGTGAGCATGACTTCAAACTAATTCTTATTCCTTTCTGAGTGGGAAACACTTAAAAGAGTGCTACTTAGTTAAGTTGCTTAGAGTGTGACTTCATAAAGTTAGTGCTATGTATTTAATCTCTGTCAGATAATCGGTATATCCTATGTTAACTTCAATATTACAAAAAATTAAAAAAGAATATTGTTCTGTGTACAATTCTGCCACTTTCTTCTCCACCCCTTCCAGATGATACAAATAAATCCTGAAAACATTATTTTTATTACCTATTTGGCATAAGTAGCTGTTTATCTTAAACAAATAGTTAGCTAGATATATAAATTGTGCACATTAGAATGTCCAGATTAAAACAGCATAAATCAACTATTCATTCACACTTTTGTTTGTATTAAATGCAACTACTATCAGGCAAAAGAGAAATATCTAAAAACACTTTTGAACTTATTTATTAGGTCTGTTTCACAATGCTGATTCTTCACTCAAAGCCATCTTAGAGTTTTCATGTTTTATGGAGCAGTATTCATGCTAAAAATCTCCTCACTTATTTCTAAAGGGAACAGGTCTTTCTGTTCTGCAACATTATCTCTATTCTTTCTATGTACAAGCCTTTAGAAAACATTTATTTTCATATTTTGTCTGAAATGACTTTAGAATAGATAGAGAGTTTATGATCCAAATATGTGCATTCCATTTTACCCCTTTTTATTGGTAAGTTGTCTAAAATGATAAAACACTTATTTAAAAGCTATTTACTTAGCACAAGGTAGTGGAGTTCGTTCTCCTTGGTTTTTAGCTATGTTCCTAGGGCAGAGCAGAGGGAAGCCTGGGAAATCCTCTGAGTCTAAAACAAGGTTAATGCTATATTTGAATCACTTTTTAAATGACCGGTGGTCTCAATTCTCATTGACTCCAACATTTTCTTAATTCACTGGTAGGAAACTGATGTAGTGTTTCATAGTGTGTCTTTAGAGAGTTAGGGCTTCATTCAGTGACCTATGCACTCCCTCTAAATTATACGACAGAGATTGTTTTGGGGAGCCTATGTCCTGTCATTGTGCTTGAATAACTGCATCTAAACTAAACTCTCCTGGGTGCAAGCCTCACACGGAGGCAAAGGACCAGATACATGTTCAGGAGCCAGGTTTAACCTGTGGACATTTATATTGGGTTCCAGTGATGTGGCTCATAATGAGCTGGTCACTATAGGTCATACAAAGATGAGCAATGGAAGCTTGAGAAGCTTAAACTTGTTTGGTGAGGCAACATTTATCTGTCCATTTATTGCACAGATTTATGGTATTATGTACATAAACTGGGGAGTCCCAGCTGTAAGTCATTAGCTGTGAAACTTTAAATAAATTACTTTATTGTGTCTCAAATTTTACAGTTAGAAAGTAGGACAAAAAATAGCACTTACCCCATAAAATTGCTTTGAAAAATGGAATTCCTGGGTCTATTGGTAATGGTATAATGCTATATATATGTGTATATATATATATATATATATATATATATATATATATATCACACATATATACACACAGACATTTGGAGATGGAGTTGGAACATTTAGATATTATTTTTGACCCTCCAAAATAAAAAGAGGATTAGTTGATCTTTTATTACTATATTTAGCAATTATATTGGCTACCATTTTACTTTCTTCTTGTATTGGTGCATTGTATTATACATTGTACTGAGGCAGAGAGTGGTAGGAATATACATCCTAATATATATATTAGGATGACATGAAATGCTCAAAAGCTTGTCACAATTTGTTTCATTTCTTTTGACTTTTTGACTAACTTCATTTATTTTGGGGGCATTCATAATGATATTTTTCAAAATATCCATTATCATTTTTGCCAGGATTAAGAATAATGTGTGCTGGGCGTGGTGGCGCACGCTTGTAATCCCTGCGCTTGGGAGGCAGAGACAGGAGGATCGCGCAGGTTCGAAGCCAGCCGCACATGCTGGTTTAGGAGACCCTGTTTCTAAATAAAAATGTAAAAATAGGTCTGGGAGTGTAGCCCGGAGGTAGAAGGGCTTCCAGGAACCCCAGTACCACCAAAAAAAAAAAAAAATTCTATCTAATGTTTTCTGTCTCTTTCTTTCTATTCTCCACACTATAAAATTTAAAAAAAATTATCTCCCCATTTGAATTTTTGTTTTGATAATTATATATTTATGATGATAATTATATTATATATTATATACATTATATTATATATATTTTTAGAGATAATTATATCCTTTATATCCAATTCCTTCTCATAGCACCCTATTCTTATTTGATGGTGGCAATATGCTCTTAAAGCTCTACAAGGCTATGAATTCATTTTTAGAAATTCTCCTTTGGCTTCACATAATACCAGTACTTGGGAGGCTGAGGAGAGAATCATAAGTTTGAGACCAGCCTCAGCAACTTAGCAAGATGCTGTTTTAAAATAAAAAGAAAATAGGGCTATGGGTGTGATTTGAAGGTAGAATGTCCCAGGTTCAGCCTCTAGTACCCCCCAAAAATTCTTTCTTTGTTGTTTGAATTATATTTCCAGAAGCTTTCATTAAAATAGGGTGTTTGACTATAAAATAGGCTGAAGAGTTGATCCTCAATCTCTCTATCGTATTTCTGTAGGATTGATTCTTATTTGATCCTTCAGTGAATCATAATTGTACAGTGATACTAATGAGATGCTGATAACTTTAATATAGAATTTTCTTTTTAAATTTTTTTTATTGATGCATGTATTCATAATCTTCATGGGATGCAAGATGATGGAAACATACATGTACACAACCCTCAGCCCTTACCCAGAATTTTCTGATAAAAACAGTATTCACCTTATGATTTCAGGAGGAGGTAAATTTTATGAATTCTAATAATATGAAAATAATGGCAAAATTGACTGTTAAGAAGGAGAGATCAAGGTTTTATTTGATTTATTTTGTTTGGAGATGCTTACTGTTGGTACCTGCTAGGATGAAGACGGGAGGCTTGGGTACCAATGTATTTCTATAGTAACCCATTTATTTCCTGTTTTATTTTCCTCCTTTTTGATTGCCAGTTAACTGAATTTTGGGGCTAACTTGGGGCTTCCTCAGGCAGATTTGCTTTGATCTATATAGCCAACAGATATCAGCTACTCACACTATATTGAAGTAAAAGTCTTGGGTGACTCCTTAATGTTTCAATAGTAGGAACACGAACACACACACACACACACACACACACACACACACACACACACCACTCAATTTCTGGTTTTCAGTGATTTGTTTTTCTGTCAGTTATTTTGGATGTCATCTGTGACTGAAACAATTTCAATTGCAATTATTTTCTGCCTAGTTAGAATGCATTTGTCTTATCAGTTTTCTTGTATATTGTACGATGAGCACCCGTAAACGATAGTAAATTTAAACATATTAATTGACATCATTAGACAAACTGGGTGAAGAGGTAAGGTTTTCAGTAAATTGCTGAGTTGAATTTGGAGAATTTTGAAGTTTTCCAGGAAGAAAGAGTTCAGTATATTCAGGGTAGATAGAGTGGCTCAGTTAAAGGTGCAGAGATTCCTAGTTTAGGGGACTACACTTTGGTGTGTGGTGCCTATGGGATGACTATGCTAAAGGGGGTGTAGAGCCAGAGGAGCATAGGAGCTGGACCACCTGGAGCCTGTGTGATGTGCTGCTGATGATCTTGGGATTTATCCTAAGGATAAGACGCACCTCAGAAGGCTTTGAGAGAGGAGAGGGGCATGATCAGAATTGCATTTTAGAAAGGTCACTCTGTGTGGAGACTTAGAATTGTGCCTCCATTCAGTATGGTGCTGTGGGGAGTTACTTTATTTCTGCAGAGATCCAGCATTGATAGTTCAGGGCTGAGCTGCCTGCTCACCTCCTTGTTCGAACCTTCTCCCAATCTGTAATGCTCCTTAGTACCATTTTCAGAGGTTGGCATGAGGGGGCATAAAGAAATGTACAGCTACGGCAACATTTTTCGGCTTCATTCTTGGCCAGCACTTTTGCAGAACTCATGATATTAAGTTGGACCTATTCTTTATTTGGTTGTCTATGATAACTATAATATATATATATATATATACACACACATATATGTATGTCATATATTTATATACTTATAACTATATATATAGTTCTATATGCATGCATATATATATTTATATTATAGTTACTCTAGGTACCTTATTCATCAGTTCATTAGGTGTGGGAGAAAGTAAATATTGTGACCCAGATATTCCTGTATCTCCTTAAGTTGTGCTTTCCAGGACAGTTGTTCCCACTCATACATGGCTACTGAGAACTTAATTTGTGGCTAATTCAAGTGGAGATGCTCTGTAAATATAAAATACACACTGGATTCCAAAGATTTAGGGGGGGAAAAGATATTCCAATAATTTTTACATTGAGTACATGTCAAGATCCTAATGTTTTATTTATATTGGATTAAATAAAATATTATTAGATAGCTTTTATTAAATCATTTGTTTCTTTTTAGCTTTTAATGTGGCTACCAGAAGATTTAAAATTACATTCACCGTCACGTGTAATTTTTGTTATATTTTTAACTGGACAGCATGGACTTAGAATGATTCTTTGCTATAAAATAATGTAGAAATGCAAATTTAAGGTTTTTTTTTTAAAAAAAACCAAGTTAATTTGGTCACAATAAACGTATTTATCCAGTACTCTATTAGAGCTGCAGAAGCAAATGCAATTCACTCCACACTGTCATTGAGCCACATTTTAGGAAGCAACCAACAAGCAAGCAAATAAATACTTAAAGTCATTCTGGTTATGATGAATGTTGGGAAGAAAATGGAGCAGAAGGGGGAGTAGAGAATTCCCTGAGATGCTGCTGGGAAAGATGGAGCTTCTTTTAGATTGGTTGATCAGGAAAGGCATCTAGGAGGAGGTGCCACTTAACCACCTGGCGGGGTTGAGGAGGAGCCAGCGAGGTGAACCTCCTGGATAGAAATATCACTGGCCAGCAGAAGAAAGTGTAAATGAGACGAGAACAAAATTCCTGCTTTCAAGGAACAACAAGAAAGCCAGCGCAGGGTGTGTGTGTGTGTGTGTAGGTGGGTATAGATTGAGGTGGGAGGGTGGTTGGAGACACCTCAGCGAGGTAGCCAGACTGCTGGGGATTCTGAGAACTGTCAGTGCTGTCTACAAGGTCAAAACTATTTTGCTGTGTTAATATTTGCACAGAGGATGGAAGTCAGTGGTGGAGCCCCAGTGCCTGTCAAGGAGGGGACACTAAACTCTGCTAGTGACTGTATTCTTCATTGCCATTCAGGACCAGTACTCAAAACACCAGGTTTGGTAAAGAATGACCTTGATAAAGCAGTGACATTACTAATTGCATGAAACCCTGAGCTGTGCGTACACACCTTTTTAACATTCTTCATAATGAATTGGGAAGTACATGCTAAGCACGACCATTGCATATCCAGATAGGATGACGGTCCCAAGGAAAACGCTGGGGCAATTGACTTGTGAGCTTCACCTGTGATGTTTCTAACAGAACACATTCCTACTAGAAATAAGTTCTCACTCATTATGAGCATTCTGGTTTAGGTGTTTGGCAAGATTTTTTACAAAAATCAACTTATCAATTCAAAAGTGAGCCTAATTGTGCTGGGCGTGGTGGCGCACGCTTGTAATCCCCACTTGGGAGGCGGAGACAGGAGGATCGCACAGGTTTAAAGCCAGCCTTGCTGGCTTAAGAGACCCTGTTTCCAAACGTAAAAAAAGAATATATATGTAGTCCAGAGGTAGAAGGGTTTCCAGGAACCCCAGTACCACCAAAAAAAAAAAAAAAAAAAAAAGTAGGTCTAATCACCTAATCATTACTTCAGGGAAACAAGTATTTTTATTTGATGCCAGTGATAATATTGGACTCTTAAAAGAAAATTAGAATTTTTAGGGACATCTAGATCAGCATCCATGAGCTTGGCAAGTGCCCAACACATAATGTCTTTTTTGAAGAGATTGGTGATAATTATCAGCAAAAGTCACTTGATATTAAATGATGAAATATACCAACATCCGAAAGCTCTGCATGACTCAGTGAATCAGCAATTTCCAAAGATCGATGCATTAATGTAAAAAATCATCCCTGGGTTAAAGATTCATCAAAGTGCAGAAGAGAGGAGTGTGTTTTACAACAGTCCTGTACAATGTCCACTGATAAAGCTTTGGATCCTACATTGTAACTAACCTCGAGGACACTACTATTTGCCAAGTTTGTTTGCAATACCTAAGAAAACTATCAATACTTCTCTGAAGATGCTACTACAGTAAACCTCCCTTTCCAACTGTATTTGTGGGAGTTTAATTTCTTCATATCCTTCAACCAAAAAAACATATCAGAAAAGATTGAATGCAGAAGCAGATATGACAATCCAATTGTCTATTTAGCCAGACATTAAAGAGATTTGCAAAATATAACACAATGACCTTTTCACTGACATTTTTTTTGGGGGGGGGAGAGAAAATTAGTATGATTTTCTTTCATAAAAGTATGTTATTGCCGGGCATCTGGTACATGCTTGGGAGGATGAGACAGGAGGATCGCACAGGTTCGAAGCCAGCCTCAGCTACTTAGTGAGGCTCTCAGCAACTTAGTGAGACCCTGTTTCCAAATAAAATAGAAAATAGGTCTGGGAGTGTACCCCAGAGGTAGAAAGCTCCTGGGTTCCATCCTCAGTACCACACACACAAAAAAGTATGTTATTGATGCTAACATGAAATGTATTTATTCTTGCTATTTATAAACAAGTTAGTAAACTAATATTTTTAATATTCCCATATTTTAATTCATATACCATAGATATTAGTAGATATAACCTACATAAACAAAAACTCTTTGGGGTTCTCAATAATTTTTAGGAATTTAAAGAGTCCCTTAGACCAGGTTGAAAACTTCTCTCCTGCACTAAAAAAATTAGGTTGTATTCTAAATCTAATGAAAAGTTATAGGTAGAATTTAGGCCTAGACTATGACAAAATTCAATTTATGTACAGAATATTTCTGTAGCCACTGTATATTAGACCACATTGAAAGAGAACGTGTATGAAGGCAAGTGGGATGCTCAGATTGAGAAATAGATCCTTGGATAAAGAATAGAAATGCTAGACATATTAGAATACATTGAACTCAGAAGGTGGAACCTATGAAACTTACTGATGACTCAGAAGTCTGCAATAGTCTGCTTCATTCTTATTTATCATATGACTCTGTCTTTTGCTTATGTGCATGAGTGAATTTATATAACTGCAACCATTAGTGATCTTACATTTTATATTTTTCATTAATTAGATTTTAAAATTATAAACTTTTGTCATGCGGAAGCCTTAATTTAATAGCTATCATTTTCAGGTTTGTATATTACTCTGTAAAACAGATGTGCCATAATTTCATTTATGGTTTTTGCTTGTATGATGCTTAATGGACATTATTTTTAAAATCACAGATAGATCATATTGATATTTGCATTTATAATGGATTTTTTCTATTTAGTTATTAGCATAAATTTAGATGGGTTCACCCTTACTTTTTAAATTATCCAATGACAAATTGCCTCTGTTAAATGATACCCACTTCTTCCACCCATTCTTCTAGAAGTTGCTGATAATAAGACCATGTATGTCAGGTTTTATCTGTCTCAAGACCTTGAAGAATAACATGAATCTAAGAACGAGGAGAGTCATAGACCAGAAATTAGAGTTAGGCCTGAACTTCAAGTCAAATTGTTTGAAATTAGATAAAAAAATATGATAGATTTTAGATCAGGGGATTTATTTTTGCACATAAAGTGTTTAAATAAGGAGCTGAACTACTTAGTTTTCCCTCCACAAAGGCTCCTGAGGTGCCTCTTCACATCTCTGGGCATTCGTGGAATGAGATTTGAAATCCATGGACAAGAAAGTGCATGCCGCCATTGGACTCACATGTGGAAGGCAGCTTCTCAGTGCTGGCATGAGACAGTTTTGGGAATCCAAAATGAACAGCTTCTTACTTGACAGATGACCCAAGTCAGAAGCCTTACAACTTCATTTTAATTATCCCTTTACACAGATATCCTTTGGCTGCTCAATCGTTAAACCCATTGTTTTCATTTCTGATGTCTGAAATATATTCCCTTTAGTCTGTTTCCAACCACAGTTTGGTCTTTACCATCAGTTGCCTACACCAGTACAATAAAAATAGCAGTTGGCTGCCTTGGATGTGATCTTTCCTTATAGAGAATTTATCCTCAAACTGTTGTCAGTACCCCATCCCTCTCTTGAAACAGGAATGATACTTCCAATCTCCATTCTTACGACAGTAAACAGCAAGTGCTTTTAAAAATTTTAATGTGTATTAAAATCACCAGGGGTCTTGTCCAATTGCAGATTTTGATTTAGTAGATCTGATGTTTTGATATTTCTAAGGAGTTTCACATGAGTCATACACTATTTGGTCCATTGACTATATGCTTAATTAGTGAGGATTTAGTCATTTTTCATTGCTTATGAATGCCTCATCTTCAGAGCAGCATTCAATGATTCCAAAAGACTATCTCTCATCTCTGTCCTAGCCACATTTCTATCATTTAGCTCACCCTTCCTTTTGTCATCATTCTGCTAGTCATTTGCCTAATAAACAACACATTTATTTCCAATGAAGTAAAAGCTGGCAATTCCCAATTCACACCTTGTCCCCACAGTGAGGCTCCAACAGATTCCAATTCTCTTGGCTTGGTGACAAATTGATATTTCAGAAAATGAGATTCTGCTTGGATTAAGTCTGATTTTTCTGATATCTACTCCTTGCATTTCAGACATACTGCTGAAGATTTGATTCTTTTCCAAGTACTCACTATAAGACCATTGCAAGCCCAAAGTTTAGAAGAATTTTCTGGGAACAGCTTCTTTTGCTGTGTTGGTTTGATGCAGTTAGCATAAATTTCAATTCCTGATAATTGCATTAAACCTTGAACTTTTTCTTAGATTTATTGCTCTTCTATTTCAGGTCAACAGGGCAAGAGGGTGGACCTTGATCCATTAGTGCTAGAAGAATAGCCAGGACTATTCTTCTGTCTAAGACAAGGTTATAGGCCAACATATGGGTATACTTACAGCAAGCACTATGGAAATGCCAGCTTCCTGGAGGGCTCGAGAGTCTTGGCAACCAAACTTTTTTTTTTCTTGGCAGTCCTGGGACTATATCCCCAATAATTCTTTTTAATATTTTTGAAACAGGGTCTCATTAAGTTGCTGAGGGCTTAAGTTGCTGAGGCTGTCTTCAAATATGCAATCTTCCTATCTCAGCCTCCCAAGTACTGGAATGACAAGTCTGTGTCACCATGCCTGGCTAACAAAACACTTTTGGGTAAGGAAGGTAGCAAAGTGGCCTGAGGTCAGGAAGCCACACAAAAAGCTTTTCCTGAGAATCTAAGAGATGTGAAAATCCAGGGGCATGCTGTAGGGACACCACCCTTCCAGCACACACAGAAAGTAAGAAGGAAGTATGTGCTTATGTTTCAGAAATGCTCTCTATTCCAAAGCCCGGATCTTATTGTTCTGGATCCTATTATTTTTATGAACCTGAAAAATCATCAAACATCTCTAAAACTTTGTTTCATCATATGTGAAATGAAGGTTTGATTTGGAGTAGCTGCCTTCGTGGGACATCGTAAGGGCCAAATGAGACAATGACAGCAGTCCAGCAGTCATTGCTCCTGGCCTTTATCCTACAGAATTACTCTCTTATTTTTAAAGCCACTAGAAATTGGGTGGCTGATAGTGGCCAGTCATCACTGCTGGGGCAATATTGTAATAAATAGTTTCTGCTGACTTTCTCCTGAGTACTTTTTTTGAGGCATAAGGAAATGGTACCATGTCAGTGTCATTACAGTTTCTAAGTCTAGACAAAGAACACAACTTGGATTTGAGGCCAATATGGGATCTCATTCCCCCACACCTACCTCCAAAAGCTAATGATCCAGGTAAGTACTCACAGGCTGTCTGAACATGCCAGACACATGTGTGTTCTACTGGGGTTGGCCCTTTCCAGGCTGTATCCCAGAATAGCCCGCTCTCACCGGGCAGTCCCCCACTTCTGTTGTAACGTAGTAATGACTGCAGCAAAAGCACTGACCAGTGACTCCCCTATCTTCTGATAAAAGGAAGTACCTACTTGATGGGAACATCAGGGGTTTCTTAGAAGGAGAAAACTATTTCTCTTACACAGATACTGCTTCACTTGATTTTTACAACTGCACTTTGATATACACAGGATTTTCCCACTGAAAAATACCATAAGGCTTAAGGGTTTATTGTTATTTATTTATTTTTAATTGGTATATTGTAGTCATATAGCTTAATGGAGTACAAGATGGCGGAGGCATACATGCACGCATCACTCATATAGCCCTTCCCCAGTTCCCACCCCACTCCCTCCCCCTCCCTCCTTCTCATGTTTGGCTTAGTGACTGACTTTGACATTTTTGTGAAGCACATCATGTACATTCTGAAGATTCCCTCTCTCCCTCCCATCCCCCTCAGTTAGGTCACCTTTGCTCCTCTATGTTGATGGAAGCCCAAGGTGTTTTAAGACAGTCTCTCACAGAAGGTGAGAAATGCTTGTGCTGAGCTTCAGGAGGACTAAAAGTCCTGAAAACAGGGGTCTGAGTTTGGGACATAGGCTGTTGGTGAAAAGTTGGGTCAGGAAAAAAGAGACCTTCTTCTAATGGTAGGAAGGAGAAGCCCAGGTTTTGTACCCAGAGCCCTGATTGGACAAGAGGGTGGGAAGAAACAACTGTTCTCTCTGCCGCTCTCTCCAGCCTTTCCTCCAAAGTGGATACCTTTCCAGAAGGTGGTCTGCACTCAGCGCTTCTAGGCAGGAGGCTAAAAGCACCAACATAAGATGCGTACTTAACGTGATTTTCTGCTTCACTGTCCTTTAAAGATAAACCGGGGAGCGAAAGTGTCAATGAAAGTAAAAACTTCTTAAATGGTGCCTTGATTCTTCAGGGAAGGGGAGACACAGAGACTGGTGAGTTATTTGGCCCTTCCTAGGGAAAACCCCAGACCGTTGTCAAGCCCTCCACGTTTATTTACTTAAACACAGTCTTCTCATTCCTCAGAGTTTCAAAAATGATCTTGCATGTTATTGACAAATAATAATTTAATGGACAGCCTGATTAGACGAACACAATGAATTAGCTACTGGCCCGACAGCCGCGCGGGCATTATGCGCTGTATCTGTTTACTCAGCACTAGGTGAAATGCAGAAGTCTATTGAAAATCAGATTTCCATGCTGCTTTGTCAAAGCAAATTTAATCACAGCCAGAACATGTGGCATCCATCATTTCCACTTCAGAAGGCATCAACGGGGGCAGATCAGCAACACGGAGCCCGGCCGCCATGCTGTCCTGACACTCACACGAAAATTAAATTTAACTATAGATCCTTGATAAATGAGGCCACCGAAGCCATCAAACATGATGACTAAGTGCTGGTATTAAAGTCATCCCCAGAGGCCCCCAAACGGGGAAGAAGCACAGTCTCATTTGATCCGGCCTTGAGCTCTTTGCAGCCATTCACACCTCTGCTGTGCACAGATAAATATGGGTTTTAGCATCCTGCCCCAGGGGACTGGAGATTATTTTTCTAGAAGTCTTTACTCAGTCTCTGCTTTTCCAGAAATTTCCATTAGTGCTCTCATCATAGGCACTTACTCAGTCTATCTTTTTCTTACATGCCTTTTTTTTTTCTTTTTCATGATTCTTTCCTCTATCAGGTACTACTCATCCAGCTCTTAAAATGACTACTGGATTTCAATTGTGAATTGAAATTATTTACCCCAGGCTCCAATTTGGGGGAAATAAGATTAGAGAAGTAAACTTGTGGAATTCCAAGGCTGTGGACTGTTTGCGGGCAGGGATCATGTGTTCCTGTAGAACCTGGAAACCAGCATGTGGCATGCAGACGGGGTTGAATTTATAGGTATTGAGTGAATGAACCAGTAAATACATGCTCATGAAACGCAGTTGAAAGGTGTGATTTTAGGACTTAGAAGCACGCATTTCTGAAAGCAGTCCAGTGATACACCTTGGCTGTATTTTAAACGTCTCAAGGATAATGGTGTTCACCTGGCTCATTGGAATTCAGTTTTGATTAATTAGCTGATCCAACTGACTTTTATATGGCTCAGTTTCCTTATGTTTTAAAGGGTGCATTAATCATATGATACACATACACACACACACACACACAAACACACACACATATATATGTATGTATGTTACTGGGGTTCCTGGAAACCCTTCTATGTCTGGGCTACACTACCAGAACTATTTTATATTTTTTATTTATTTGGAAACAGGGTCTCTTAAGCCAGCGAGGTTGGCTTCGAACCTGCGCGATCCTCCTGTCTCTGCCTCCCAAGCGCGGGGATTACAAGCATGCACTACCACGCCCAGCCAATCATATATTTTGAAAGATGCATTTAATCCCATGCAGTTGTTATGAGGTCCAAGTGCAATAATTTATTTACAGTGGTCAGCATAGGGCCTCCACATAAACAAAGAATCAGTGCATGTCAACTCCATCATTTTCAACATCATCATCATCATCACACTTCTCATTATTTACTTGCATTTGCTTGGTAAATAATGTTATCTAGAAATACAAAGAAAAAGCCATATATACAGAAACAACATGTGCACATGAGAGAAATGCAGAACAGTCCACAAAGGCAGAGATTTTCACTGGAGGGATCCTCGGTTGTGTATGGAGAAACCTGACTTAGTGGGAATGTGTCTAAACCACCAAAGTGGAAAGCTCTGAACAATATGGAGAATGGAGAATATGGTCTTGGAAAGGAATGGACATACAGCCCCAGAGATGGGACAGGAAGTAGACTGGCCTTACTGGAGTAGAAGGAAGTTTGGGGTTGGCAGAAGATTCAGTTATACAGCTGGAGGTAGAACTAAATGTTGAGGATTCTTGAAAGCTGGTTAGAGTTTAAATTTGTGCCTTTATGGGTAAGGGAGGAGTTCTATTTTCTTTATTGGGACATCACATATAAAAGTGAATACCTAATATATATTCGGTATTGAGAGGCTGGAAGATAAGAAATCTGGTATGAGATAAAGGGTGTGGGGTATAAAGCATCTTTTAGAGGAAGAACCAGTGGGCTTGGGAACTGCTCTGCTTCTATGGTAGATGGGGAGTGACGTGTTGCTACTACAGAGCCAACTTCCCCTCCTAATGCCAAGAGAAAAGGGCTGGATGAGTTCACCTCCTTCCAAACTGATTGACTTGCTGGAGTAATTTTAAGTGTTACTAATTGGGAACAACTCTACCGCCTGAGAGCACTCTGCACGAGGAGGTATATTTATAACTCCTTTTTTAACCTCATCAAATGCCAATTTAAAAACTTATAGTCAATAATCAAGCGCATTTTAGCTCCTCTGGAAAAAAATGATCATGTATACTTCAGCATACCCCTAGACTTTAATTTTCAACATGGAGCCTTCAACGGCAGTTTGGACTAAGTAAATATTCTACCTTCTTAGCAGATTTACATAGAAATTTTTTAAGGTTGTTATGAAATTGTTAAATTAACTCCCTGGTATCTCTTGGAAACACTTAGAAGCTTTGGCAGAAGTCGTTGTCTTTGGTCTAATCACATATTTCCAAAGGCAGTTTACAAACATGTTATTTTGCTATTTACTAATTATATTTATTTGATACACCAATCACTTAATAGCCTCTGGCTGCATTTACAAATAGTATTGAAAAAGCTCCTGCTGTTACACTTATAATTTATTATAGACAACATAAAAACAAGATTCTCTCTCTCTCTTTTTCTCTGCATGCATTACACACACACACACACAGGGATGCTTAGAGAAAAAAACCTGTACAGATCCTTCATGATCAGATATAAAGGGCATTCTTAGTTGGGGGCTTTAGTTTCTTTCTAGACAGATGGAGATGGTGGCTTTTATTAGTCTATGCTTGGGGAGGGAAGAGGCAGAGGGGTGCCTGAGATCCTTCCTTTGGTTTACAGTGCAAGATGGTGTGTTCTGCAAGGGCCAGGTTGGTATATGGCTCCCTCTGCCTCTTGTCAAGATAATCAGAAACAGTTAGGTTGAGTGTGGTCCTGGAGGATCTCAGAGTCTGTATTAAGTCACACTTTCCCCAGAGATGAGGATGCAAAACTCAGATGGTTCCATATATAGGTCATCAAAGCTACATGGTTTCAGAAGGATGACAATGGTCCATTTTTGGAGGAGGTAACCTTCACTTACCTATACGTTGTGGTCTGCCCTCTTAGAATTTTCTATTCACATAAATCATCATGTATAAGTGTTTTGCCTTGTGTGAGATTTGAGAAGGCTTTGTGCTGTGTTCCTGCTCCAGTAGTTAGATGAAAGTACCTATCTCTTACCTCCCAATCCTAAGAAAGGCTGTGTATGATGGGTTATAATTGAAAGGGGGTTTGAACTTTTAGTTCCAGCCATTTCCATACTCACCCCCTATTAGAAATTTCTTTCTCTATGCTGGCCCCTCCACTCCCTTTCCATTTGTTCTATTCATTCTGTACCATTCATTCTATTCTTATATACACTGGTTTATTTTTTATGTAGCTTATAAGACTTTAAACTATTTCTCTGAGGACATGGAACGTGTTTGACATATCCTTGTGTCTTTGAATTACCTAATGACCAGTAGGATGCTACTCACATTATTAAATTTTAGCCATAACAAGACAGAAAAGACAGAAGATAAATTGTCAGTTAATTTCATTAAGGTGTCTCAAAAAACAAAAAAATAATCAAGGATGCTAATAAACACGCCAATGCTACAGCTGATAAGTTATGAATGATAAGTTGGGTGTCAGAAGTCTGTTTTATAAATGGGAGTATGAGAGAATCTGCCTCCTTTTGCAGAAGCATATGACAAGAAAGAATCATGGTAAGAGATTCACATGGGCAGTGATGCTTTCTAAGGTATCAAGAGTACTAGGAGAGAGGGAGGGTGTGAGGTAGACACTATTCCCTGGAACCTTACAATTCCGCCCAAAGCCCGGCGCATCTTGGAGGCTATGCTTCACGTTGCACTGGCAAATGAGACCAATGCCAGTGCAGCTGTGTTGCTTACGCTACATATTTCAAAGTCAGATGAATCAAACGCTAATCATGGCTGGAGGTGCCTTGTCCTGTGTGTTATCAAAACAACATTTTCAAGGAACTTTACTAAACATTCCAAACAAACAATGTGATTCATGTAGAAAGAAATGCTCCTCAATTATTCTAGCTAAATATATGAATAATTTATGAAGCAATTCCAATCATACTTTGAGGGAAAAAATGATGGCCCTGACTTTCTCTTGCCTTATATATTAATTATAGCGATCGCTTGCATTATAAATTTATTTAACAATCTGAGAGAGAAAAGCAGCTTCGCTTTGAAATATTAGAAAACATCCCCATGAAATATTGGAGAACATGAAAATTGATTTTAGCAATATTTAGATCACATAGGCAATTTGACTTAAATTAGGAAAAATTGAGTGTCTAAATGTTTGTCAGTTTCACTTTTTCAGTGACATTCGTACCAATCTCACTGCTTCTTGATGGCAATATGTTACAGAAGACTGGGGTCAGTAGAGATGATGTATCTTTAACTATTATTTCTATTTGGGCAGATCCTTGGTTCTGTGTTTTTTGCATGATCTCAGTGTTTTGTTTCTGTGCTCCAACATTTCTGTTGGTTGTACTATTACCAGGGGTAAGAATAGTTTATTCTCCCAAGGTCTCTCAGTGAAATGTTTTTCAACATAATATTATTTTTCATCCATCTGGACAAAAACAACAACAAAAAAAAGAGTGGTTGATGGAGCAGGTGGTTTCTGCTTGCTTTGGAGAAAATGATTGAGAAATAGGAACACAGGGAAATGATGAATTTAGAAAAAGTGCCTTTTTTGTTCCTCTACTGTCCTAGAATTCACTCCTCTCCTGGCCTTCTTCATAAACTGTAACCTGGGCTCAAATTTGTATCTCCCGTGATATGTTTACAAAATTTAACCCAACCGAGGCATTTGCACAACTCAATTTGGGTACTTGTTTTAAAGTCTGTTTGTTTTCAGGTCCTTTTAATGCATTCCTGGAATTGAAAGGAGAGACTCCATGCATGCCTGGCTGCTCCTTAATAGGCCTGGAGTTGCTCACTGTTACCACTCCTGGGCTCAGAAAGGCACAGCGGCTCCCTTTTGTATTTTAACACGTCCACTTGCTCCCCCAGTTGCCTTGGTAATAACCTTAACTGCGGTTCTGATTTCCCATTTCCTGTCACCTGCTCCACCCAAGCCTTCTCTTTCGTGGCCTAGATGATAGATGTGCCTGGTGTTTTGCTGTGGCCCAGAAACTGGCCATTCTTCAAGCAGAGAAGTGTTCCTTCACTCTCAGGGTTTCTCTGATAAATAACAGAGCGGAGGGTTGGGGGTGGGGCACTGACAGGCCTGGCAAGGGGCCAATGGCTGCCAACCCCCATCTCTTTGGAGAACTCCTTTGATGGCAACATGAGGCTGGAAACTCAGTTTGGGATGCCAGGTTCTGAAATCGTCCTGCAGGTTGGGTCTTTGCTATATAATGAGCACTCATCTAACCCTATAATGTACAATGATTCGAGGCCAACCCCTTCGCCTTTCTTACCCCATACTTCCTAATGTATGTTTCTTTTATTTTTTTAAATTTCTCTCTTTCATTCTACTGGGGATTGAACACGGGAGTATTTTACCTCTGAGCTGCACCCACAACCCTTTTTTATTTTTTATTTTGTTTTGAAATAGGGCTCATTAGTTTGCTGAGAGTCCCTCTAAGTTGCTGAGGCTAGCCTCAAACCTGCAATACTTATGTCTCAGTCTCTCAAGTACTGGGATTATAGACATGTACCACCACACTTGGCTGTATTTATTTCTTGTAGCCACCTTCCAAAACAAATTCTATCTTTCCTTGAATGTTGCTTCTAAGGTCTTTCTTTATTGTACTTGGATATAAACTTTTATTAAAAAGTTCAAATATTCCCAGGCGTGGTGGCGCACACTTGTAATCCCTGCGCTTGGGAGGCGGAGACAGGAGGATCGCGCAGGTTCGAAGCCAGGCTTGCTGACTTAAGAGACCCCGTTTCTGAATAAAAATATAAAAATGGGTCTGGGTGTGCAGTTCGGAGATGGAAGGGTTTCCAGGAACCCCAGGACCACCAAAGAAAAAAAGAAAGTTAAATATTTCTCATGTGCGCATACATTTTTTTAACTTGCCTTTTTACTTGTGTTTGCTTCATTATAAGGGCAGAAAACTTTTAGGGATGTCTTGTCTTCCATCCTCCCCCCATCTGCCCCAGTCTCCCCAATCCTTTCTTGATCAGTGTTGTTTAAATTTGCTAATGGACTCCTTGGCAAGGATAGTCTCCTAAATTGGCATTTTAAGCTATGTCATTAATTACCAACTCACTCACACTGGTAACTTAATGTTTGTTCCTTCACTTCACTCTGAAAACCAGTTCTGTGCTAAAATAAATCTCAAGAAGGAATCACTTCTCTTTCCTTAGCTTGGGACATCTAAATTAGCCCTAGGCACTCCTATTTATTTCTGGTCCTGAGGACCTTATGGAATTAGAGTTGACATGGAGTCATCCACAGGGAGCTGGCAGCTGGCAGCACCGGGATGGATGAGGCGCAGGATGAGTGTGGGATGAGAGCGACCTCGGGAACAGATTAATCTCTATCTATGCACAGATAGATGTCAGAGAGATTCCTGAGAGCGCTGATATACAAAACCAGAAATCTTAGAGCTGGGGAGGATATTAGGAGCTCTTTAATCTCAGCCTGACATTTTGTCCACAAGAAGACTGAGGCCCAAAGATAGGAAGTGGAAAAGCTCCCGGAGTCCCTGGCTTGGGACCAGGGATGCTGGCATTAGAATGCCAGTAACCGAAATGACTTGGTGTTCAGGAGCATCAGTTCTTGCAGATTTTAGGGCTTAGCACATAAGGGGACCTGAGAGTTAACTAGCAACATTGAAATGACTGTAATAAATTAGCAATGTATAGTACCCTGGAGCTATGATTACAGGTGCTGTAAAAATGCAAAATATAATGAGATGGATAACCTTATGGAGGAATCTCTGAAAAGAAATGATAGAATGTCTTCCCAGAGCCAAAAGGGAGGTGCCTCCTCAAGTCAATGGATGCGTGGTGACCTCGTGAGATATGTAGGAATATTTAGCCACTGTGGTGCCCAAAATAGTCACCAAAGAGCCTGAAACATAAAGTTATCATCATCTGTGCTAAATTATTCATGAGAGTGATCTTTTTGTAGACTAACTAATTATATCATTTGATTTAGAAGTAGTCCTATATTTTGCCAATTGCTTTACTTAGGCCAGCTGACATCTAACACTATTGAGTCAAGTTGGGTATAGCGTTGATTTTCTATGTATGCTTTGTTTTGCTATTTTTCTTAGTATTATTGCAACTAAACATTTTTATCTCCTTTGGACTAGTCATGCATATCTATAGATATAAAACCTTTGGATTAGAAAGATTCCCTGGGGTCAAAAAGCCTCTAGAACAAATACTTAACAAATTATGTTTGAACCATTGCATAAGAAAGTGATGGTCCCTGACTCATTGAGAATAACACATGACAAAATTACTTCCTCACTTCTGTGAGTTGGATGACTAGGCTGTCAAATGAAGGGAAAAAACAAACCTTAGATCCAGTGTCTCATATTTTACTAAAATGTCTAGTAGCTTTCCTGCTGATATAGACGCGCTTGTGGATATACAGATGGCCAGTATGGTAACAGAGCTGGATGCAGTCCTTTGATTAAGTGTGCTCCTGTAAAGTATTAGATTCATGTCACACTAAAAGGTTCTCTCCAGGCCCATTACTATTGTATTAATGATTATATAAATCCATAATCCAGGAAAATAATAGCTTAGGCCCTTTCAAGATTCAACATCTTGTGGCCTCTGGGAATGGAGACCTTGGTTTCATATTTCTAAGGGAATCAAGAGATCTGTTTCTCTTCTGGTCTCTTTTGTGTACCTCCTAGCCACGGGTCCCTACATTTGTTGTATCTTCTTATTGAGGATTTTAGCAAAGTGGTAGATGTGGAAATAATTGCATTCGCCTCTAGTTCTCTATCCTTCTACCTCTCAAATGCCTATTATTCGAGTTTGTTCATGGTTGCACTAAAAGGGAAAGGACTAATAGGGGTTAACTTTTAATAGGGTTTTCCCCAGAGACATAGTCTAGGCTCCTTCTCTGTGCCTTCGAGTCCTACTCCATCTCAGTCGATTTTCGAACACGTCCTGTAGCCACATGTGGTCACTGAGAGCCTCTCTGTGTGCTGCTCTAGATGCAAGGACAATGGGAAAATAAAATATGAAGGTGGCGCTTGCTCAAATGGAGATCTACTTTCTGATGGTGGGGAAGAAGCAATACAAATGATCAAATGAACAAGCTGCTTTCAAAAAGCAACTAGTGCCAAGAAGAAAAACCACTGTGCTGTTTTATTCTTTTCATATGTTCATAGTTTGGTTTCCTTTTGAAAAAGCCACCACCGCCACTCACAGGCAGGAATTTCTAGCTCTTCCTGTCTCCCCTACAAGTCAGACTGGGACACAGTATCCCCCACCAGTGCATTTTCTACTACCTGATTGATTCAGTTGAGGATACTGTCCTGGAAGACTGTGGGTAACTCCTCTCCACGGTCTAGTTGGGTTAAGGTCTCTTTGCCAGTGCCTGGTGCAAAATATCTAGTTGTCTTGGTTGTCCTCCATTGGGTAATCACCAAATCCAAATAGGCACTCACTCCCAAGAATACTT
Organism: Muscardinus avellanarius; assembly: GCF_963383645.1. Taxonomy (NCBI): domain Eukaryota; kingdom Metazoa; phylum Chordata; class Mammalia; order Rodentia; family Gliridae; genus Muscardinus; species Muscardinus avellanarius. The sequence goes on from NC_137787.1 coordinate 187,936,934, forward strand.
CTCAGAGACAGACAGAACAGTTAAAAGATGTGTTGACAAAGGGAAGCACGGTCTTCATGGATGCTCCTTCCCACAGTAGGGAAATCACTTAGCAACTTTGCAAGTCTTACTGGTTTGCAGTCATTTGCTCTTTACAGTGAAATCTTTAGGGATATAAAAGATGGAACTATTACCAGGCCCATCTGTTCCATATGGGACTTTTCTTAACTATGCACATATTGAGCAGAAACTTTGCAATTAATTTTCTTTTCTCTTGAATCTAAGACCAAGTCAGTGTCTTGACTGGGATACTCTTATCTCTGAATAAAGGGAATTAGTTTCAGGATCTGTCCTCTCTTGAGTAACATTTTTCTTTTTCCAGGAAAGTGTGGGTGAATGCGCTTCAGTCACATAGAAAACATACTTATCAGTTTGGTGGATGACACAAACTATGAAGGATGGCAAGTACATTTTAAAACATGTCTTTATATGAGCTATTAAAAAATGTTGAACAGGCCAGGCCAAGAATAGATGACAGAATCAAAATTTTTTCTTAATAGGATGGAATGATGTATTTCAACCATGGATATGAGATGTGACAGGGATAAATATAAAGTCCTGAATCCTAAACTTCATCTTTGCTCATTCGGGTTAGGAAGACCAAGCACAACCTGATGACTTTTGATGTGATGAAGACCCTGGTGCTATGAGGAGACCATGAGCTCACACTTCCTTCAGAGCAAGGCGTGGCAACAGAAGGGCGGGTGCTTAGAACAAGGGAGAATGTCTTCCCACGGACATCTGCACTGATAACTTCAGATCTGGGATTTTTTTGTCTAAATGGAGGAAGGTGGGATGGACTCAGTGGCAGGGAAATCTATGAACTAGAGAGCATTTAAAACAGGTTGGTTGCCATTAAAGAGCATCTGAAAACTGAATAAAAAAAAACATGAACCATTTCTGGAAGGGAGAAATATAATGCAGAAAGAGAAGGCTTATAGTAGACATATTAACTTCAGATTTGTACAGAGCTGATGTACCAAAGGATGAGGTTAGGAAACATGTTGTACAAAAGAAGTAGATAGAGATTCTTAGTGAAAACAGTGAAATAATTTATCTAACAGACAGGTGAGCATTTGACACTGAAAATGTCCAAGTAAGGACTTGAACAGATCTGTAAAATGTCCATCATGATTGTTTATTCTATTTAGCTATTTATTATGATCTTTCAGATAACTTTGTTAGTCTCCCTTTTGGGCTCACACTATGTAAAGTTCCAAAGGACAAACATTTTTCAGCTGGAAGTTTTCAGTTTTTCCTTGTCTCTCTACCTTCATATTTGTGCATACTGTTTCCATCGACTTCTGAAGTACCACTATTCAAGTGCATATCTGAGGGCACCTGGAAGGGGTCTCTGGCTGGCCGGAAAGCTCAGCAGGTACTGGTGGGCACTCAAGAAAATCTGGCTTATTATATTTTTTTTTAAAAAAGCCTTTTTAGACATCTGTGAGTGTACTGCTTTAAGATAAAGCTTGTACTAGAAGAAATATTTGGAAATTACACAAAAAATTTAAATTGGCATTCTAGAGAAAATCAAATGGGCTTTTGTTAACTAAAAAAAATACACTCTTTGCCTGATGAAAATGTAATAGAAATGGGTGGAAATGACTCTGTATAATGCTATTTGAATCTTGCTGGCATTATTTATGCAGCCGGTGTTAGCCAGGAGAAAGTTGTGGTGGGCTGTATGTAGGACGAAAATTTGTTTGTCTTTTGAATCAATTTTCACCCGGATTTTAGCTACTTACTTGGATTGTGAGTTTGATAACTCAGCTCATTGTGCTCATGTTCTTCCATGTAAGAATGGGGCAATTATTTCAATTTACCTCATCAAACCATTGTGAGCAGACTTTTCAGCTGAATATAGTCAAGAGAAATTAAATGACACCCTCGTACAAATGATGCTGGCATATTTACTATTCTGCACTCTCTTCATAGCCCAAACGACTCTTTTGAAAAGCTTAGGAAATATTTTAGAGCTTATCTCAAATTATACTCAAACCCACATCAATGATCATGGCTGAAGAATGATGTAGCTCAATGCTTCTGACAGAGATCACACTGTTATTATCTTAAGCATCATAAGTATGGTTTGTGCTGAACTTTCATTTCTCACGTAAACTTTAGAAGGGAGGATAAAGTCTCCACAAGGATATGATATTTCTTATTTATCTTTCAGGTAGTTCTTTGAAATGTTAATTAGTTTTGAAATCAGTTTATTACTTGGGTTCATATTGCTGTTATAAAGATATATGAGTTTACTAGTTTTCTCTTGTAATCACAATACATTTTTTAAAAGAGGGCTCTAAGTAGAAAAAGCCAATACCTACTTGAAGAAACACCTGATACAATCCGTAGATATAAAGAGCAGGTAGAATATTCTCTGGGATACAGTAAGTAAAAAAGGCAGCCCACAGGCATCTGTAGAATGCAATGCCCATAGACAGGGCAGGCCTGTCTTTTAGTTCCCGATGCATGTAAGTGCTCAAGAAATACTTGCTGAGTTTGCTACCAATCATAAATTGCACAGTAAAGTAGAAATGGAGAAATCCTACTACATAACCTCACATTTTTTCTTCAAGTCACTTAATAGTGGCAGTTGAAAGTCTCATTGTAGCTTTGCCTAATCAGCTTGAAATACTAGCATGGTAGGTCTCAGCCTAGGCTGTCCATTAGCTTCACTTGAGTCTATAAAAAATCTCAGTGCCACTGTGTCTAGATGCACACGATGGGATTCTTCTCAGCTGTAAAGAAGAACAAAATCATGTCATTTTCATAAAATGGATGGAACTCGAGAATATTATGCTAAGCGAGTTTAGCCGGTCTCAGAAAGCAAATAGTTGTGTGTTTCCTCTCAGATGTGGAAGCTAGAGAGAAATTGAGCCACAAAAGCGACCTCAGGTAAAGGAGCAGAGTCCAGTGCAATAATGGAGGGGGTTTAGGGAAGGAGACGTAATGAAAGTAACAGTTGAAATGATCCTGTGTACATCTATGAGATTCTCAGTACCAATCTCAATGTGTGGGCATGGGGAGGAAGCAGAGAGAAATCCAGAGAGAAACACATCAAGTGTAGATCCCCGTCACACTATACCATGTTATGATCAATAAAAGTATATTTAAAAAGCAAGAAAAAATATCTCAGTTTCCCTAGGCTGCCCCTACCTATGCCAGACAGATGGAAGTGGAACCTCTGGGATGGACCACAGATATCAGTATTTTGGGACCCTCTAGGAAATTTTAGTGCGCATCCATATTTGAGAACCATTGCAGAGGGGGGGTATGTGCCGTCTCTTGCATTCATATGTTTGTGTGAAAACGAGTTAAGCTCAACATTCTGAGTTTTCCTACTACCGTTTCTTTCCTGTGGCAGGGGCAGAGACAGCGGGTCTAGACGGTAAGAACTTGCACCAAGTACAGAAAATACATAAATATGTATGGAGAAGGAGTTGCTGCCATAAATCACTTCACTATTAATTATGCCATGGCCTGTTTTTATGTTCACTCCTCTTTATAAATGAGATGAAATAGCTTTACAATGTGCCTAACATCGTTTTAAAATGCCACATAAATCCACTCCTGTTTTTATGGGGTTGAAAAATTTTAACACAAAAATAATTTGCCTAGCTTGAAGAATTTGCATAAAACCATCGTAGGGGTGTGTTAAAAATTACTCTTCTTCCTTTTAATGTAAGACTGCAAGTCAGGATGGAGAAGAGATTTCATTCTTATGATGCCCCAGGTGAATCTCACATTTGCATATTACAGATTCAATTTAAAATAAACTCTCAAGTCACAATGGGCATTTACCTAGAATACATATTCTAACATCATCCTGGGACCACTTAAGGAAAATTCCTAGAGGGATGGTCATGTCCACACTCATTCTAGTTCTGTGGCCCTTGTGTATTTCCTTTCTTTCTTTCTTTCTTTCTTTCTTTCTTTCTTTCTTTCTTTCTTTCTTTCTCCTTCCTTCCTTCCTTCCTTCCTTCCTTCCTTCCTTCCTTCCTTCCTTTTTTCTCTTTCAAAAATGATTGAAGGGAAAAAAATATGATCTGGGTAGCCTAGATCCTATGCCACACAGAAATTGACAAATTATAGAAGCAAAAAGATTAGGTATCAAGGTCCTGTGACATCATGTGCTTGGCAACAGTGGGGCTCCCTGATGTGACTACATGAGTGAAGTCATTTGATGACTGATGTCAGTCAGTGCTACAATACACATCAGAAATGAGGAGATGTTGGGAGGACCTCCTCTCATCAAAGTTCAATGTACATTTCCTAGAAAAAAATGACCCCAAGTTGCTCAGGTGAAGGAGCTCAGGTGGATGGTACAGGGCATTAAAGTACTCTTAAGTTGGGCTCAGGTAATTCTTGATTTCAGAATGTAAACTTGGTACCAAAATTAGCTCACATCAAACCCATCAGTAATACTAACATCTTTTCCCTCTTTTTAATATTTCTCCAGTCCTACAGTCTAGTATTTCTTTATTCTCTCAAAGGCATTGGAAACAGCTCTACCATCATTAGATATTTTGATAGAGTCAAATTAAAGGTACTGATATTTATTTGATATTTATTACTCCCCAAATGGTGCTTTTTCAAACATAAAAGAATGCTAAAATAATTTTTTTGAAGATTAACCTTGGTGGTGTTTTTGTTGTCAAAAAAGTAAATGGCCTAAGGAGGGAGTGGGGGAGAGGGAGAGAATTCAGCTTAGGTATTTCTGCAGGACACTCTAATTAATTCTACTCTTTATACAGCCAGGCTGCTTTGTCTGCCACTTTGATCGCTTTGGTCTCATCTTTCTTTGTGGCTTGAGTTGTTTGGGCTTTGGCCAGCTTCTGAGTAATGTGTTTATCTGCTACAGGGAAGAAGGCACCAGTTTTAGGTCTTAGTGTTGCTTGGTCTGGGGTTTGTTCTTGGCTTAAAAGACTTACAGTACCACAGAGTGTTTTAAGGCCTGAGAATCCTTTCTGTTATCCTAGAGATTTGCTTGAAAGATGAAGCTGTCACAGAGGCATCCAAGGAAGTCAGGACAATTCTCTTTCACTGTGCAGCAGTATTTAGAAGACATTCAGAGAAGTGCAGAAGTAAAATGTTTACAGAAGGACACATCCAGGCTTATTAGGTTTTATCTAATTATTTTGTTTTACTTGAAGAGTTGCTTCCTTGTACTACCAGCCTCACTAGCCTAATATTTAAGTGAAAATGTGTTCCAGGGCCCATTGATTCAAAATCAGGCTTATTATATGAAGGAACTCACCCTTCCTCAACATGATGTCTAGAGCCCAGGGACACCCTCCCACAGAAGGTTACACACTGCACCCAGACACATCTTCCCAAAACATCATACTGATTACATCCCTTGCTCCTGCTCAAAGACCTCAGTGATATTGACACCTGAAGGACTCAACACAAACCCATGGCTCTACCTTAAAGTTCTACCTTCTTCCCCACAATGCTCACTTAATAATTCTGCTCAGGCAAACTGGCTTTTCCATTGCTACCAAAACAATCTTATACTTTGTGTCACAACCTAACTTTCAGTCATTCCTCACTCAGGCGAGTTTGAGACACAGCCTCCTGTTTGCTCTCCTGCGATCTCCATGTACTTGTCCTTACATCTCTTTCCTCTCTTCCTCTTTTTCTTAGGGCTGCTTTTCCTTTTTCACTTCTCCAAAAGTGACCAGATTTCTCCTGAGGCACTCGGTAGAAATTATTCCTGAGTATGCACACTCAAAGAAAACTATAACTTCCAAGAACTATAATTTATGTGCTAGGTGGATGCATGTGTTAATTTATTTGTGTTTCCTAGTACACAGTTGAGATAGTTGATCAGAGTGGGGAGGATAGTGGGGGTAGGTTAGAGCTTTTGAAGCTGGCTTTATCAGAGTTACAGAAGATTAGAATATTCAATCCTCATTATGTCAAGGAACAGCTGCGGCTCTGATTTGATTCCGGGCTCGTACAGAAATTGTTCAACTGTTTTCCTGGAAGTAATAAAAAATACCAATATTTGAAAAGAAACTCTTAATTAAACTTTGTAAATTGTAGAGTCAAAAGTCCTCTGTCCTTTGATTAACTAATTATAAAAAATTAACATTAGCCCAATAATAATTTTTCACTTAGATTACTTTCAGATGTATTTTTTTTAACCTAGGTAACAGTTTAGGAGAAAGTCTGAGAGCAGAGCTGTGTGCACAGCACTCTCTGAATTGCCTTGCTAGTTGCACCAAGGCAAGTGTGAGTTTAACATGTTTTCTTAACTCTCATGCCTTTGTGTGTGGTGCCTTGTTTTCCTGGGATGCCCTGCCATGGCTGCCAACCAGGAGACACCAAGTTATCCCTGCCTTAGCCCTGTGGTATCCACTCTGGGAGGTTCCCTGCCTTCCCCAAGCTAACTCAGGCATTACGCTATGGAAGAAGACACCAAGTTATCCCTGCCTCGGCCCTGTGGTGTCCACTCTGAGAGGTTCCCTGCCTTCCCCAAGCTGACTCAGGCATTACACTGTGGCAGACAAACACCATACACATTCTCTTTCATCTCACCTGCCACTTCGGGGATTGTTCTCTATTTCCATAGTTGCTTTCCTACAGCTGGTGCCTTTGACAGTATCACACATCAATACACACTTATTGCTGTAATGTACCGATCCCAGAGATTCAGTGTTGAGCAGCATAGACCCATGAAGCTTCCAGCTTAATGTAGAAGCAAATCATCTCTTCTTTGTAAATAATGGTGCTTATGAGCTCATGGAACCAACAAATAAAAACAGATTCTCCCACTAGATTCCTTAATGATAGGGACAGTACCTTATTTTTTTATTGCATCTCCCCAAAACATAGTATAATTATGTGTTGAGTGAATGAAGGAATGATTAATGTAAGTAATTTCATTGTTGACTTTCAATTTCATATGAGCAAGTAACTTTTCAGAGAAACCTCATTTAAATGTTTATGTTAATTTCTTTTCATAAATGCTGTTTTGAAGCTGATAATTTTAGGGGTAATGAAAATTCAAAAGTCAGGTCATCTCCCGGGGAGAGGGAATAGGATTCATATGACACTTTTCCTAGTATGAAATATTTAGACAATTCTAATCATAGTTTTGGTAATTATAAAATTATTAAGATCAGCTGTCAGTTACATTTAGACTTCAAAGGTAGAATTTAACCTTTAACTCTGTCCAAATCTGTCATGTAAACAACCTAAATTAACTATCCTTTGAGATCAAAAACTAATATCTTACAAGGATTTACTCAAGGTATGCTAATTCATTGAAGCTTCCTGGAAACTAAATTCAAATTCAAGACAATTAAATGTTAATAAATTTTTAGTGATCAGAGGGAGGAATATCAGGAAGATTAATATTCTTTCTCATGCTTTGGAGACGGGCTCTCAAATGATAAAATGAAATGTTGCCTTTGAATGTGACGCCTTAAAGTACGTGGGTGTCCTTAGATGTTTAGGGAACATCCAATCCAACCCCCACTTTTACCCCAGCTTTTTGATAGGTGCTAGGGTGCTATGTCCTTTGAGGATGTCATAGAATAAAATGTATTCATTCATTCATTCAACTATTACTTATGGAGAAACTGCCAGATGGCAGCTGCTATGCTCAGCACTGGGATGATAGACAGGAAAAGCTAGGACCTTGCCCTGTGGAGCCTACTGTTGAGGGGATAAAAACACACATAGAAAAGTAAATGCAAAAGAACAAAATAAACAATGACGTAATTATATTTTTTAGTTTTTTAAGTTTCATTTTCGATTGACACACCAACATTGGCCATTTTTATAGGGTACGGGGATCTAGCCAGATCTTTGGGCTTGGGATTTAAGTATAAATGTTTGCTTAGGATGTAAAGTTTTCCCAGAGCATCAGACACTGCCCCTAGCCTGCCCCTGAGCACTGCTTCTCACTTGAGAAATAGAGCTAATGGGGAAATATTTAACTTCAGCTCTCTGCCAGCTCAGTATTGACCTTGTATGTTCAGCTCTGTAATTTTAAGACTTCATAAATATAAGAAATACTTACTTTTTATCTTCAGTTTGGCTTTAATTTCTCTTCTCTGTGAGAACTGTAAACCTGCCAACTTTAAAGTTAGTTGATCTATTTATTCTGAGCTATAGGAATACAGAATAAGTCAGCTGTTATTTTTTTTTAAGTTAGAGCATTCTTAATGGATATCCTAGGGAAAAAGTTTATCATGTGCATTAAAATGAAATTTTGTTTATTTACATGATTTTGGAGCAATTCAAGGGGCAGATATTTATTGCCTAGATGTATACTATACACTTATTACAGAAATACTGAGGGTTATGATGACACTTTCAGTGCCTTTCCTCTTTAAAGTGTTTCATTTTTCTGAAGCTCTTTTGTATTTTTTTAAATTTTATTTATATGTGGAACATATTGAAAATGGTATAATTTGGACTGTGCTTGGTGCCCTCTCCCCCTCATTCCTCTTACCCTCTCCCAACAGTGAGTGTCCAGGTTAACCATGCTATATTCATACTTTTACACATATTTGGATGTAGCTCTTTCATTAATCAACCTCAGCCTTCTTCTGCTTCTACCCTTCCTTTCTAGCTTTGCTGAGGTTTCCCCTTCATTATCTGGAGTCCCTCTGGCATCCTCAATGCTCCCTAGTTTGGTCATATTAGAGAAAACATATTTCCCTTCTCTTTCTGTGTTTGGCTGATCTCAATTAACATAATACTCTCCAGGTCTTTCCATCTTCTTGCAAATGGCATGATTTTGTTCTTCTTTATAGCTGAATAGAATTCCATTGTGTGTATTTCCCATACTTTTGCAATCCATTCATCTATTGATGGAGACCTAGATTGGTTCCATATTTTGGCTATTACAAATTATGGTGCTATGAACATAGGTATGCATATGTTATTGTAGTTCTCTGATTTCAACCCCTTTGGAAAAATACCCAGGAGAGGTATAGCCGGATCATATGGTGGATCCATTTCCAGTTTTCTAAGGAATTTCCACACTGATCTTCATAGTGGCTGAACTAGTTTCCACTCCCACCAACAGTGTAAAAGAGTTCCTATTTCCCCACATCCTTGCCAGCATGTGTTGTTACTTGATTTCTTTATGCTTGGTACTCTGATTGGGGTTAGATGAAATCTTAGTGTAGTTTTGATTTCAATCTCCCTGATGTCTAATGATGTAGAACATATTTGTATCTCTTCTTTTGTGAAGTGTCTATTCAGTTCAGTTGTCCATTTCTTGATTGGGCTATTTATTTTGCTTGTGTAGAGCCTTTTGAGAGTCTTTTGTAGAGTCTTTTTATATGCTGGATATTAGCCCTCTATCCGAGTGGTGGCTGGTAAAGATCTTCCATTTTGTAGGCTTCCTTTTTAGATTCTTGATGGTTTCCTTTAATGAGAAGAAACTTTTTAGTTTGATACCATCCCACTTGTTAATTCTTGCTTTAATTTTCTGTGCTTTTAAGGTCTTGTTGAAAAAGTTACTACCTATGCTTATATGTTGGAGTGTTGAGCCTATGCCCTCCTCTAATAACTTCACAGTTTCTGATCTAATTTCTAAGTCTTTGCTCCATCTTGAGTTGATTTCTGTGCATGGTGAGAGGTAAGAATTTAGTTCTATCTTTCTACAAATGGGTAGCCAGTTCTCCCAGCACTGTTTGTTGAAAAGGCTGCCTATTCTCCAGCGGATGAGTTTGGCCCTTTGTCAAAGATTAATTGATTATAGGTGTGTGGGTTTGTTTCTGTATCTTCTATTCTGTTCCACTGGTCAGTATGTCTGTTGTTGTGCAAATACCACACTGTTTTTACTACTATTTCTCTATAGTATAATTTGAAGTCTGGGATTGTGATGCCTCCTGCATGGTTCTTATCACTGAGAATTGCTTTTGTTCTTCTGGGTCTTTTCTTTCTCCATATAAAATTCACAACTCATTTTTCTAGGTCTATGAAGAATGTCATTGGTATTTTAATGGGAATTGCATTGAATCTATAGATCGATTTTGGCAGAATGGCCATTTTGATATTTATTCTGCCTATCCATGCACACGGAAGATCTTTCCATCTTCCAAATTCTTCTTCAATTTCTTTCTTTAATGTTTTATAGTTTTCTTTGTAGATGGATGTCTTTTACATTTTTGGTTAGGTTTATTCCTAGGTTTTTTTTTATTGGTTTTGAGGTTATAGTTAATGGAATTTTTAAAAATTTCTTTCATTGTTGATTCATTGTTGGCATAAAGAAAAGCAAATGATTTTTTTTATGTTGATTATGTATCCTGAAACTTTGCTGAATTGGTTAATCAGCTCCAGAAGTCTCAACTTTGATGAATTCGTTAATAAGCTCCAGAAGTCTTATGGTTGAGTTCTTTGGGTCTTTTATATAAAGGATCATGTCATCTGCAAATAAGCATAGTTTTAATTTCTTTCCTCCTATTTGAATTCCATTGATTTCCTTCTCTTGTTTTATTGCTGTGGCAAGAGTCTCAAGAACTATATTGAAAAGAAGTGGAGATAGTGGGCATCCTTGTTTTGTTTCTAATTTTAGAGAAAATTCTTGCAATTTTTCCCCGTGAAATATGATGTTGGCTTTGGGTTTATTGTATATTGCCTTAATGATGCTAAAATACATTTCTTCAGTTTTTTTTTTAACATAAATGGGCTTGGGTTTTGTCGAATGCTTTCTCAGCATCTATTAAAATGATCATGTGGTTTTTGTTTTCAGTTATATTTATGTGGTGAATAACATGTATTGATTTGCATATGTTGAACCAGCCTTGCTTTTCTGGGATGAAACCTACTTGGACGTGGTGTACAATTCTCCTTATATGCTTTTGAATGTATGTAGCTAGTATTTTGTTTAGAATTTTTGCATCTATGTTCATTAAGGATATTGGTCAGTAATTTTTATTTCTTGAGGTATCTTTATTTGGTTTTGGGATTAATGTGATACTGGTCTCATAGAAGGAATTTTGGAAAATTCCATCTCTTTCCATTTCCCAGAACAAGTTGTGAAGTATTGGTATTAGTTTTTCACTGAAGGTTTTGTAGAATTCAGCTGGAAACCCATCAGAGCCTGGGCTTTACTTTGATAGCAGAATTTTAATTTCTGTTTCTATTTCTTTGCTTGCTATTTGTTGGTTTAGGCTTGCTATGTCCTTTTGGTTCAGTTTAGGTAGTTTATATATGCTTAGAAATCTGTCAATTTCTTCCATGTTTTCCTGTCCATTGGAGTATAAATTTTCAAAACAGTTTCTGATAATCTTTGAATTTCCCCACTGGCTGTGGTGATGTCTCCTTTTTCATTTCTAATTTTAATAATTTCAGTTGATTCTCTTTTTCTTTTTGTTAGGTTATCCAGGGGTTTGCCAATCCTATTAATCTTTTCAAAGAACCAGCTTTTTCTTTGTTGATTCTTTGAATTGTTTTTTGTTCTCTTTTTCATTTATTTTTGCTCTGATTTTAATAATTTCATGCCTTCTGCTGGCTTTGGGATTAGACTGTTGCAGTCTTTCTAGGTCCTTGAGTTGTTTCATTAGGTTGTTTACTTGGCGGCTCTTTGTCCTTCTTATGTGGACACTCAATGCTATAAACTTTCCTCTTAACACTGCCTTCAAAGTGTCCCATAGATTTTGGTAAGTTGTTTCTCTATTTTCATTTATTTCCAGAAATTTCTTTATTTATCCCCTAATTTCTAATCTTATCCACTCATCATTAAATAGTGTATCATTCAATCTCCATGTATTTAAATGTTTCTTTTGAGTTTCCTGTTGTTTATTTCTACTTTCATTCTGTTATGGTCTGAAAAGATGCAAGGAATCATATTACATCTTTTAAATTTGCTAGTGCTTGCTTTGTGGCCCAGGATGTGATCTATTTTTGAGAAGGTTCCATGGGCTACTGAGAAGTATGTGTATTCTATTGTTTCTGGTTGAAATATTCTGTATATATCTATTAGGTCCATTTGTTTTATAGTTTTCTATAGTTCTAAAGAGTCTTTACTCATCTTTTACCTTGAAGATCAGTCTAGTGGTGTAAGAGGTATGTTGAAGTCTCCCAATATTTTTGTATTTGAGTCTATGTCAAGGAGGGTTTGTTTTACAAATGTGTCTGTACCCACATTTGGGGCATAAACATTTACTATCATTATATCTTCTTGGTGAATTGTTCCTTTGAATAAAAGTGCCAGGCTTTGTCTCTTCTGATGTGTTTTAGCTTGAAGTCTGTTTGTTGGATATCAGCATTGCTACCCCTGCCCATTTTTGGTCTCCATTGGCATGATATATCTTTTTCCATCCTTTCACTTTCAATCTGTGAATGTTATTGGCTGTAACGTGAGTTTCTTGCAAATAGCATATATTTTGATTATGTTTTTTAATCCACATTTCCAGTCTATGTCTTTTGATTGGTGAGTTAAATCCTTTGACATTCAGAGTTATTATTGAAATGTGATTTTTGTTTCCTGTCATTTTGTGTTCTAACTTCTGTTTGGTATAATATTATCTTTTCTTTACTTAGATGCCCTGCTGATCAACTTCATCTCTTCTCTGGTTCTGTAATTTACTTCTTTTTTCTTCTTTATGTTTTATTTATTTTTTTAAGTATTTTATCTAGTGTTGGCTTTCAACTCATGAATTTTTTGAGATTCTACTTATATTGAAACACTTTTGTTTCTGCATTAATTTTTAATAATAATTTTGCTGGATATAGCAGTTTTGGTTGAAAGTTGTTTTCTTTCAGGGTCTGGATCACATCATACTTGTCTCTCCTGGCATTAATTCATGACTTGGGTTTTATAATCTGGGGTAATTTTTATTGTTTTGCCCCTAAATGTCACTTATTCTTTTGTTCTCACTGCTATAAAGATTCTTTCCTTGGCCTCTATGTTGGTCATTTTAATTATTATATGACATGGAGTGGTCCTTCTTTGATCCTGTCTTAAAGGTGTTCTCTATGTCTCCTGAACATGTAAGTCCAAGTCTCTTTCCATATTAGGAAATTTCTCTGAAATTATTTCTCTGAAGAGATTATGAATGCCCTTGGTTTGTACTTCTATCCCTTCTTCAATGCCTTTCATTCTTAAGTTAGGACATTTTATATTGTCCCATAGTTGTTGGATGTTTAGATTTTGTTCCTGTAATGACTTCTATATGTTGTTGACTGTTCTTTCAGTTTTGAATGAGCTGTCTTCTAACCATGATATTCTATTTCCCATTTCTTCTAATCTTCCAGAATTTCTTTCTATTGCTGTCTTTATTTCATTTATTGACTTTTTCATTTCATTCCAGTCCTCTTTCTGATTCTCTCTTAGTGTCTCCATTTCCTCTTTTATTTCCTGTATGCATGCTTTGAGGCATTTCATTATATTGTAGGTCAGGATTCAGAATTCTCCTTCTTGCATTTCTTGTAGGACAGTATTCATGAGTATTCATGATTTCTGTTGTTTCTTCACTATTTTTAATTCTCATATTTTCAAGGTTCTCATGCCTGTTTTTCTGATATCTTGGCATTTTTTGTGGTTATTATCTCTAATCCAGTCTTAGAAATAGGAATTTAGAAGTGTCAGCAGGTAAGCAGTACTTTTTCCAATGGTGAGGGTTGGGTGATGGTGGAGGAGGTGGGGTGATAGGTGCAGAAGTTGGATATGTTAGAGGATATGATTAGGTTGAAGAAGAATTTAAGTATAATAACGTAGTATCTGGTTGAGAATGGGAGAAGGTTAAATAGTAGGACTCTTGTTGTTAGTAGAATATTTAAGTATGGAAATATGAAATACCTTGAGTATTAAATAAGGAGATACAGTAAAGAAAAAAAAGTTTTGAGAGAAGATAGGCTAAACTGAAGAAATTTGTAAAAGGAGTGGGGGAAGGAGCAAACAAACATGAATAAAGTAACAAAACAAGATATAAAAGCTAACTATTATACATCAAAGACAAACAAACCAAAAAAAACAACCAAATGCAAAATAAAAGAATGAGAGAGAGGAAAAAAGGACAAAAATAAATTAAAATAAAAGAAACCATAGACTGTGTGAGACAACAAAGTAAAGCAACCAACCAAACAAAAAACCCAAATAAAAGGAAAAAAAAAAACAAAACAAATTCAAAAAAGAAAATAAAAGCCCTACTAATTTATGAATATGGGACAGGCCCATATAATATCTGAATGTCTGATCTCTGTGGTAGTTTCTGGAATATTTTCCAATATCTATTATTTGCTCTGTATCCTACTGTCAGCTTCTGAACCCACTCTTTGAGTGTTTGGGCCCCTCTCTTGCCTCTGACAGCTTTGCGTTTAGGTGTCAGGGTGTTGGGAGTCACTGTTAATGAGTTCAGTGCAAGTTCCAGGTTCTGTCTACTTCCACCCCGTAGCCTCTAAACTCTCCATGTAGAGCTCAGGCCTGTGCTTCCCTACCTGCAGGTGCACCCAATGTAGTCTTGGAGCAACCCCCTGAGGCCCTGTGCAGGTATCGCACCTTGAGCACCTTTCCTGTGTCTCTGGAGGTTCTAAGTGTACTAGCCTGCTGGTCCCACAATGCACAATGGGTGCACACAGTTACCGCCATGTCCCATGGTGCACACTGTGTGCACGCTGTGTCCCATGGCTCATCTGGGTGCACACTGTTATTTGGCTACCTGGTCTGGGACTCTGGAGAGCTCACTGTGCTGTTGGGTCTCACAGCTTTTCTGGGAGCACACCTTTACCTGGTCCCTTTCCAGGTCTCTGGAGGTCTTGCTGTCCCGCTCCAGGTGCTGCCTTTGGTGAGAAAATGGTGCTGCTCAGGTGCTCCAGTGCAGCTTGTTGCTTAAGATGTTGGAGTTCTATGTCCACTTTCAAACACTTGGGTTTTTTTTTCTGAGTTTCTTGGGGCTGCCATGCTGGGACTCATGGTTTTTTTTCCTGTGGCCAGTAATCATCCCGGCAGCCGGCTGCGTTCACAGCAGATCTGTTGAGTGCTTGGGCTTTTTTGCAGTGGATCTCACAGTTTTGGGTTACTGGATTTCTTCTGCTGTGATTCCTGGATCTGATTTGGGTCATGAGCTATATTTATTTTGTTTATTAGATGCTGCCTTCTCAGTACCTGGACTTTGTCTCAGCTACTGAGATGTGCTGTGTCCCGCAGTTGCCATTTTGAATCTCTGCCTCTTTTGTATTTTTCTAATCCCTGCCATATAAGACAACCCAAGGCCAGGTCTCATTGCCCTGAGTTCTGACTTATGAGCTCAACATAGGAGCAACTATGGGTGACAGATGAGTCTGACTATTCTGAAGGAGGATGTGTAGTTTCTGGGCTCTACAGCTGGCTTTCTCCCAGCAGTCACATCTGTGGTCAGAATAAGGTTAACTACAATAAGAAGGGTCAGAGGAGAAAGGTCAAAGGCTCTTATTCAAACTTTTTCTCCTGGGGCCTGTGAGCCCTGTGTTCATCCATTTGGCTGGCTGCTCTTAGAGTAAGTCTAGTGGGGCTGCCAAAGCTAAACATCCAGGTCAGCAAGAAGACAAGGGAAAACTCCCCTGCAATGAAGAATATGGGTAATTGGACAAGTGGCTGGAGCTTGGCGGTAGCTTATAGGAGGCAAGCTTCTGGTAGTGTTAAGGTTTGGATATGAAATGTCCCTGGCAAAGCTCATGTGTTAGCAATGCATAAATGTTCAGAATTAGGGCTATAACCTCATCAGTGAGTAAAGCCACTGATGTATTAATAATTTGGATAGATTTTTCTGAGTGGTCACTGTAGAAAGGTGGGACATGGCCGGAAGACCACACCTTGCCACCATTATGTTTCTGCCTTGGAACCAGCAGGTTGATCATGAACTTAACCTCTGAAACTGTGAGCCAAATAAACCTTTCCTTCTCTGAGTTGCTCTTGTCAGGTGTCACAGTCACAAACAAGATAATATAGCTAGTAAGGGTTACTTCTATAGGTAGAGGGCACCTGGCTGACTTTCAGATGTAGGAGTATAAGCATGAAGAGGCATAGAATAGCACTGAAAAGCACAAACTAAAATCTAAAGCTCAGGATAGAGAGGATAAAGCTGAGTGATAGGAAAATTAATAGAGCAGAACTTCAGCATAAAGCCAAAGCATCCAGATACTAGATTAGAGTGTTTGGTGGAGCTAAGTCCAGTGTAAGCTGAAATACAAATTCAGAGCAGAACTTAGAGTCAAAGCCCTTGGAGTTTAATAGGGGTTTGGAGTTTTCCAGATTCAGGGAGAGCAGTAAGGTAGAGATAGACAAAGGACAGGTTGGATACTTGGGATCAGTGGGTCTTTTCTGAGGCATGGAAACTTCAAGGTCACTGGATATGGTATACCTTATAAAACTCTGAGCATCATGGAAGAGGCCCATGTGGTTTCCCACATGTACCACTTATTTTCCATATCCCCTCTCAGTTTCAAACTGTGATCCCTTTCATCTTGGATTATGGCACCTCTTCCATTCTTCCTGGGGACTCAAATGTCCATTGTTCTACATTCAGCATATGCTTAGTGAGCACTTTGATGTACAGGAGCATTGTGATGGGTGCTCTAGAGCCCTGGTATTCACTAAGGTACAGTCCAAGATGCCAATGTTATACTGGTGAGGGTAGGACAAGGGTTCCAACAGACACAAGTCAAGACACTACGCTGTGGATGCTATCAGTGGTCTAGAGTGAATGGTAGTGTGTGGGTGGAAGAGATCATCCTAAGAGTGTTCCCAGGAGGTCTCACAAGGGAAATTTGAGTGAGCCTTGGAGGATGGCAGACCTTCAATAAATGTAGACAAAGGGATAAGGCTGAGCAAAGGACAAGTGCACAGGGATTCTTTAAGCTTGTGAGCCTTTAGGAGAATAAGGAGACAAAGGTTAGAATGGAGAGATAACCTTGTAAATGGAAAGGTAACCTTGTGCAGACATGCACACATTTGGTAGAAACTTAAGTGTCAGATTAATTCAACTAAGTTATGTTGAAGCTTCATATGGTAGTCCCAGAGCCTTCTTGAATATTTTATGTGTAAGATTAATGCAGTGAAAGAGATGCTTAGTTTTGTCCAGGGTGAATTAAATGAGGACTCAGTGAAGAGATCCATGTCAGAAGGCATACACAGTTGCAAGGGGCCGTGATGGTAACAGTTTGATGAGGGTAAAAAAGCAGTCAAAGATGGCTGTCATTTTGAATTTGATCAACTAGAGAATATTGGCACAAACAATAGCATTAGGGAAATTAGAAGAAAGAATCTGTCTTATGTACCTGTGTGCGGGCACCTGCACATACATGCTATATACTAGGCTAAGTAATGGATGCAGAATGCTGAAATAAAATACAAGGTTGATTAGGCAGCTGGCTAGAAATAGATGTGAACATGTTTTAGTAATTAGAGTGTGGTGCCACAGCTCAGGGAAATGTTTTAGGGACTAGGGCAGAAAAGAGGTCAGAACCTTAGGTTTCACATTCATTTAAGGGGCAGATAGAAAATAAGGAGAAGGAGAAAGAAATAGAGACATGACCCTCCAGAATAAATGAGAACCAGGAGAGTGTCACCAAGCCACGAGATGAAAGGTTCATGGAGGAGGTATCGTAGCTTGCTCTCCATTAATTTTAAAGAAACAAAAACCACTCTATCTATAATATCTATATTTTTCCCAATGGAAGACAGATAGAAAAGTATGCTTTTAATCCCAATACTTGGGAGACAGAGACAAGAGGATCAGAGGTTTATGGCCAGCCTCAGCAACTTTGTGAGGTCCTCAGAAACTTAATAAAGTAGACTGGAGTATAGCTCAGAGGTAGAATGTCCCTGGGTTCAATCCCCAGTACCATAAAAATAAATGAATAAAACATCATATTTAGATAAGTATATGTTTATTAATATCCATATTCATAATATAAATAGTTAAAAAAGAACTACTGGGAGCCCCCATGTATCTGCTATAGTAAAAAAAAAGTGTTTGATTTTCAAATATCTTTGAATTCTGGTTCTCTGGTGATGAGTCTGAGCATAATCACCTCCTACGTGGACCTTGGATGTAAAAGGGAGCCAGCAAGCCTGCAGGGAACATACCCATCGACTTCTACCACAGGAACATCCTCTCTGTCCTCAGCAGACCGCAGGAACTTAGCCCAGAATCACAGCCCAAGCCTTCCTCAGCTACTTCCATTAGGAGTAGGAGAAAACACTGCAGGATTCAATGCTGTGTGCTGATGGGGCAGTTTTACAATCTGGACCAAAGTGGGATGTGGTGTGGATGCTTGCAAATAAACAGGATTAGACACAAAAGGATACAGGATTTCAGTCAGACAAGAGGAATAAATTCCAGAGATCTATTGTACAGCATAGTGATTATAATGTATTTTTGAAAACCATTGAGTAGCTTTTAAGAATTTTACTACAAAAATCGAGTAGGTAGGAGAGGAAGTAGCTTATGTTAATTACCTCAATTTAGCCATTTCACAATGTATACATATATGAAGGACTCATGTTATGTACCATAAATATATATAATATATAGATATAAAATTAAATTTTATAAAATTTATATATTTACATATGAACATATAACATAGTATATAAAATGTAAAAATGTTATTTATTATATTTTGTTATCCTATCTTATATATAATTCATATATTTATATAAAAATTAAAGTTATATATGTATATAATTTTTTTGTTCTTCAATAATAATAAAAAGTATTAGACTAAATTCCCCTGGTCAAATGGTTCATGATAATGAAATAGTAAACTTGGCTCTAGCTTTTAATAAACTTTCTTCTTAACTGCAAGTTAAGCCAGACCTGGTGGCATATACCTGTAATCCCAGTACTTTGGAGACTGAAACAAGAGGATTTCAGGTTCAAGACCGGCCTCAGCAACATAGTAAGACTCGTAGCAACCTAGTAAGACATGGTTTTATACAAATTATTCAAAAAGGGCGCTGGGGGTATAGCTTAGAGGAAGGATGTTTTTTAATTCAATCCCCAGCAACATACACACACATGCATACTCTCGCACACACACACACACACACACACACACACACACACACACACTCCAAGGTAAATATAATATTTTTCAAAGAAAATGGTGTGCTAAGATAGAAATGTGTAATGAGAGCCCCTGCAGGGCTCACTAGGCCAAAGGGTTGGAAAATGACGACGGCATCATGTCTTGTGTTGTGGGGGCTGGTCTCTGGCTCGCTGGTGTTGTCAAATGTGGTTTATATTTTGTGTGAGCTACTTGGGTTCAGATGTAAAATCTTCTTCTATATTTAGAACTCTCACATTAGGTTCTGCCTAGAGCTCCATGGACAAATTTGTTATTAGAAAATTTATGATCTGTAATTTGTAGACATGTCAAAAAATACACCAAAACGAATTAATAAAGTCACTTTAAACAGATGGTTCTTGAATGGAATACACCGCACTGAACTGAAGCCGGATGTGGGAGACAATACGTTCCCATCTCAGAATCTTCACAGATGCCAATGACAATAAATGCTAGACACCGACAGTAAAATCTAGATTATTTTTTAAGTGTAAAAAACTGCTTGAAACAGATTTTATCCTAGAATCTCAACTTCTTAGGTTAGCATCATAGATCATTATATCTTTATCTCCTATGTATGTGAATTAAGGAGAGGAGAAAATTTCAGGAAGGATCTGACCGTCAAGCTGGCCCCAGGCTCCTTCCTCTTGGACCTAGACCATTCTCCTTATGATGGAAACGGGTTGGTGATCAGCCTGCTGCTGACCTTCTGTCCTTCCTCGGGCTGTTCTTCACTTTGCAGATTGGTACATCTAGGCTTTCTCTGGTTCTAGGGTAGGAGAGGTCATTCATAAAATGATAGAATAGACTTAGGTTTGTATATCCCTACATTTATACTACTTAAAATTAATACTAAACTTAGGGGAAATAGACCTTGTGCATTTTTGTTGGCTTCATTCTTATATTTGATCGAACTGTAACAGTCACGATAGTTTTTTATTGGCACATGATATTTATGGGTTAGAGCATGATGTTTCAGTTTATGTGCATATTATATAATGATCAAATAAAAGTAATTAGCACATCTATCACCTTAAATATTCATCATTTTTGTGCTGAGAAAATTCAAAATCTTCTTTTCCAGCTATTTTAAAGCCTACAGTGCATCACTGTTAATTATAGACCCCCGCGGAGCAATAATACAACACTAGAACTTATTCCTCCTCTCTCACTGGAACATTCTACCTGAAATCTGGGGTTTAATGCTAGTTTTTATACTAACTATGCATGTAACTAGACCATTGCATTTAGTGCCCTCATTTTCTTACCTAAAATAAAGCTTCTTTCCAACCTAAGCAAAAGTTGACTTGAGGTTCCCACTCTTAAGCATCCATTCCTAGAAACCGGTATCTAAATGGATACCTACAAATGTTCATAATCATTCATATTTGGATGGAATTTAGATGGACATTTGTCAACTGGAATAACCCCCCACTCAATAGAAAAGAAACTCTGCCTGGATGTACTTTGGGAGCTGATTGAGAAAACGACTTGTTCTGAAACGGCAGATGCATTGTGATCTTGGGTGCTGAGACTGGACTGCACCATGCAAATATAGGGGATACAGTTTTTTTCAACCAGTGTGTGTGTGTGTGTGTGTGTGTGTGTGTGTGTTCCAAACCAGTCACTTGTATGAAGAGAGTGAACAATTGTAACTGCGTCCCAGGCACGGGTGAATCATTACTCACAAAAATGACAGAAAAGCAGTTTTCCAGTGCTAAAAGTGACATTAATGATATATAATCATGGTTCAGGATATTTTGGCTGTACTCATTTTGTCAGTAGCAGTGGCTGGAGCAAAATGCCTTTGTTGGGTATGCTGAAAAGAGATGGCCCTGTATCTGATGGTACATCCAATTTTTTGAACTACTTAATCCGGGTGATTTATAGGTCATCTTTAAAGTGGAGATGGATTCACCAATAGAGAAGTTCTGGAAACATTCTATTTTGCTGTTCATCAGTAGTATTTACTACTGAAATCCACTTCAACAATCCTTTTTGGAGTACCAGATATTCTCACTAGTATAATTCAATCGTGAGTACCCCATGAAGTGGGTCCTGTTGAACCAATTTTCATAGATGAGAATGAATGTATCCTGAGAGGTCACATAACAAAGATACCACCAGGTCTGACCTATCCCACCAGAGCTGGTACCAAGGGCTCACCCATTAAAATCTGTAGAGTAAGAACTAGTGATGACATGCTCATATACTACTGATTGATGAGCAGCAGCGGTGGTACTTACAAGAAAGATTCAAAGGCTAGCCCAAGAACAACACTGAAGGACCAGGTGTGGGGTCACATCCCTGTAAGCCCAGTACTCAAGAGGCTGAGATATAAATATCATAGGTTGCCGGGCGTGATGGGCACGCTTGTAATTCCCACGCTTGGGAGGCGGAGACAGGAGGATTGCGCAGGTTCGAAGCTAGCCACGCTGGCGTAAGAGACCCTGTTTCCAAATAAAAATATAAAAATAGGTCTGAAAGGGTAGCCCGGAGGTAGAAGGGCTTCCAGGAACCCCAGTACCACCAAAATTAATAATAATAATAATAATAATAATAATAATAATAAATATCATAGGCTGAGATCAGTGAGTGTTAACTTCGTGAGACCTTGTTTCAAAATGTAAAATTGGCCAGATGTGGTGACACATGCCTGCAATCCCAGTACTTGGGAGGCTGAGACAGGAGAATCACAGGTTTGAGGATAGCATTGGCAACATAACTAAGACTCTCTGCATCTTAGCTAGATACTGTTTCAAAATAATAAATATACAAATAAGTATGTAAAAAGAGCTGGGGGTGTTGCTAGGGGGTAGAATGACTCAGTTCAATTTTCAGTACCAGAAAAAAATACTGGGATATAGTTAAGAGGTAGAGTGCCCCTGGGTTCAATCCTAGCACCACAAGTAAAAAATAAATCAATTACCCTAAATGATACTATACTGGGGGGGACACCTGGTGAACACAGACCCTCTGGACTCTCACGCAAGGGTAGCCCTCACATGCAAGGGTAGCCCTCACACTCTCAAGCTTTGGACTAGATGACTGGGAAAACAGTCTCTCAGCTGAGTCATCGTTCCACTGTCCTTGCCAGCGTGCAGAGAATCATGATGTGCTCACTGTGGTCTCCTTGCCCCAGACTCTTAGAGGCCCACTGCGCTGGGCCAGGGATGCCCAAACAGAGAGACATAGTTAAATTTTGGAGCTCACTGTCTCTGTTGCAGAATAGCAGAGAAACAAGAGCACAGATACTGGAGTCAGACGGCCAGCGTTTGAATCTCAGCTCCTACTGAGGAGCTGCGTGACCTTGGGGAAGGTACTTAACTTCTCTGTTTCTCAATTTACTACTCTGTAAAGTGACAATGACATAATCTCATAGTGGTGGGAGTAAATAAGCCTATAAATATTTCTTCTGGGCTGCTCAATGATCATCCAGAGGCTATGAGTCTATCATTATTTTTCTTTAAAATCTTCTTTCTGATTATCTTCAGCTTCTTCTCTTTTCTTGTCTTCTCCCCAATGCTTTAATTTTTTTTCCTATTTAATGGATGGGGATGCCATCCAGATCTACTCTCCATTTATTTGCCCTCCCTTGCAAAACATGTGCATTCACAGTTGCAGTCCTCATATAGCTCCTGATATTGTTCAAATTGAGATGCGTGTTCTGTAGCTTGCTTTTGAGGACTCGCTAAAGCCTCAAGTTTGGAGAGCTTCTTTTACGTGGATTTTTTTGAGAGTCCCTTTTACACAGACTTCCCTGCTCGTTCTCAAGAACAAGTATGTACTACTATTTTGATATTAAAGAGAAAGTGAAGTTTCAGAGAGATTTACTAAGTTGCCTTGAGTCTCACAGCAGGTAGGTAACAGTTATCGCTACCTACTGCCTGCTGAGCCTTAAGAGGTTTATTTTTCACAAACCATTTACAGATTCATTTACAAAGCATGTAATAATGTTCCGGAGAATTTGGGCAGTATGGCAAGTGCCAGGTAAGGAGAAACTTTTAACTTGAGAAAAGATAGCAGAGTACAAAGAGCCTAGAGTCCATTTTAAGATACGGCCTCGGATCGTCTTTGAGACATTTGAGTTCTGTGTCATCTCTGACTGGTCACTTAATTATTTTGATTATCATTTTTCTCATCTGAAAACATAGGTGTCATAACACCATTCATGTACAATTTTTAAAAGGTAATGGACTCAAAAGTTGTTTGTGATTAGTCACAATAGAAATGTAAGTTTGATGAACCTTGTTATTTTTTTTAAATTTTAGATTAAAGGGTTTCGCCTTTAATCTCAAATGCAAACCTAGAAATAGTAATTAACTGTGGGGCAAGATTCATTCTCATCACTTGCTGTGAGATTGGTACCAAAAGACAGAGAATAATGGTGGGCTTGTGCTTTTTGAAAATCATGTGTTCAGAAGGCAGATGTAGCATCAAACTGAATTTTGGGATCATTTTAGCCAACATCTAAATAAGACTATATATAGTCAATTAAATTTTATGGGTCCGTAAGGCTGTGAATCATTCTACCCCATTTCTCTACCTGGTTTATTGCATGATATCTAACTGGTGTTTGAAGATGTCTATTCTAATGAAAGGAGTCCACAGGAAGCCATTGGCAGATTATATCTTTGGTTCATTTAATGGGACACGAAAAGGGTGTGTAGCTGTCTCTTTAATCAAGAAGACCTTAGGCTGTTTCAATGAGAATAGCCCAGGTGCTGATCACCTTAATGACAACACTATTTTAAAAAGCATTTTAAACACATTATACTGTAGATTATTCTATTTTTTTTCCTAATGGAGCTGTCCTTGAAGGACCATTATGCCATTCCTTTCAGATGTTTAATAAAGCAGGAGATTATAATGATCATGCTTGAGAATAGGTTTTGTGCAGCTGGGAATTGCAATATAGCAATCTTCGATTAAATCATCAAGATGCTAAAATGTATTTTTAGTGGAGTGGTGATGGGGGCTTTATTAAATTGGTCTAATCAGTATTCCCTAGGACTATTCCTACAATTTTATTTTTAATTATTATCATCCTAATCAAAACACATGTATTCATGATTCCTTTGTGCATATTTCTGAATTAAGGTCTATGAGTTTCATCCCAGGCCCTCCACGGGCTTATAGTCAGAAATATCTAAAACTTGGAATACCAGCGAAGTCTAGGTATATTATTAATTGTAGAAAGTGATGGTGGCTGGGCGTGGTGGCACGCACTTGTAATCCCAGCATTCGGGAGGCTGAGACCTGAGGATTGCAGTTTGCAAATAGCCTCAGCTACTTAGTGAGGTGCTCTGCAACTCAGTGAGACCCGGTTTTAAAATAAAGAATGAAAAATAGGGCAGAGGGTGTAGCTTGGAGATTGAATGCCCCTCGGTTCCATCCCCAGACCTGCAAAAAAAAAAAAAAAAAAAAGTGCTGTTGTGGGGGTTTGAGTGTGGGTTCCTAAGGATGCTTGTCTGGGTTTGTAGACATACTTTGCACTTAGTGGCCGCATGCTGGACACGTTACTCCATCACTTGGGTGAATACTGTTTTTCGTGAATAATTGTGAGAATTAAATTAGATAGTTTGCCTCATATAAACCTGTAGCTCCAAGCCCACAGTAAATGCTCAACAAAAGGTACTTCTTTGACCATCATATGAACATCAGAAATGTGGCTGAAGCAGTAAATTCCTACTTATGTGCATACAACTTCTAAACTGGCTTTATCACATCAGTTTTGAGATTCAGATTTTTAGTCTAGAGCCAACAATCTAAAAAAGCAAGTTGTTTTTTCCCCCTCTGTGTCATAAGAGAACAATCATCCCTAGCAACTCAGTTTCAGTAAAATAAGCAGTTCTTTTTAACTGTGTACAAACCATAGGCAGGAGGGATGTTAAAGTGGGAAATCTGGGTCTTTCAGAAGTAAAAATCTAGAGGCCCTTTCTTCAGCAGGCAGTGGTGGAGAAGTCAGGTATGTTAGCCCTGGGAGATAGGAGAGATGTTTCTTTGTGGCTCATGAAAGGTCAGGGAAGCAGAGAAAGAAATTAGCCAATGCTGAGAGGAGGGATCCAGATAGAAACTCTCAGGTTTCACAAGTCTCTCTAAGAAAGAGAAAGCAAGAACTATGCCCCAGAAGGAAGGCTAGCCTGAATCACAGATCTAGAGACAAGAAATATTTAAAAGGCCTAAGGAAGCCAAGCATGGTGGTACATGCCTTTAATTTCAGTACTTGGGAGGCTAAGACAGGAGGATGGCAGGTTCGGGGCTGGTCACAGCAACTTAGTGAGACTCTCAACAACTTTAGAGAGACCCTATTTCAAAATAAAAAATAAAATAGGGCTAGGAGTGTAGCTCAGAGGAAAAGTGTTCCTGGGTTCAATTCCCAGAAATGCATAAATAAATAAATGAATGAATAAATAAATAAATGCCTAAGAATGGAAAGGTAGTTGGTACGTCAACCAATAAAATATTTTTGTATCAATTTAATTTTTAACAAGTCAACCTTTCAATCATCTTATATATAAAGATTTTAATAAAAATAGTCCCATGCTGTAGGCCTGGCTGTAGTTTAGGTGAGACTGATTTGTATCACACTGTCTCAGACACCACTCCTGATTAAATTGGTGAACTTATAATTCTGAATATTATAAAGGAGAGGAAAAAACAAAACTTAAAAAGAAATTAAACCCCAGGGGTCATAGATAGCAACAAAATCAGAGCATTTGGTTTTGCTTTGAAAATAATTAAGTTTTTGGTCCCTGCTTTTTTGGGGATGAATACCCATTAGTGTGCTCTCTGTATACAATTGCAAAAGCTCCCGCATGCTCAGGTATTTACTTTATGTGTGAGAAAGTCAAGGAGCATTGGAAACAACTCTTCAAGCTACACTTGTGAGGAAGAATCTCAGGTGTCCAAGAAAGAGGAGGAAGGCTGCTCACTGCTGGCAGGTCTTGCTGGCAAAAGCTGTTGCTGTCATGGTTGGAGACAGGGAGCCTGTGATTGTCCTGGAATCATGTCCCCTTTCATAGTAACTTGAGGGTTTTGAATGTGTGCTCTAGTTGTTAGGGTAGCATCCTCATGCGATAATAACACTCAGCTCAGCTAGTAGGACCTACTGTGGCAGCAAAGGAGGGATTGGAAAGAAGAGAATTGCAATGTCCCATACCTTGTACAGTCCATGTGCCATGGGTCACATTGCTGGGTTTTTGGAGTCCCTGTGGAGTATGTATTATCATATCCTTTTCCCTAGTGAATTTAAGGGACCCAGTACTGACCATGTTTTAGGTAGACATGGCCGATGGTAAAGTTATCCCCTTCCTTTTGGAAACAGCTACTTCCAGGTTGATGAGATTTTAAAGGAGACGTGAGCAGATGAGCCTCTCCGAGGACACCCAGCTCCCCACCCACTCCCATCCACTCGCCCAGGCCTTTAGCTAGAGGTCGGGGCCAAGTTGATGTGGCCAGCCTGCGTGAAAATACCTTCTTGACTTTTCTCCTGCCTCTATTTGTTGCCTGGTAGGAAAACAGAGAATAATATAATTGGTTGTAGCCTCTTCAGATATAAATGATAATAACACATATCTAGTTTATGACCTTGCTCATTTTTTCTCACCCCAAAACAGGAAAAATAAACTACTTGGTCGTTCCTTGCAATTGAAAATGAACTATCAAGTTCAGCAAGTGGTGTGAACTGCATTTTGAAAGTTTCCATAGAGCATGAGTAATTGAGCAATTTGCCACAATATTTCTGGCTGATGGATTTTGTAGAACTTTTTTTATTCTACCTATTCAAGAACTCTTTGCTTGGGGAAAAAAAAAAAAAACCCTGCATGAAGTTTATGTGTTTTTAAGAGATGACAGTACATATTTGCTATCCTTTTGTCTTATAAAATTACTTGAGACTATTTTTCCCCTTTGCGGTGAAGTGCATATAATCTGTCTTGAAAAGTACTTTTAAAATACCAAAGATGAAGTTCTATTTCCTTCACAGATCATTGGGTGCTGTGCCTTAGCACCTTGCATAATGAATGTCTCATCGGCATACTGCTTAAGCATCATTTAGCCACGCAACCAGAAGAAATTCCCTATTTGCCTAGGAGTGGCTCTCGGAAATTGCAGCGATATACACATGAAAACACAAAGGGAAAGAAAGCACAAGGTCAAGAGAATTAATGTGGGGATGATTTCTCCATGTGACAATCTGGGAAAATCTGAAATAAAAGCCATCTTAATTGCATTTGCCGAACG
Organism: Muscardinus avellanarius; assembly: GCF_963383645.1. Lineage (NCBI taxonomy): Eukaryota > Metazoa > Chordata > Mammalia > Rodentia > Gliridae > Muscardinus > Muscardinus avellanarius. Next base: position 187,964,243 of record NC_137787.1, read on the forward strand.
GCAGGCAATTTCATGACCCTGAATCTTCCCCTATCCCCAGTTTCAAAACAAGAAAGCTGGTCTTAATGTTTCTGAATAAATACACACTTGACCTCCAGGACAGGGCTTAAACATCAACACTTCCAGAATAAGCACAAAACCCCAATTATTTAAGGAAGTCCTGTTAACTAAATTTCCTAATAAACTATTGGGAAATATTTATGCTCCATAAGTATTTGTGGAATAAAAGCATTATCTTCCATCCATTTCTTTGAGGAGAGAAGAAATTAGAAGTACTGTGGTAGGGCAGACGTTAGAGGGACAAGATTAGAAGCCATGGTGATATTAAAACCTGCGGCTACCACACAGAAAGCAGCAAGTGTAACAGAAGGAAGAGTGTCTAGACTACGGAGAGCTCAGGTGCCTTGGGTCGGTGTAGTAAGTTGGTCACGCACACCTATCTTTTCTCCCTGCCTCAAACCCTTCAAAATGAGAATAAAGGAATTAAAAGGTCATTAACCCTCAAGAACCAAAATAACAGGAGACAATAGCAAATAAGATATTTGAATTAACTTTACTTTGGAGGGCATTGAGTGGCGGTGTAGTGTTTAATCTAGGAGAGTAGGAGATGTTTATACTTAGCAATAGTAACAGAAGAGATATAGTGAGTGGTGGTCCCATTCTCTCAACAGACTCCCTTGATATTTCCGACACTTGGGCCTCCAAAATAGGTAGGGCAAAGCCAAGAGCTTGTGCTTACCTATAACAGTTGTGTGGTAGTCTTTTTCTGGATAAATGAAAGAAGAAATGACTTCTAATTTTATCTCAATATGCCTCTAGAATTAAGAGTTTCAGGAAAAACCAAAAGTATCTTATGAAAAGGCTCTCTAATTTTACAAACAGAAGCAATCATATTACATTATCAAAACCTTGGAATGATTGAACAATTAGGCAGAGAGTTTAAGGATTTAGTAAAATAAAATACGGCACATATTTAATTATATAAAATATTAATTATAACTAGGATTACATAGTAAATAGCTTAAGCAGATACATGGTAGAATTTTTGCTCTGCCAAAGCAAAATATTTTGTTTATCCTAACTTTTAAATTGTAATTTTTCAATTAAGCCATATTGCATAAATAAATTTTAAAAGATTAAGCACATGTGAATAGAAGTTAACATATATATAAAAATATATACATATGTATATATATATGTATATATATACATATATATACACACACAAACATGTACATGCATGTATGTATATCTCCATACTATTCCAACATTTCAGAGAACAAAACACAAAGAGAAAATATTTTACCCAGAGAAAAAGGGAACCAGCTTTTTGAAGTGTGAAAGCCAGATTGGAATAAGATCTCTCAACAGCAGCATTGGACACAAAAATAATATGAAAATATCTAAGGAGCAATAACTTTGAATTAAAGATGCTATATGTATTCACTCTATTATGTAACGAATGAGGCAAAAATACAGACATTTCTAGATATTGAAGGACCAGAAAACGTATCACCCACAGGTTTTCTCTAGAAAAAATACCGTATTCATAAGAATAAAAAACACACATCATAGGGGGGAAATTTTCTTTGAGTTTATTCCCATTGGGAATCAGGGAAATGCACACAAAAACTAAAATGAGATGATATTTCTTGTCAAAATTAGAGTGTCTGATGTCATGTGCTTATGGAACTAGAGTGTACCAAGAAATCTCATGGAGAGCTGATGGGAATTAGTACAAGCATTTTGGAAGGTAAGTTTTCAGCACATACCAAAGTAAAAATGGAGCGTATTTTATGACCCACAAGTTCTACTACCTGGTCTCCAACACTGAGAAACCCCCTTCAAGTGCTCAGAGGCTTGGGCAGGGAGGCTCACACTGGAGCGTGGTTGGAACTATTAGATGGCGACCTCATTAGATATTCTGTGACATATTTGTATTATGTTGTTATTTATATTATAAACACTGCCACTTGACTTTTTGAGTATTTTATGTGCCTGCACATTATGATTATTATATTATCAATATACTTCTTTTTAGATCACAGTATAAAATTTGTCACTTCAAAATAGATCCTATTTGAGAACAGTGGTGTAGAGATGGAGAGTATATTGTATATTATGTATTTTAATTTATAGTAGTTATGATTATACTTTTATGGTATACTGTTTTCCTTTGTGAAAATTATTTTATTATAAATACCTCAAATAATCCTTTATTGCAATCCCCTCTAATCTAAAATGAATTCTGCATCACTGAGCTTTAATTTCTTTAAAAGTAAAATAAATAAAATGGGTTATAATAAATTCATTTAAATTTTTTTTGTGGCACTGGTAGTTGGACCCAGAGGGATTCTACCTCTGAGCTATATTTTTAGCCCTATTCTATTTTTATTTTGAAACATGTTCTTTCTAGGTTGATGAGAGTCTCACTACTTGCAGAGGCTGTCCTCTAACCTGTGAGCCTCCTGCCTTAGTATCCCAAGTACTGGGGGATTATAGGTGATGCCACCATGCCACACTTATCTTAAAATATGGAACTTACAACTATAGCATTATTTGGTCCTGGAAATAAGAAATGTAGTGACATTGTTTCTTTTTCACCACATATGCACCAGCATTGGTTATTATTGCTTTTAAACTAGTCATGATGGCACATTTCTATTAGTCCTGTAGTGATGCGTTGATCCAAGTCCTGTTGAACTGAGATAAGATACATTTACTTGGAGCTTCTCTAAAGGAGCAATTAGTTCTTAACAATAACAATAAAATGAGGTAACATCATATAGCCATAAATGCAGATTTAGCTAGGTCTGGGTTAGGCTCATGGAAAGAATGGTTTTGTCTTACTTTAGGACTCAAATAGAAATACTTCATTTTCTGAACTATTCATGTACCCACAGCAAAAATAGAATGGGTTTTACGCTATGCTTTTTTAAAAATTGTATCACACTAACAGTCCTTGGCCTCTACTGGCCTCCTACTAGGTGTCAAGTCACCTTCATCATGTAAGAAGAAGGTGTTGTGCCAACCTAATGGCTCTTAACTTGGAATAGAGTGGTGACATCTCCCCAAGAGAGCTGACGCTCTGTGTCTGGTCTGCATAGTCTCCCATGGACTCTTGGAACCAGACGGTCCACCTTGCTGTAATTCTGAAGGGAAGACTAACAGCAAGGATGGCGGACAGAGAGATGGAAGGAACCTGGTCTGATGGCGCCACTGCCCCAGCCCTCGCCTATGCACCTAGGATGGTCCTTCATTGGGTATTTTGGCAGGAAGTTAAACTTTCTCTCAGTTGAGACAAAAAAGACTTTCTTTCTTTCTTTCTTTCTTTCTTTCTTTCTTTCTTTCTTTCTTTCTTCTCCTAGGGAGGGTTGAATCCTTGATTCCAGGGCACTTTCATTTATTTATTTATTTAGTGTTGAAACAGGGTCTCACCAGGTTCCAAGAGTCTCACTACGTTGCTGAGGCTGGCCTTGCATTTGAGATCCTCCTATATCAGCTTCCCAAGTACTGGGATTATAGGCATGTACCACCATGCCCAGTGAGTAAATTAACTCACTTTGCCAGTTAATAAATATGCTAAAAAACACATCAAGTGTTTTTATCATAACACCCACATTTTCCTCTGAATGAAGGGTAAGGGATAAACAAATCCTATCAACCTAAGAAATAGAAATGACTGAATACTCAATATCCAGCTTAAGTTGAATAGAACACTAAACAAAAATCAGCTATTCCAGCCCATATGTAGAGATGGGAACTTCAAGTCCAGAGAGTAGTGACCAATTTGGCCAGGGTCACTCAGTATGTTTGTGGGGTTTTCAGGGGAGATTCCTGAGCTGTGTTGGCCACTTGGCCTTCTTTATATGGTGGTAAGTATCAGAAAGTGAGCACTGAATGGAGAGAGGAGACAGCTATTAAACAGAAACCATTTTTTGTGTGATCATCCATGCCTGCCCACCTGAAACTTCACAGAATCCTTTAAAACCTGCATCATTAACTTGAAGCAATTGTATAAGTGTGAGGCATTATTATTTTATGTTTCATTTTATAGTAATATACAGTGTCAACACTTCAAGTATTGTTTATAAATAATTAATAACTATAGGCGCTTTAGGGAGTCAGAGATTTTTCTAAGCAATAAACATGTCTCTGGTTTGGTTTACATCCGTTTTGATTAATGCACAACTCATGATACTTGTTCATTTCATCCTGATTTAATTGTGAAATGTTATAGCCTTAATTTCAGCTCTAAGGTGCTTTCTGTTGTTGTTGTTTTGTACCCAGTGCAGTTTCTTAACTCAGACCTTTTTGCCTACTTAATGTTTAATATCATTTGTATTCCTGCATCTCTGAATACTAAGTCACAGGAAGGATTTTTGGTGATAAACTTGTAGTTTCCATCAGCAGTGCTGGTGGAATTAACATCCCAGATTAACACAAGGTTGAAATCTGTGTGTAGAGCACATGAACAAAGCCGCACACACTCTGATTTGCAGCCCACATCCCTGCTTAGGGAGTTGAGACTTTGGCACATTATATTTTGGATGGTTTTGGCCACACACAAGCCTAGCCATACAGTAGACCCTAAACATTTATAGAGCAACTACTTTACGCACATTAGTGTGCAAGATACTGGGAAGCATGTGAGCAGGGATAAAAGAGTAGCAGAAATATATGAAGACCCTGCCCAGGAAGAATGTACAACCTAATGGAGGAGGTTGCTAATGATGGCACGTTCTCATAAATACTGTAGCAGTGCTTTGACCTAAATACTGTTGAACCTAAGGTGCATTTACTCAGGGCCACTCTGAAGAGGTGATATATAAGCTTGATATTCAAAGGTGAGTAAAATTCCGTATGTAGAAGAGGAAAGGGAGCAAGGGAGCTATTTCTGGCCAGAAAACATCACTTAAAATGGCAAGAAAATTATTGGCAAAGCAACAGTGACTATGTGGGTCTGGAGTGGAGGATGTTCACGATGAGAAATCAGGCTGAAATAATCTAATTTATAAAAGACTGGTAGTGTGGTATAAGGCATGCCCACTCTGTTCATTTCATGGCAGCATTTAGAGCTGAAGGTTTCTGGTTTCTCTCCATGCATGTTGGCGAACTCTGCTTGTCAATTGGTTATCAGTATATTCTTCCTAATCTGCGCTGGCTGGGCCATCAGGTGCATGATGACTTACTCTACACAAAGGATGAGAAACTATAGTTCACTGCTGGGCAACCTCAGAGTGGGCTGTTTTTCAGACCACATCTATAGCATGCAAATAAAATCAATAATAATTTATAAACCAATAGGATAAGGTGAAGAGCTTCTAGTGTTTAACAACAAGTGGGTGTTTATCAATTTCAGGTTCCTTTTTATTAAGAAATTAACAGTCCAAAGACTTTTCCTTATTATATTTATCTCGTCTCTTTTTTTCTGTGTTTGCTGCTGATTAACTTATCTATCACCAAGGTTCTTTCTTTGCGAGCATCTGCTTTCTTTGCCAGAGTTAGGCTTACAGTTATTGTTGCCTGAGAATAGATTACCCATGAGTCTAGGTCTTTGCTAGGTCACTAGTAGACAAGGAACAAGCCCTTTGCAAGAGAATGGCTTAGGGATAATTGACTCAGTTTCTTTTAAAAATTGAACCTACTGTTTAGGAGAAAGTATAAGAAGAACCAAAGGTAGTTTGTATGTTTATGCCCATCACATATCAACCAGGACTTAGTGTTTAACACAGGTACTGACCCATAACATACTGAAAACAACCCATTGATGGGGAATCTAGAGTCCTTGAAGTCTGGCTAGTTGAAGCCCCCATTGTACAGATGTGTAATCTGCTCCTTTTGCTTGTGAGATGTGAATACAAAGAAAGCTATGGAAATATAAACTCTGGAAGTGAAAAATGATGCTAGAGTTATCTAAGACAGAGCCCCGTGGTCCTTCATGGAGAGCACTGTGGAGAAGCGAGGGCTAATTAGCAGTCAGGTCTACGTCTTCATCCAGGCTGGAGAGTTCACTTGTTAGATCTTGGGCAAACCCCTTAACCTCTATTTGTCCTCAGTACATAGACCTTTGTTGGACCACAAATTGGGAAATATGTATGAATTTCCTATAAGGAATAAGATGAATTACTATCATCATCACCACTTATAGTAGTCAAGGCTTGATTTCTATGAGGCTTTTGATAATTTAATTAGGATAAGACTACATTTTACCTCTTCTATTCTTTGTAGAGAGAAGTTTTCCATGTGAAGTTTGACATAAATAAGATTCAAGAGTACGTTTTTAGTGTGCTAAAATATTTTCAAATGCTTTCCAATACATTTGCATATAAACAATTTGCTAATTACAGACGGTTTATTCAGTTATTAAAATAGGCCCTACAGGACGCACGGTTGGCAGCATTTTAGTGGTTACTTTTCCTTATTATACTTCAAAATAACTGATATGTATTTCTATAAAAGTATTTAATTTTAGACATTTTATTACCAGTCCTCTTGCCCCCACTTCATACACTATTCCTCTCAAATATTTGGAATCAACGAATCTCTCGTGCACTCATTCATTCAGTGCTTGAAACAGTTCTTACCTCCAAAATCTATGAGCAACTGGTGTCACCTATATCCCCGTTTGCACACGATGAAGAAATGTATTTGAGACCCAAGAGCAATATTCTAACACAGCGATTGTCCACCTTCCAAGACACATACATAAAAATGTCCCAGGGAATTGTACCTTATTCATTCTAATTGCACGGAGCAATGATGGACATATCACATAATACCAAATCATCCCCAAACCATCTATGTCCAACTTTGGAGTATAGTGCTTACATTTATATTTGGTATGGTTGTCTTATTCAATGAGGAATCCATTTGCCAAGTTACAATGAATTCTCACCCTGCTGATTTAACTCAAGACTACCATGAAGAGGAAAGAATCCCAGACAAGGCAGGATTCCAATCCCACTTCTTGCTAGCTGTGGAACATAAAGCAAGTTAAATCACCTCTCTGGAACTCACATTGTTCATGGATATGAAGATAAGGCTAAAAAAGAGAATGTCTAAGAGTCACTTTCCTGATCTTATTCCCTGTTCAATATCTACCAGTTTATTTTTGATGTAATTTTTTACATCTTTGACAAGAATTTTACCTTTTTATCCCCTTTTAAAGCTTTCTTAGAGTAGATAAAATATTTGGATTAGCATTTTGCTATGGTTTAGATATGGCTTGAGTGTGTTCCCCAACAGTTCATGTGCTAGAGGTTTGGTACCCAGCATAGCAATGTTGAGGTACTGCAACCTATAAAATACAGAGAAAGAAATTATTTCTTGGGGGTGCTACTCTCATAAAGGATTAATGCTGGTCTCTTTGGATGGATTAGTTTTCATAAGAATGAGTTTCTATAAAGGAGGTTTGACTTTCTTTCTCCCTTTCTGTGTTATCATGTGACTCCCTGTGGACATGACTGGTTCCCTATCCATTTATTTTCCATGTTGAGATGTAGCCCTTTTCAGAGCTAAGCAGATGCTAGCACCATTCTCTTGAGCCTCCAGATCTGTGAGCTAAATAAACCTTTTTTTCTCATAAAGTACCTAATGTCAAGTATTTTGTTATAGCAACATAAAACAGGCAAATATATCTCAAATATCAAGAAAGATATCAGGGAAAATTTTAATTCAGTTAATTCAGGAAATATCTGTACTTTTTAATTAGAAAGCCTAAGATCTAGCTCTTTCTCTGTTATTGAAAATTTAAGTGACCTTGAGTAAATTATGGTTTAGGAATCCCCTGGTATATTTCAAGAGTGACAAGGATCTTAGATACTCACTATGATATTTTTGATTGATATGCTATAGTTCTTTGCAAATGATCTAAAATCACTAAATTGGTATGTAGAATAATGAATGATAATTTAATTCTTTGGATAATTAAAGGCTATTCTCTTACATTCGAGTTGATGATTTTCTCCTTTTAGTGATGTGTTTTTACATTTTTTGTGACTTTTATTCACCGAATACTAACTTATTAACTAATCAGAAATTACTATCTTTATATAACTATTTTAAACTCTGACTTCCTCCAAATTGCTTTCAAAGAATCAATTTGACTGAGAAATATTTTTTCTTATATTATCTTTAATAAATAAGGATCTTTCAAGCCACACATACATACATTTATGAAGAAGTAATTCACACTTGGCATTCTATTTCACATAGCATATTAACATATGAGCCTTTCCTCAGAGACTTGCCTACATCGTTATCATTTTCTTCTTCACTAACCCACTCTGTAATGAGCCAGGAAAGTCCTGCATGTTTTCCACTTTATTCAATGCTTCAAATGTTTTTTTTTCCCAAAATGATTGTACCTTATGGGTGAGTTCTCAGTGGTAGGCCCATTTAAAATTTTTGTGCCTCATGATCCTGACAACAAATCAAGAGGAATTGACTTAGGAAAATACAGATTGTTTGCTAATCCCCACTGTGAATGGCTTTCTTATTAATTATTTTCTACTTTGCATCTCAAAAATTTTAAAGTTAATTATTATATGTCAATACTTTTTTGATTGGGGGAATATTGGATTTGGGGCCTCTCTCTTTAAATGTTAATTCTTCCTAAAGCTCTATGTCTAAATTATTTAAAGCTCACTATTCTGTGTACTAGTTTACTAGAGTTTGGTATCTGTTCATGTTGTTAGAAAACTTGTCTTAGAATTCAAACTTCTCATTTATTGCCTTATGTTTTCATAGAAACACACAAATCCACAGACTGCTTTATCTCTTTATTTTAATCCTGCTTAAGATTTAAATATTGTCCTCCTAAAATGATAGAAAATCATGTCTCCGAGTTTTAATAATCTCATATGAAGTAAGAGCAAAATGAGTGAATTTTTTTAGTTTTTATTGGTCATAGAAATAAATTTATTTGTGAAATAAAATGTGATAGTATAGTTTAACAGAAGGGTTTTATCAAATTCCTTTAAATGGAAACTGTAAAAGAGCTGGCTTCGTGTCTATCTCTTTTTAACTTATTTTACTTTATGTGTTTACTGATGCATTGTAATCATACATCTTAGTGAGGGCCAAAGTCATGCTAACAAAAATGCACACAGGTCTTGGTGTGTTTCCCTGGAGGCCTCATCTGTGAGCCGCCTCTTCCTGAACATAACAGTGTGTTGAGCAGCGATACCTTCACCATGGGCATGGTATAATTTGAATTGTTTCTTCCTTCTCTTCTTCCTTTTCTTCCTCTCCACTTTCTACCCTTTCCCCTATTTACTGGTCATTCTCCTCAATTATCAAAAGTCCCTTTTGCTTCTTACTTTTCTTTCTAGCTTCCACAGATGAGAGAAGGCATATGACACTTGACTTTGTGTGACTAACTGATCTCGTTTAGCAAAATATTATTGAGTTTTCATCCATTTTCATAAAAATGACATAATTTCGATGTTTTTTATGACTGAGTAAAACTCAATCGTGTGTACATATGACATTGTCTATATCCATTCTTCTATTGACAAACACCTAGGTTAATTCCATAATTTGACTATTGTTAATTGTGCTGCTATTAACATAGATATGTCCTAGACCAGCCTCAACTTAGTGAGACTTTCAGCAACCTATCCAGACCTTATTTCTCAACAAAAAATATAAAAAGGTCTGGGCATGTAGCCCAAAGGTAGAGTGCCCCTGGGTTCAATCCCCAATCCATCAACCCAAGAGAAAACAAAAACAAAAACATGAATACACATGTATAACTATTGTGTTTTGCCTTTAATTATTTGGAAAGCTATCAAGGATTGGTATACCTGGGTCATATGGTATGGTTCCATTACTTGTCATTTGAAGAACCTCCCTACTGATCTGGTTGTGATAATTTGCAGTCTCAGCAACACCTGGAAAAACAACTTATCCACATATAGAAGAATAAAACTGAACCCCAATCTCTTACCTGCACAAGAATCAGCTCAAGATAAAGAGCCAGAAATTAGACCAGAAACTTTGCGTATACTAAAAGAAGTCATAGATCAATTCTATAATATATAAGCACTGATGGAGGCATCCTCAACTAGTTTCTATTTTTTACTTTTTTTTTCATTAGTTGGTTTCAGGAAAAAATGATCAATTTTAAACCACACTATTATAACACTTGATAACGGACTACATTCAAGCCCACTTTCCTCTTTATATGCTGATTAGATTATGGTGTAGACATTTCACATGACAATCACTTTCTGAATGCTTTGGGGATGCTTTGAACTACAGGGAGGCACTGGTCTCCAGGGAGAGGACATGGTGGTCATGGCGAGATGAGGCTAGCATCTGACACCACCCAGAGGTCCCAGGCATCTTAACTTTACCACACAAAGCTAGGGAGTGAACAATGTTTTAGACAATAATTCGCGATGAAGAAATATGTCTGGATTGAGGAAGAGACAAAGTGGATGTAAGTTTTCATGGCTACCAGAGGTGTGGGAAGAAACCTTAAGCTGAGAAGAGCAGGCCACAAGTGAGACTGTTAGGCATACAGGTCTGAGAGCAGGGACTGAGAAGGGGAATAGAGCCACAGCCTGCAGAGGTCTCCAGTGCTGGCTGCAGAGGCAGGTAAATGTGTTCCAATAATGTTCCTAATCATTAGAGACAGAGTTTCCTAAGTGATTGAGGACTTCTGTGTTCTGTTCTAAGAGGAAAGTTTCTATTCAACCCCAGCTGCTGTAGCTATGAGTAAAAGCAGACCTGGTGGGGAGAGATCCTTAGATTTTTCAAATGCATCTGGATGGCCAGATTTAAAATATATATATATTCTCAATAGTGAAGTTCGACTCATTTCTAAACTATTGTGTGAGCTGAATTAAAGATGTCTTCTGGCCCTATGCAGTTAGTTTATCAATGTAGAATTCTGAATAAAGATAAGGAATGCTGGAAGATTTAAATCTTAGAGTAACATCATGATGGTAGGGGATGAGAAAGAGGGTCTTGATAGCCAGGCAAAAAATTAGCAGGAATCAGATAAGAGAGAAATGGATTGATGAAAACTGTACAGGAGAGTTGAATTTAAAGGGGCATTTCTGAAGAGTTGACAGAACTTGGAAATGTTAAGTTCACAGAGGAAAACAAATCCATGAGCCTGAAACCTACCCAAAGATTTTGAACTTGAGGTTCCAGATTGATGAAGACGTAAAACAGGAAGTTGATGGCTTAAGGTAGATGAGAACCAATTTATTATATTTGTCATTAAAGCTTTCCTTGAAATCCTAGAGGGATATCCTGAAGCTAGCTAGAGATTTTGAACTAATGAGAGGAAAAATAAATGTCAAAATTGATTAGGTACTTATCTGTCCCTCTGTATACACAATATATTTTTGTGCACATCTCTCTTCCACACACAGATATCATTTATGCAGAACCTTTTATTTTTAACTTGGGAAAGATAACAGGTTGGCTCATTTTTCAAGTATGCACCATTCTCTGTTTGCATACGCAGATATTCATCCATTCATGCATGCACAGTGTTGCCAGATTTTGCAAGTAAAACTACAGGAAGCCCAGTTAAATTTGGATTTCAGAGAAACAATGAATATTTTTTGTATAAGTATGTCTCAAAGATTTCATGGGATATATTTATGTCAAAAATATTCATTGTTCATCAGAAATCAAAATTTAAGTGAATTCCTCTATTTTATTTAGCAAATCTCTGCATAGAGATCTTGTCATTACTCTTCTAACTCCTTGTTTGTACTTTTACTTCTTTTTTTTGGTGAGTGATGGGACTTGAACCCAGGGCCTCATGCATGCTAGGCAAGTGCTCTACCACTGAGCTATATTTTCAGCTCCCACTTTCACTTTTGTACAGGCAATTCTCCAAACAGGCAGGGCAATTTATATCTGATTGTCACCTTTTTGATTCAAACTTTTAAAAATGACTTCTTTACACTTGGAATAAAATCCAAATTCTTTATTATGATTTACAATGATCTACTCCAGGCCTCCTGTCTAACTTCATGTCTATGTCCCATCCTCCCCCATGTTGACCAAGTTGGACCCCTTTCCTGAACTTTTGTTCAGCCACTCAAACTACTTCAAACCTTGTTATTTTCCTGGCTTCGAATACTCTCTTTTCTTTTCTCCTCCTCCTCCTCCTCCTCCTCCTCCTCCTCCTCCTCCTCCTCCTCCTCCTCCTCCTCTTCTTCTTCTTCTTCTTCTTCTTCTTCTTCTTCTTCTTCTTCTTCTTCTTTTCTCCCTCTCCCTCTCTCTCTCTCTCTCTCTCTCTCTCTCTCTCTCTCTCTCTCTCTCTCTCTCTCCTCTCTCTGCCTCATTCACATGGTTCATTATCACCATTTGGGCCTTAACTCTGATGGAATCTCCTCAAAAAGGACTCCCCTGATCCCTGTATACAAGGTAGAGTGTCTCAAGCCAGCACCATTGACATTTAGAGTTGGATAATTCTCTGGGGTGAAGGCCTGTCCTGCGCATTGTAAAACGCTTAGCAGCATTCTTGGCTTCCACCCACTAGATACTCTCATTATGACAATGAAAACTGTATCCAAACATCACCATGTGTCCCTACCGACAAAATCATTCCCAGTTGAGGATCTCTGAAGTAACCAGCACAATTCCACCTTAGTTCTATCACATTATAGTACTTTCCAAACTCACAGCACTTGTGACTATCGGGAGTTGTTCTGTCTCTGCTTGTCCCATCACCTGTCTCATCCATCCTCTCTACAGGAGAAACTCAGGATGTGCAAGAGTTAATCTGTGTTATTTACCACTGTATCCCTCTTTTTTATGATCATGCCTAGTTCATAGAGATGCTCAATTAACATTCAATTCAATAACTTGAATTAAAAATCTACCATGTACTGGACACTGTTAGGCCTAGGCAGATTAAGAGTGAAGACACGGTCTCTTGTCTTTGGAATCTACAGAAGACCAGTCATGAACTCCAGGGTATATTCAGTAAGAATTAGAGTTATGCATGCTGTAGTCATCTTGTATGAAATCCATGGAAAATAATAATGCTGCAGTTGTCTCAAAAACAAAGGGTTATCCTGTCCCATGAGAACATTGTCCCTGAGAAAAGAGGAACACTGGATGGACCATGCAGGGCTCACCTGTAGCCCTGGGGTTAGTATCACTGGGCACAAGTTTTGTGAAGGGGAGTTGGAGGAGGGAATTTTGCCCATGAAACTCAGAGCACTCTTAGCAGAAGAAGATGTGGAATGTTTTAGGGAGTAAGAACTTTATTTATTTGATTCTAGAGTTTGAAGAATTGGAAAAACATTTGTTTAGACTCTAGTTGTTTGATTGTGTTAACTGTGATGTAGTATAATTCTTCCTATTAATTGTGGCATAATTTCTGGACAACATTTGACGCTAATAGGGAACACTTTTTTTTTTTCTTTTACAGAGTTCATTCATCTTCTACAGTAATCTTTTAGAAAGTCTATTCTACCTACTAAGAAATTTACAAATCACGAAATTTAATGCATTTTTATTTGAAGACTCTATAAATATAATATGAAATGCAATGCATTTTTATGTGAGGGATCTACTGTAAGAAACACCCAGAGCATGGCCGGCACCCCTAACAGTCCCTCTTTCTCCTGCTTTTACCCTAAAGCAAACTGTGCTGATTTTCATCATGACAGAGTAGTTTGGAAAACTTTGAAGTTAATGTAAATGGAATTTTACAGTCTACACTTCTGTGTCTTTCTTTTTGTGCTCAGCTTGATGTTTGTGGCATACCCCTGTGTCGCTTCCTCATCATGGCTCATTATCTATATTATACTGTGACATAAATATGTCCCAATGTATTTATTGATTCCATGTAGGCCGTTTGGTTTGAGTTTTAATAAATAGTGTTTTTATGAATACTCGCATCATGTACTTTATGTGCGTATGTATGCATCTGGGGTGGAAGTAAAAAACCTAAGTAAAAATGAAATTGCTGGTGTATGTATATGTAGTTGTAATAGATCCTGGAGAGCAGTTTCCCAGAATGGTTGATTCAATTTAGTTGTAAGAGAGTTCTGTTTCCTCTACATCAAAAGAAACTTTTGTTTGTTTGTTTTCCAATGTAGTAACTTACAGCATTAGGGTATGGTGAAAACAAAGAGAAAAGCATTGTATTAAGAGGAACAGCACTAGTCTAATAATTTTAGGAATGTTGGGCATACTTCTGGGTTTTTAACAAAGCTGATCACTTCCTTCTGTGAAATTTTACCCCTGTGCTTACTTGAACCCACTTCAGACCAGATAACAACGGTAAGGATCTACTGAGTCTAGAAATTTAAGATTATCCTCAGAATACTGGGGCTATGGGAATAACACTGTGTAAGTGTATAGCGTTCCTTTAACTAAATCATAAAAATTATTGCTGTTTTATATGAAAAGTTTATGAGGTCACATGAATGCTTGCTTACTGTGCATATGGTAAGAGCTGTGCATTTCAAGTTAAATATAGGAGCAGTTCTGGCTGTAAAGAAGTAGTTTAAGAAATCAAGAGAACTCTAAATGGCCATCTGCTCTATTCTCCATTTTTATTTGCTGAATTAACCCAGTGCAATATTTTAATGAATAATGGGTTGGTATTCCATCTGCTCATTAATTTTTTCACACTATACGATAATCCATCGTTTTTACTGAGTGGAAACAATTTTCTACTTTGTAAAAATATTTTTAAAAATAGAGGCAGTGGGTGTAATTCAACTTTCCATTAATTTCATGTGTATTTGGGAGATGGAGATGCTGAGGGCATGTTTTGTATCGGGGTGCTGAGAAGTGAGTTTCAGTTCTTTGAGATAATGATACGTAGCAGGTGATGTATATCCTTACTTCATAAACTCTGTTTGTTTGGGTTCATTTTGAAAGACAAGGAAAGCGCTTTCTCTATGTGATCATAGACTAGAGAGTGTGAATGGCATTGATGATAATTAACATTTTGCCAACACAGGGTGTAAGGGTAACTTTAAAAATAATGTAAAAGCATGTGTCATGATCAGAATGGGGCTTGTGGTATTCCAGTCCTAGATTTGATGTCATGAATCTAAAACAATTTGAGTAAATGTGTGTGTGTGTGTGTGTGTGCATGTGTGTGTGTGTGCACACGTGTGTGCATGTGTACACTTGCACATGAACAGGGGAGTACACACCTGCATATATTTAAATTAAAGTAGTATTAAAGTGTATTTTCCTTTGCTTTCCTTTTATTGCTTCTGTCTTTTTATTTCTCTTAAGTTGGCATGACACATTATATGCTTTCAGGCCATGCAGGGGTCACGTGTCTGAGAGCAGATGTCAGTTTAATGGCATCTTTAATGCCTGCTGTGCTATGTCCAGGAGTAGATGCCCTGAAACAGGATTTGACCAGAGGGTTCAAGCTGGCATTTGGAGACTTGATGGGTAAAGCAAGAGGTGGGGAAGGAACTTTAAAATATTCCAGTATTGACAATTTTTAAGATTTCTACATCATTTACCAACTATTTTCTCTCCTGGTGGTTTTCTAGCTCAGTCAGTTTTAAATATTTTATCAACAGATTTTTAAAAGCCTCCACTCCAGTTCTTATCGGTGCTGGGACCTGAGGGTGTTCTTACCTATCAGTCGAGATTTATTATTCCCTTTAAAGATAAGAATTGTGTTGTGCAGGAAGAATGGTGAATAATTAGTAATAATATTCCTGTGGATTACAGGAGGCTCTACCACATTAATATTATTTTGAAAGAATGCCTAAATTCTCAAAATTATGGCTTCATCCACTAACGGTAATCATGTCCAAAGATGGTGAGCCATCTCAAAGGCACACATTTTCATTCCATCCAATTGTACTTATATCTTCTTCCTATTGGAGTGGATGAATTAAAGCCATAACTATTTACTCCTTAGGGTTTTTCTATGAAGTATTACATATTTGTATTTTCTTATGTCTCTAGGTCCCCACACATTGTTTTTATGAGCTCCTATATCCAACTTTTCCTATATTAATAATCAGAGTATCTAGTATAATTGGGATGATTTCATACCCATGTGTAAAGCCAATGATATATTACATATTTTACAAGATAAAAATCCATTAAAATTTAAAGACTAAGCAAAAAAAGAAACTCAGAAAAAATGAAATGAGTCAACATTTTAAATGATCCAATATAAGAAGGCAGAGATTCCTGTCTGATTGAATTTGAGCCTAAAAATGAATGGATAGATAATACCAAAATTCAAAGAAAGGTTTTCTCTGCTGCTATACCTTAGAGGATTTTTGTTTTTCATTTTTTTATATTCTTGAAAAAGTTAGTTTTGAAACAGACTGTAGATAACTTTGGGAAACTATGTTCAGATAGAGGGCACTGCAAAATGTTTCTGGGGACCAAAAGCATAAGTAATTGACAACAATTTGTTATAAACTCAGGCATGCCTATAATGTCAGGTTTATGGAAGAGTACCGTGTTAATCACTGCAGTCCAAGACTAGAACTCAGTTGATGCTGCCTCCTGACACATGCCAGTTGGTCTGCTTTCCAGGTCATCCACCAGTCAGTAGGTCCTTTTGGATGGCATTACCCCGCTTCAAGATCAGAGATGGATTTTCTTCAGCTATGAAACAAGCAGATAACAGGGAAAGTCATTGTTTTCTGTGAAAACTTACCTATAATTTAACGAAATCAATCTACTAAAACACACTTTAAAACATGCAAAACTTTAATGTTTCTGATAAAAAATGTTTGGTGGAAAATGTACTAGGAAAGGCAGGATACCCTCCTATTACCTCCTCAATAAGGCAGACACGATAGGAACCACTTCTCTTCCATTCTTAGGGGGTTCCATGAGCAAAACTGTCTGTATTCTCACCACTGTATCCCTATTGATAGCCCTTTGCAGGATAATAGGAAGATCTCGGCAAATAGATGCTAGCTATGGCTTTGGCTATCGGTTCTTGGCACAAGTTACCTTGTACTCAAATCCCTGCTGCTGTAGTTAATGGTTTCTGTAGTTTGGGGAAAGTTGCTTAATCTCTCAAGCTTCAATTTATATATTAGGGAATAAAAAATTAGCTACCCTTCTGGATTATTGTGAAAATTAATATTTTAAATCTACAATGCTCAGTTCTATGCCCTGAGTGAGTTTGCTCTCAATAAATGGTAACTATTTTATGCAGCAAATCTGGTCCCAACTAGAATTATTTATTTCTTTTTAAGCAAAAGTTTGGAGCCAGGCATGGTGTCACATGCTTGTAATCCCAGCATTTGGGAGACTGAGACAGGAGGATCTAAGTTCACAGCCAGCCTCAGCTGCTTAGTGAGGCCCTTTGCAACTCAATGAGATCCTGTTTCAAAATAAAGAATTAAAAGTAGGGCTAGGGGTGTAGCTCAGAGGTAGAATGCCCCTGGTTTCTATCCCCATTACCACACACACACACCCAAAAATAAAAGTTTAGGATGAGGTGTGAGGCTTATGCACGAATGTAAGAAATGCTAGGGGATTTCTCAGGCCATGGCTGATTTTCAGAAAGTGATTTATTCTAATCAGCACTCAGAAGCATGCAGAACTCCTGTGCAATCAATTGGTAGCTAATTTTAAAATGACTATTGGTTTTCCCTTTGTTCCTTTGTGTTAATCGTATACCTTGGGGTCCAGAAAGGATGAAGAGCAGGAGCAGCTTGAAACCCATCAGAGAGTAAAGTGTGTTTGTCAAAATCATAAAGGATGTTTGATTATGCAATATGTTCCAATGAAAGGTCTGTGTTGATTATCATGTTAATTAGAATACATTCTTCCTTCCTGAATGTTCTACACAATCAATGTTTTACTTCTTCATGTCTCAAAGCACATAATTTGTAGTTTTCTGAAATGGAAGAGACAGATAGTACCCAATCTTTGCTTTATAACTCATTCCCCAGAGAAGCTTATAGCTGTACTGAAAAAAAAAAAGAAAAAGAATAAAAACTTAAGGCATATTGTCTGAACAGTACACTGGGATATCATAGAAACTTTTTTTTAACCTTATCATGAAAAGCTCAAGGGTATTACCTATATGTTCAGCCAAAGAAATATAACAGGCTTAAAAACAAGCAAAAAACACAGAGACACGTCAGTTCTCCTTTTCATTATTATGTTCACTTCTCTTCTTTTCCAATTCATCTGTCTCCATTTTCTAAGTGGAAAGAAATAAAATTATATGTCTATTTGGTGAAATAAAAATAACAAAATTATAAAATTATTATTTTAAAGAGAGTACTTGGAGAGATTATAAGGATGTTTTTATAATTAAACAAATGTTCAAAGATACAAATTTAATTCACTGAATATTTAACCAATACTTTTTTGGTTAAATTGTAGTATCGCTTCATAATGTAATTCAGAGTGATAAGTTCATCATATGTACACAGCTTGATGAACTTCCTGACTCCCTCCCGCCTCTCCCCTCCTCCACACATGATACTGAGATTGGCATTGGTTAATTCACATATGCAGATAATGTCACTGGATGTGTTTGCTTCATTAATTCTCTCTCCCATCACCACCATCTTCCCTTAGACCCCTTCCATCTCTCAACTGGAATTTCTCCTACATTATCTAAAATCCCTCATGTATCCCAATTACTCCCTAGTTTTTCCATATGAGAGAAAACATACAAACAAATTTATTTTATATCAACAAAAAATATAAAGACCTACTTACTGCACATCCTGTTGACTACATAAACAGGATATGGCCTTCACCTTCAGAGGGCTTTGAGTGTGTTTGATTATACAGGAAAATGAACAACTTTGTAAAATAACTTAAGGTGAAATGAAATCTGGGTGACAAGAGTCTTCTCAGAGCTCCGCAGAACTCCTGCTTCTACCCTGCTTCCTCCCCTACCTGTATGTGATGCTAAAAGAAGGCAAAAGTCTTCTTCCAAGAAGTATGGAGATGTGTTTATCAGATAAATTGGCTTTTGATTTCATCCCAGACTAAGTTGACTTTTCTTAGGTACACAGGAGGAGGATGTGTATTTTAGGAGGAGGAATTACATCAAGAAGCCATCAAATTTTGAAGGTTGAGGGACAAACAATGTGTCAGGCTTGGATGGAGTAGAGTAGGCATGGACAGAGGAGTGGAGAGGAGAGTGCGGTGTCAGTGGGAAAGACCTTGAATAGAAAATACAGGGAAAGGGCTTGGGGGGTGCAGGCTTAGAATCCTAGTACTTGGGAGGCTAAGATAGGAAGATCACAAGTTCAAGATCGGTCTCAGCAACTTATCCAGACTCTTAGCAACCTAACAAGAACCTGTTTCAAAATAATAAAATAAAAAAATGAAATGTGTGAAGAGTGTAGAATGCCCTGGGTTCAATCCTCAACACACACACACACACACACACACACACACACACACACACACACACACGTGTGCAGGGAACTAGACTTCCCAGAACTAGACTTCACATATGGGCAGGGCCCACCCAAGGAGGCAAATATCTGACATGTGTCAGGAAAGTAACTGAAGTTGTTTTTGTGGATGGGTTCTAGAAGTGGTCCTGAAGAAGCTGGCAGGCAAATGGGAGAACTACTAATCCCAATAAGAGACGATGAAGATATGATTTAGAATACTCGTAGAGGAATTAAAAAAAAAACAAGGGTTTGCTATAAGAAAACTTGGACATGTAAAATTTCTTTCTTTATTTTGTGGGACTGGGGATGGAACCCAGGGGCATTCTACCTCTGAGCTATATCCCCAGCCCTATTTTTTAGTCTTTTTATTTTTGAAACAGTCTCACTGGGTTGCAAAGGGCCTCATTAAGTAGCTGTGGCTGGCTGCAAACCGTGACCCTCTTGTCTCAGCCTTTCAAATGCTGGGATTACAAGCGTGCGCCACCGTGCCTGGCTGGTGCAATGTAGTTTTTAGAGTGGATATAGTGGAGAAAAAAATCCAAGAACTCCTTGTTAAAAGTGCCTCCTCATCTGCATGATTAGGAAGATGCTTCTAGATGTAAACAGGAAAGCCAAGTGGGCTTGACATGCTTTCTTCGCGCGGCTCCTCTTTATTTTAAGATGCTTTATTTTAAGGTGCTTATTTTAATAAAGATCTTCCCTAGCCCTACCTGTTGGTGAGTTTTAATTTTGAGCAAGTGACTCTCCTAACTTATTGTCCCTACTTATTCTCCAACTTCATAGTTCATAAAATAATTTCTAGATATGATACACTCAGCTCCAGCTCCAAACCCCTACATAAAGCTGCTTACCAGGCATCTAAGAGGTCTCTCAAACGTTAAATGCTCATACCCCAAATCATGACTAATTCTTCCATGTGGTATTTTTCCCTGAGTTTTCACATCTTCATTGAGAGCCACTCTGTTGTTAAAAAACACTTGTACCCAAACCTCCATAGTCATTCTGGACTCTACGCTCTTACACAGAACTCCTGCTTCTACCCTGCTTCCTCCCCTACCTGTATGTGATGTATAATTTCCTCTGGCATGTATAATTTCCTATATGTCATAACAACAATGGAAGTGTTTCTTTTATTAATTCTCCCTCCCCACCACCAACCTCCCTAGACCCACTCATGCTCCATTGGGGTTTTTCCTCCTTTATCTGGAGTCCCTCTTGTATCTAAGTTTCTCCCTAGCTTCCACATATGACTCTTCTAAAGTAGATGTCTACTGACAAAGCCTTTTTATTTTAAAGTCTCCAGTGGCTTCTCAGACCACATGGAATACAATATGCAGGGCTGATCTTTACTTACAAGGTCCTGTGAGATCAACCCCGGTGTTGCCACACCAGCCTGGCCTCCTTCAGCTCCGCTGCCCAAGGGTCTGTCTTCAGCTATACTAGTCCATCTCTCCTGGTTCCTCTCTCACTCCAACTCTGAGACCCTTCCTTCCCAGAGCCTCTCCTCTTGCTATTCCCTCTTTCTGTATTTTTCTTGTTCTTTCAGAACATTTATTTGGGTCTTTGCTTAAAAGTCACATTATCAGAGAAGCCATATTGGATAAAAATAACAAACACCTCCATCGTCCACTCCCCAGCTTCTTGTATATACCAACATTTATTGTTAGGTAACCTATTACATAGTTATTTTTTCATGTCTGTCTCTTTTTTTGTGGGATTTGCAAGCACCTAAAGATCTTATTTGCCTAACGTATCATGCTACACGCACTCTTTTAAGAGCTTTATAAGATTAACTCATTTAGGATTCATAATCACCCCCATAAAATGGGGAGTGTTATTCTCCTATTATGGATTAGGAAATGGAAGCTCAGAGAAGTTAAGTTTAATACTTCAGATCCCACAGCTTGCTGTGGTGGAAGAGTGGGAACTTCATCTCCTGCAATCTGGCCTTTTTATTGCTATGAGGTAACAATACAGCCTTTGAAAGCAGAGATTTCGTTTTGTCCACTGTCTGCATTTCCTTGGTACATAGAATGTAGCCTGGCTGTATGTATGCATGTATGCATGTATGTATGCATGTATGCATGTATGTATGTATGCATGTATGCATGTATGTTTGTATGTATGTATGTTTGTATGTGTGTATGTGTGTATGCATGTATGTGTGTATGTATGCATGTATGTATGTATGCATGCATGTATGTTTGTATGTGTGTATGTATGTATGCATGTATGTATGTATGAATGTATGTTTGTATGTATGTATGTATGTATGTGTGTATGTATGTGTGTATGTATGCATGCATGTATGTATGCATGTATGCGTGTATGTATGTATGCATGTATGTATGTATGAATGTATGTATGTATGTGTGTATGTTTGTATGTGTGTATGTATGTATGCATGTATGTATGCATGTATGCATGTATGTATGTATGCATGTATGTATGTATGTATGTATGCATGTATGTATGTGTGTATGTATGTTTGTATGTATGTATGCATGTATGCATGTATGTATGTGGTACTAGGGATTGATCCTAGGGGACTTCTACCTCTGTGCTACATCCCCAGCCTGATTTTATTTGTTGTTTTGAAACAAACAGCATCTTGCTAAGTTGCTGAGCGTCTCCTTATGTTGCTGAGGCTGTCCTCAAACCTGCTATCCTCCCGTTTCAGCCTCCCACGTACTGGGATTACAGGCATGCACCACCACTGGCTTCCTGGCTCTGTATATAAGGAACCAAAAACCTTGGAAATATTAATTCAAGGTGGCGAGACAGTATCTCTCTCCTGTGTTCAAAAACCAATAGAGATATAGAAAGATAAAATCAGAAAGTTTCTTTTTATTCAATCACCATATACCATATTGATTTTGAGAATATAATTTAAGTTTTTTTTTCTTTTTAAAGCTCTCTGGATTTTAAAATCTGTCTGCCTGGTTTCATTTTCTATTAAAACACTGCGATTGTAAACTCAGCAGTAAATACCAAATATTATAGAGTCGACTGCCTTCTTATGGTCATGTGCTGAGTCTAGCAAATTAATCAAAAGAAATCTTGTCTAAAATTTCTTCCTATTAATTGCACTGTGGGAAATAGTCACTAAAATGATATTTGATGAGGAATGTTGGCTGAATCAAACTGGGAAAACTTATGTGGATGCTGGCAGGGATCAGCACTGTGTAGGGCTTGAGCATAGCAAACTAAAGGTGCCCTCCCTGGAAGTAGCTCACCATCCCAGAAACAGATGAGCAAACAAGAAACACTACTGCTAGGGTCCAGTAGGAGCACAGGCTCTCTGTTTGGAGAGCTGGGTAAAGAGGGCAAGGTGACAGGGAAGGCTTAGCAGAGAGGAGGATGGAAGGGAGCTTAAGAGGTTGACGAGAATTCACAAGGTCAACCCAGGGTTGTGAGCCAGGCAGTGTTGTTGATGGTGGTGGTTGGACAAAGACTTTCCAGAGGAACAAGCATGAATAATGGAAAAGTCCCATGTTGTGAATCTTTTTACAAGTCGGTGTTTCATGGGGAAAAAAGTCTATTACTTTGTGAAAATCCAATTTCTTATTAGCTCTGTAAATTGCTCTAAGACTATTGAGAGCTCAGAACTGCATATGTATAAAAATTACTGACAGGAAATAAAATAATGCATTATCATTTTATAGGCCCTTTAAAATGTATTTCCTTTTAATTATGAAAATGTGAAATTATGGTTTTATTTAACTCTTTCCTCTTAGAATTAACTTTTTGGTACTGTTTTAGAAGGCAACTGCATTTCTGTACACAGCAGTTAAATTTTTTGCTGAGTTTCAGGTTTGTTTTTATCTCAGATACACTTTTTGTTATAAGATTATGCTTAATGCTTATTTATATCTATAAAATGCCTCAAATCAATTTATCTGTGAGTAACATTTGGAATAGATATTTTGTGGAATCTCATACATTCTGACAAGGCTTTCTGGGTTTTTTCCTTTAAGAAAATTTTATACAACAACACATCTTAGGTCTTATGGCTTTGAAAATTCCTTACATTTGTATCATGATTTATAGTTTGCAAAGCCTGTTGTTTCCAGTTTGCTTTGCATACTTTTTTCATTTGATCTTTGCAATAGTTTTGAGCTAGACAAAGGATACTGAGCTCAGAATACACTAATCCCCTGCTTCTCTTTCCCTTCACTCTAGAAGAAGCAGATACAATGTGCTCAAAAAGCTTTTGAAAGCAGGTAACCACTAGAGTGGGGATAGAGACCCATGCAACACCATGGATCAAGACCAATGGGCAGTGGGGTCATATAACCAGTTGCCTTCGGTCTGGGGCCATTCAAACCCAGTATATAGACCCTGTTTACAGCACTAGACTTTTCTGGGTCTCTATATAAATCATATCTGCAAATGAGTTGTGAGAGAATAGACTAAATCATCTTTAAGGTTTTTTTTAAGTTTGAAGTTCTCAGACTTCAAATGAACTGAAAAGTAAATGAAGCAGAATAGACACAACCATTAGAAGAATCTGTTAGAAGATTTTGGTGACACCTGGAGGTTTTAAGACCTTGTGACACAAAGGTTGTCCTAGGTATTCTACAAATGGACTGCATCTTCAGATAAAATGTATAGAGAGCTGCTTTCCTATACACATTTGGTGCCTTTTTACATGCATGACCTGGATTGACTTTCTAAGTCAATTCACTCGTGATTTGCCTCTAGTAGGAATATTTTTAAATTTTCCATTACATGGTACATAAAAATTTTCTGCTACCAATTTGAAGAGACTATCTAAAAGAAAACTGGGAATGGATCCACCATATGATCCGGCTATATCACTCCTGGGTATCTTTCCAAAGGGGTTGAAATCAGAGAACTACAGTAATGTATGCATACCCATGCTCATAGCAGCTCAATTCCCAATAGCCAAAATATGGAACCAACCTAGGTCTCCATCAACAGATGAATGGATTGAAAAATTATGGGAAATACACCCAATGGACTTCTACTCAGCAATAAAGAAGAACAAAATTATGTCGTTCGCATGAAGATGGAAAGACCTGGAGAACATTATGTTAAGTGAGATCAGCCAAGCACAGAAAGAGAAGGGACATAATGTTTTCTCTAATATGCCCAAACTATGGAATATTGGGGATACCAGAGGGACTCCAGATAATGGAGGGGAAACCTCAGCAAAGCTAGAATGGAGGGTAGGAGAGGCAGAAGGCTGAGGTTGATTAGTGGTGGAGCTACACCTGAATATGTGTAAAAGTATAAATGTAGCATGGTCAGCCTGGATACTCATTGTTGGGAGGGCGAAAAGGGGAAATGGGGGAGGAAGGCACCAAGCACTGTGAGAATGTATGCCATTTTTAATATGATTCACATAAAAATAAAATAAAATATATAAAAAAGAATTACTTTCACGTCCATTTCGAGTTGACTTTTGTGCAGGATGACAATCAGTGTTTCTAGTTTCATTCTTTTACATATAGATACCCATTTTTCCCAGAAGCACTTCTTGTAAAGGTTGGCTTTTCTCTGACATATTTTTTTTTGTACTTTAGCCAAGGATCAGCTGGCTGTAGCTGTGAGGATTTTTTTGTGTATCTTTTATTCCATTGGCCTATGGGTTTATGTTTAAGGTAATACCATGCTGCTTTTGTTACTATAGCTCTATAGTATAATTTTAAATCAGATATTGTGATACCTCCAGCATGGTTCTTATTGCTCTGAATTGCTTTGCCTATTCTGTGTCTTTGTTCTTTTATATACGTTTTAGGACTGTTTTTCTAGTTATATGAAAAATGTTACTGTTTAGATATTTTAGATTGATAGAAACACAGTTGAAACTCTCTAGGGGAAATTTTCTTGTTTGTTAGTTTTGGGATAGACTGTATTTTTAGACCATCTGCCTATGAGATGTGGAGTGAAAAATGAACTTATACAAGCCATTTTTTAAAACATAAAAACAGTATCAAGCATGGATATTCCAGAGCCTATTTATTTTCTTATGAAATCTATTATATATAAAGCCACCTGTATCCCATGGCAATTGCTGGAAATTCATTGTTTTCTTGTGTACTGATCCATAAACTAGATAATTGACTGGAGGTCAGAGTTAAGATTTATTACCACTGATGTTATATCTTCTAAGGAAATGCGGAACTTTCTTTTACCTCATCTTGGATCAAAGGCTGCATTTTATCAGCAGTTGCTTGGAAATTTCCTTTTTCTAAAACATTATATTCCTGTTTAGAAAAATCTCACCATTTCTTCTAATTATAAGCACTGCCACCAATTCCTGCTCTTTGAACAATTTCTATGTAAATGCCAATGCACATTAACCCTGCCTATGAACTCCTGCTCCTGGAAGCAGAAAAAATTCTAAAAGAGTGCCCACATTTGTAATCTTTCTCAAAAATGTTATTTTCCAATACAAATATCACTACAAGAGAAAAATCATGGACCTCTGGCCATGCATTTTGATAGATTACACAGAACCACCAGAAGAACAACTCTATGAACCTAAAGCTCACATTATTTTATATCTCTGAGATGACTCGCCGGATAATTGCATTACTTCTGTTTCTTTTCTTCAACTAAAGTACATAAAGAGTAAGTGACTAATTCTTTGAAGGCTAGATCATTGTGTGTTTCATTTTCCTTTCCTTGGCCCTAAGTTAGTGTCAGCAGATCTTTACTGAGTAAACAAAGAGCCCCATAGGCTTCCAACCAAAGGACAAATAAAAAGGATGCTTATTACAGAATAATTCATGAGCTAATAGTGGCATAAAGGCCATCTCTTCTTTCTGTAAATGTGTTCAAGAGACATCAGAGTTCAGAGTGAACTGAAGTCTCTCAAACCTTAATATACTTAGTGCTGGCATCTTAAACTAATTTATGGATATGACTTTTGTAGTATGTCATAGAGATAATTTGTCTACAATCATTTCATAGGCATCGCTGAATAGCCTTCCTGCAATAAAAGTCTATCATTACTGTATTGAATCAGACTTAAATACAGAATGTAAGTTGTACTGTATTGTAGAATGCATTTAAATACCTTGATTAAACCCTCCTAACTCAATATCAAATGACATTTCATGTCCTTAGACTCTTAGTGTTTCTTCCCTTACATGGCGAATCCTTTTTCTTGGCTTCTTACCATATTAATTGATTGGATTTTTCTGTTAGTATACAGAAAAATTAGGTTATTTATATGAGGTTATTCTAGCTACAGTCACTTAGTTTTAAATTTTGAAGTAGTTAAGCTACTATCATGGTTGAATTGCATATTAAAGATCAGTCTGTGCTTCCAATATAACTCTTCACTGGTGGCTGCTCCTGCTTAGTTTCTTTTAAATTCCAACTAGTGCTGGGTGTGGTGGCGCACGCTTGTAATCCCCACTTGTAATCCCTGTGCTTGGGAGGCGGAGATAGGAGGATCGTGACAGTTTGTAGCCAGCCTTGCTGGCTTAAGAGAACCTGTTTCAAAAAAAAAAAAAATTAAAAAATAGGCCTGGGAATGTCACCTGGAGGTAGAAGTGTTTCCAGGAACTCCAGTACCACCAAAAAAAAAAAAAAAAAAAATCCAACTAGTGCTAATCCATCCCAAGACTTTCATGAAGAGCTGGGATTTAGATTCTACCTAACTGGCTGGAGAAGTAAACGTGAATTATATTAATGGTGGTTTCACTGGAGGAAGACAGAATGCTAGAATTAACTCAGTCTCTCTAGGTCAGTAGTTATGAATGGGTGGTCCTAGGCCATAATATTACCTGTGAAAATTTATACACTTGGCCCCAGTCCACTGAATGCAGAACTCTGGAGGCGGGGCCCAGCAGTCTGGCTTGAAAAGCCTTCTAGGTGATTCTACTGCACATTCCAGTTTCAGCACCTCAACTTTAGGTCTTCCTTTCCTCTAGAAACTTCTGTGGGGGCTAAAATGGCTGAGAATAACGACTCATCTCAGGGAAGTTCAGGTAAACAAGCCCAATTTCAATTAATTTAAACTGAAACCCCACAGCTGACATGGGTTTCTGTCAGGCAAATTGGAGTTGACATTCCAGTGAACAGCTTCCTGCCAACTCAGCCATCTTGGACAGCCCATCTGACCCACGGTTTCCTCATCTGTGGAACATTCTCTTGCTTTTCTAGTTGAGTGAGTTGGAAGCGATGCATGAAAAGCAGGAACCCGAGCTGCCTTTACCACAGCACTCAGGGGGCCTGAGCCAACTTAGATTTGTGCCTTCGCTTCCACCTGAAGCTCTTACGTTATGGCTCTACTATCTGAAGAAGTTTGAACCTCATTTCGTATTTGAAATCTGTATTCTTTGTTGAAGGAGGACCCTCAATCTGCATTGACTTGAGGCCAGACCAAATCTGGATGTGCTCTGGCAAAGTACAATGCCCAAAACAGTGCAGAGGTTAATAAATATCAGTTATGTCCCTTTTGCAATTATTTGTCATCCCTGCCACTCTCTGTCATTTACATTCAGGACTCGCATTGTATTCTGGACCAACTTAGCAACATAACATATAGGCACCCGATGAACACACGGAAGACTTTATGGGTGGCTAAGAGGTTGAGCTGTATTTAGGGAGCAGAACATGGGTGCCTAGGTGCAATCTCTCACAGAGCAAGTCGGCAGGCTTGTCAGGTCAGGGGGAGCCTCTAGCCTCTCCATTTACATTAATCCAACACCTAGCAAGCAAAGCATAGGGAAAGTTGAAATGTTTTTTAAGGCAAAAACCTTTTAAGCCAATGTGAAGTTGCTTAAGATTCAAATGACAGTTCTTCGCTGGAAGTCAAATTGTATTCTTTGCCCTCTCTTTGACAATGATTACAGTAATTGAGCAGAATATAGTCTTCTCCATTGAAGTGTATGGAGGAAGACGTTTAAGGTTATATTTTCAAAGCAGCGTATAGAGACTTAGCCATGTGTCTCCTGTTAGGACCAACAGTGTCATGTGAGAAAGTGCTTTCTGGCTCATTGACTTGATATGATATGAATGCAACTATCCTTCAGTATCACCAATTATCTTATTTTTCTGTGACTTCTTTCAATTAATTTTATTCCAGAGCATAGAGTTATCCAAGTGATTTTATTTATTTACTTACTTACTTTTGGTGTAATGATAGTGGTATGAACATTTTCTGTATTAAGTGCTGACAGGCTGGGAATTTTTATTTTTTTATTTTTTGGTTGTTGTTGTTTTGTTTTTTGGTTGAAGAGTTGGTTAGGAAAATCACTGTCAGGCTCACTCACCACCATAGTAACCGAATTTTAATACCTTCTGGGGATACAGACATTTATATAATCTCATTCTATGGTACCGAGGTACAGTGTATGTAGTGTATTTATGATTGAACAGAAAGTTTCAAACAGCAGCCTGTGAAATTGGATTTTAGATGTAATGTACCATAAATAAGTGCTATAAAGATTGCCTTTAATGCTATAAATCAGATTTTATTGGTTTCAGCTATCTCATTCTGGTTATTGTATTACCCACAAAATCAGAGGAAATCAAAGAGCTGGAATATTTTTTATTTTAATATCCCATATTCTACAGTAATGGCACATGCACCCTTAGAGCTTCCTTTCTGGGGAGGTTGGACAAGGTTGGCAGGTGGCAGGCCCTAGCAACATATCATTGGCAGGATCGGTGTAAACAACCAAACTCTGGGACTCGAAACATTTTAGAAATTCAGCTGTGAGATATACAAGGTAGTTGAATTGGCAGATTCTTTCCCTTTCTGAGAAGCCAGTTGTCATGTTCTTCATGCCAGGCTGAAACCTGTAGAGATTGGCAGGTGAGGTGTGTGTGCCCTGCATCTTGTAGTAGGTTTATGGACTTGGGTGATGATGCTATCCATGGGGGTTGGGAGCTTGCCATACATTATTTATCTGTTTTTTTTAAGCATCAAAAAAAACCATTGTGATAAAAAAAAAGTGGTTTCCCTAAACAATCTCCCAATATTTGATTTAGGCCCCCCTCACCGTCTTTCCCACTAGAATGGTTTTCTACTTAATATGATTTAGTCAAGAAAATTGAGTTCCATCCCCAGTACCACACACATAGACACAAAAAATGCTGCTGGTACTTGGTTTCTGCGAGTTTTCCCTGGCATTTATATACAAATGCCCTTAGTTGAGAGAAACCCACCTGGCCCTTTTTCCAGGTTTTAGCCTTATAACTTAAAGGCAGGAGGACAGAGAAAGTCTCTTGAACTGTGGCCATCAGAGAGACATATCTTCACTGCGTGTAATTTTCATCAATTTGTTTTACTTTAACCTTATCCATAAATGTTCTTGTTAGTTCCCACATGTGAAGAATAAGCACAGTTAGCATCAAAGAAGATACCACCCTCTTCTACTTTGTCTTGATGATAGAGAAATGGAATTCTCCCCAACACGTGAGTGATCTTCAAACTGCTGTGAAAGATAAAAGCCATATGTAACATTAACACTGCTGACATTATGCCAATTCAAGTCCAGCGATTATTATTTTTTCCAATGTCGGAAATGTTCTTGATGCCCCTTTACTGGCTATGAACTAAGCTAAACGAACTAAGGGGATTACTGTGATTGGAGCTTGACATTTATGACTGCCAGTTCACTGCTGAAAATACAGCCAAGGAGCTCAGCCCAGGCCCTGGGAGGCAGCTGGATCCCAGGGTGTGTGTTGGCACTTGTTTTAGGCCGTACTCAATTTTCCGGGAGCCCTGTGGTCTGTGTGTATTGAAAAAAAGAATTTTTCCTGTCTTAGAAGTGTATGTGCAGCTGCAAACAGCAGCAACGAGGCTCTTTTCCTTAAAGACTTGTGACTCTTTTTCCACGTTCTTAATGACACAGGAGGGAAACTCCTTCCTCTCTTTTTTTTGTGCAACTATAATGCACCAATAAAAGAAAAGATGCTATCACCAACGCAAAAACAGCCCTGTCCCATTTCATGCCAACCAAATGATTTCGTTCCGTTTACAATCTCAAAGTTCCTTTTGTGCTCCTCTCCCAACGACTTCCTGTAGGCAAGAGCTAAAAATATAATTTTATATTTTGATTTGCATTACCTTATCTCCTGTCCTGACCCAATCTGCCTAAGATCACCAGAAATGAGTTTTATTCAGCGATGTCAGGTCCACTACAACAGGGCATGGAGGGAGATCATGCAGGGTGTGTGTGTGTGTGTGTGTGTGTGTGTGTGTGTGTGTGTGTGGTCTTTATAAACAAAGAAAAAGATGGGGGATATTAGAAGATTTTGAGGGATAGTGGAGTTTAGGTGAAATTTAAATCAGGCAGTGTTTGGAGAGTCTCAGAGCAAAGCAGGACTGTGTACAAAAGGTTTAGCATCAAGTCTGAACTGTGAAGTGGATCTAAGGTCCAATTTTCTTGGAAACTACACGGCCAAGATAGATGTAGAATGTTGCAGCCAGAAATCTCATATTTGAAGCCCTGAACCGAGATTGGAAATTGAGGCTGCTCTCTGTGTCAAAGCGACTTCAGTCCTCAAGGCAGCACATTTCATTTTTACCCATCTAATTTCCAAAAAGGAAAGTTTTTGATAGTTTATAATCCCAGAGAACAAAAGTAACCCAATGAGTAGAAAAGCTGTAGCCACCCAAGGAAGGGTACAGTCAGGACGTGTCCCAGCCACTGTACCTACTTGGGAGAAATATTCTCTCCTCTTTTTCCTGGATTTGTTGTTTCAGCATGTTAAATGGCCAAGGCCAGGCACCTTTATATGTTTTTTTAACTTTCTTTCAGTCTAAATTTTACTTGCTTATGCTCAACCTTTGTATCAGTTAGGACAACTTTAGTTTGCAAAGAATATCTTCAACATAAATTGGTTTAAAAAAAGATATGGGCTAATAATAGTCAAGAAAGTAACAGAAAGGGCTTCAGACAAGGTCTGATCAAGCAGCTTTAAAATATCACGCAATTTCTCATTTGTGTTTCACCCGGGGCTCTCCCTATTGTCTATTTTGCCACATATTAAATATAGCTCCTTTTGAAACTTATGCTTGAAAGGTAGACTTTATGGATACCTATTATAACTTAATCTTTTTGTACATTTTTCTCAATTCTTTTTAATATTTTAAAAAATATTTTAAATTGATTTTTTTTAATTTAAAAATTTTATCATGGCCACTTTTCAGTTCTCCCATTCTATCTTCATCTGGATCTTATTTAGCTGTTTAATGACTTTCTTGGGTTTTAAAATTTAATTACTTTATTTCTTCAAATTCCAGTTGGTTATTTTTGTTTTTCAAGTCTGCCAGGCTTTATGACAGCGCTCGTACTTTTCATATAATTTCAATTTCTCCTCACAGTCATCTTACATATGCTTAATTTTTACTGCCTATCATATAGTTCTGCTGTCTGAAAGCCTTAGCTATCTATGCCTTTTCTCTCATCTGTTGATTTGCATGGTAGATTTTTCCCCTCGCTTTTGTTTGGTAGTTGGGGGGTCACAAACTTTATTTCTCTGTTGCCTTCTTCAGTGGTATCCCTCAGAGCCCAGTGGAGGTTGAGCATCCCACCGGGAGTATGTGGGAGGCAGGAATCTCAGGATTATTACCAGCCGAGGGTGATGCAGGTTAAGTGATTAGGTTGTAGGATTAGTGCAGATGCAACCCAGAATGTATATAAGAGCTTATGTGTGAGTCTCCATTCTCAGGGAAGTGTTTACTCACTCAGACTCCAGTGGACGTTCCAGTGTTGAGGACAGGATGTTTATGTTTTCTAGTGGGTTAGGCCTGCACCTTGCAGATAGACCAAGCTGTGAGTCTCGGGACTTTCTGTAGACTAAAGTCAACATCTCCTGTCTGCACACAAGCTATAAAGTGCAAGTTTTTTGATCAAAGAGAATCTCTTGTCAGGTGGTCTCTGCCCCACCATGCTTACCCTTCTTGCTCTGGTCCCTAGTTCCTTCTTTACGTTTTCTTGGGATTCCATCCATCAACAGTCATCCTGTAAGGTTATGGGGAAATGACTGCTCTTAGGACCTACCCGCAATGTGCTTCCCTGACTCTCTGTGGGCCCAGCTTTCCTCTTAAGAGGATGGTTGGTCTATTTTACTTGGTATTTTTAAGTCCTCTTTAGCATTAATAGATCCTAGATTATCTAGTTCTGTTAGTCAGTGTTCTCCTGAGAAACAAGAGATATTTATCTATATTTACAAACGAAGACCTCTTTGTATCTATCTCTGTCTACATATCTATGTCTATCTTTCTTAATGTCTCTCTCTTCTTCCCTTTCAACTAAGCACTGTCACTAAGGATGGGGAGATGTTGGTTGCATTACACCTATCAGAGCCCACCCTGATTGCGGACACCTACTCCAGTAGCTCAGAGGATGCTGGGGGAGGAATTGATCCTGGGGAGGCAGGGCTAAGATGCACAATCATAAGCATCCAGCATCACACATCTGCACATTGTGGCCCGTGTAATTGAATCCAGCAAGCATTTATTTGGTGCCTCTTTCGTTCCCTGACAAGAAATAGTTCTGGGCTTGTGGAGATTGCAGCTATTTTTCTTACTCAAAAAGAACTCACCTCCACAAAAATGTTTACCTTTGGTTAAATTTTGCTAGATTCATGATGTGGTACATAAATTTTGGCTTTTTTGTGATGAGCTATTTTTGGTGAAATAATTTATTTTTATTGTGATATATAAAAAATTAAAAGGTATATACAGGTATGTACATATGTATAGATAGATAGGCAAATGTATATTATGCAAACATATACCTACATATATACACATATGTACACATATGTATGCTTCTATGTATTTATGAATATATATATACTTGTGTATATGTATATGCTTCTATACATATACCTAAAATAATATACAGATATTTCTAAAATAATAAAATAAATGTTGGCATGCATTATTCAGCTTAAGAAACAACACAGTACCTTAGAAGCTTTCTTTATCTGATTATAGGATGTTTACGTCTTCAGAGGTGATACTTCTGGTTCTTGTATAATTAGATATTTTAATTAATTAATTGTTTTCACAGAATTAGATCTCTTTATACCTGTGCATGTACATGGAACCATAAAAAATAAATGTTTTTTATTTTGCTTGCTGTTATATTTTATATAAATGGAATGACACAATAATTGCTCTAATCTTCTCAGTTTTATTTTTAAGGCAACTAGAGTACTGAGCATTTACCAGGCTGTAAGACCTGCCATTGATGAATCTTGTGTGCTTTTTGGTTATTTTTGTTGTTATTAATCAGTGAGTCTGTGGACATATTTTGGATCAATATCTTAGTGCACATATTCAGAAGTTTCTTCGGGTATATATCAAAAGTAGGATTTCTGGGTTTGTAAATCATGACTTCACCCAACTTTACGAGGTAGAATAAAGCATTTACCAAAGCAGATTTTGAAGATAAAAATTTACATTCCCAGCGATAGTGGATGAATGTTTCCATAGCTCCATATTCCCTCTGGCACTAAAAATTTATTATTTTTTACAATATATCATTTAAATTTTGTCAGTTTAGAATTTTTCTATTTAGGTATTTTTCTTATTATGTTTTAATTTATATTTCCCTAATTACTAAATTTAAACCTAGTTTTGTATACTTATAAGCCTTTAGTGTACATTATTTTGTAAAGTTATTATTTGTAACATTTGCCTATTTTTTGTGTTCTTTTTGATTTTTAAGTTTCTTTATATATGTAAGGTCCTAATTCTAGGAACATATGCAGATTGCAAAGAACTTTTAGGCTTTTTGCTCTTCTCATGATTCTCTTTGTGAAGAGGATTTTTAGTTTTAGCAGAGTCCAGTTTATCAGTATCCTTTGTTTATTATACAAAATATTTATTTCAATTGTTTCATAAACATAATTTTCTATATTGTACTTCAACATAATTACATTTAATTTTATGTATAATGTGAGGTAGAGAATCCAATAACATTTTTATCAAATTACTAAATTCTCTAGCATTCATTTATTGAGAATTCTGTCCTCTCTCTGAAGCTTTGCAACCAACTCTGTCAATTCTTAGTTTTAACAAATGCATAGGTCTGTTTTTAAGCTCTCAGTTCTGCATCATTGGTTTATTTAAATGTACTTGAATCAATATTTTACTGTGTTGTTATACAGCATAGTAAGTATTGAAATCACTATATAATAATAGATGGTAGAAAAAGCATTTCATATTATTTTCTTCAGTGGTATCTTGACTGTTATTAATCATTATATTCTTCATATATATTTTAATCTGTTTATAGAGAAATTTCAGACTAACTCCTAATTTTATAATATTGGGTTTTCTATTCATGAACTTGACACTTTTATTTTTGTATACTTTATTTTTATTTAAAATCAGTAATTTTTATCTTTATTTTATTATTTATTTATTTTTTTGGTGGTACTGGGGTTCCTGGAAGCCCTTCTACCTCTGCGCTACACTCCCAGACCTATTTTTACATTTTTACTTGGAAACAGGGTCTCCTAAGCCAGCGCGTGCGGCTGACTTCGAACCTGCGCGATCCTCCTGTCTCTGCCTCCCAAGCGCGGGGATTACAAGCGTGCGCCACCATGCCCGGTCTTAAAATCAGTAATTTTTAAAAGAAATATTGTGTATCATCGATTAAGTTTATTTCTTGGTACTTAAGATTATTTGATGGTATTCTAGGTGGCATATCTTACAAATTACATTTTTCTTTTTGTTGCTGGTCTCTGGAGATACAGATACGTTTGAATGTTTATTTTTTATTCAACAGTTTTGCTAATATCACTCATAAATTATAATATTTTGTATATTCTCTTTGGATGCTATGAATATATTTCATATTTGAAAATAGGGACAACTTTGATTTTTCCCACTTTGTTTCTTTTATTTATTTTTAATTTTTGTTTTCTTACTATATTGGCCAGGACCTCTCACCCAATGTTTTTAAGGAAAAGGGTAATAGAAGTCATCCTTGTCTCATTCAAATTACTTCAAATTACATTTTTTTGCAAACTTATACTTAATATATATTATTTCATAAAGCTCCTCTAAAATGCAAATGGTATTTCTTGCCGTTAATACTTTTCTAAGATATTTTCTGCTTTGATTTAATCACAAATGCATGTTAAAATCTAGCCAATAGTTTCATGCATCTGTGTATGTGTCTTCTTTTATCTTGTCAGTTAGGGGGTTACTAATTTTCTACAAATATTATATTCATAGAGTGAAGGCAATTTGTCTATAGTGAATATATTTTTAACACATACTATATTTTATTTGATTTTTTGTGAATTTTAGAACTATATCCATGATTTATATTGGCCTAATATTTTTACTTATACTCTATTTTACTTCTCTTGTTTAAAGGTTACACCATTATCATAAAGTAAGGGAGCGTGTGCTTTTTCTGTTCTGTGAAAGTATGTTTGCCTTGTATTTTTAATTCTTGTTGTGTTTTGTTTTTGGTGTGTGCGTTTGTGTGATACTAGGATTGAACCCAGGCACATTTAACCTTCAAGCTACAGCCCTAACCTTATTTTGAATTCTTTATTTGAAACAAAATCTCGGGAAGTTGCAGAGGGCTTCCCTAAATAGTTAAGGCTGGCCACGAACCTGTGATCTTCCTCTCTCAGCTTCCCAATTACTGGGATTACAAGCCTGTGCCACCACGCCCAGCTTGTATTTCTAATTTTCTTAAACATTAGTGAACATCATGAAGTTATTTGGACCTGGTGTTTTCTTTGTGATTCGATGGCATTAAGAATTATATGATTGCTTAGCTCTCATAATTTTTCTTGAGCCTTTGTGGAAAGCTGTATGTTCTAAGGTTTATCCATTTTATCTGTGATTTCAAGGTTATTAACATGTGTGTTCATAATATTATTTCATTATTATCTAAATTCCTTCTGTTTCTTTACAACTTCGTCTTCATTCCAGTTACTGTTTATTTATCTCATCTCTCTATTTTTTTTTGATACTGGGGATTATACCCAGAGGCATTCTATTACTCCAGCCCATTTTTATTTCTTATTTGGAAAGAGGGTCTCTCTAGGTTGCTGAGAGCCTGGCTAAGTTTGCTGCGGTTCTTTTTGAAGCAGCAGTCCTCCTGTCTCAGCCTCCCAAGTACTGGGATTCCAAGCATGCACCACCATGCCCAGAGTCAGCTCTTTTTTTATATTAATTCTGTTAGCAATTTGCCTATTTTGTAATTTTTAAAAATAACATGTGACGCTTTGATCAGTTCTATTGTATATTTGTTTTCTATTTCTTCATTTGTTACTTTTTTATAATTTTTTCATTGTGCTTTCTTTAGGTTTACTCTAGTTTTTTTTTAAAACTTTTTAGGTTTGAGGACTAGTTGGATCTCTCTCTCTCTCTCTCTCTCTCTCTCCCTATATATACATATTTATTTATTTATTTATTTATTTATTTATTTATTTATTTATATAGATCTATAAGTTTATGCATTTCTCTTAGTATTTTTTATCTGAATCACACAATTTTCAATATGCAGCATTTTATTCAAGAATTTATTCAAAATTTCCCAATAGAATTTTCTCTATTATCCACTGTCTTTTGAAACATATAGTTTTTTTTTAATTTCCAAAAAGAAAACTAAAAAAATTCCGAATACATAATTCTTTTTCTAGCTATCATCTCTTTTATGATTTAAACCTAATTATTTTATGTTTATAAAAATACAACCTACATACCAATTTTTAAAATATATTAAGATATGTTCAATGGCCTACCATGTGGGCAATTTTCATGAATAATTCACATGTTCTTAAATGGTGTGTTTGTAATTCTTTGATCCATTTAAATCAAGTTTATGCTATTGAAATTTTTATCTCCTCACTGGCTTGTTTTTCCTGCCTATTATCATGAGAAACTATATTAAAACCTCCCAATATCTTGATGAATTTTCCAATTTCACCTTATGCACCTGTAAATTTTCAATGTATATAATTCAAAGCTATATTACTGCCTTGCTGCTGCTTTATCGTTAAGCTTAAAATTACTATGTCTAACTAGTTAATTAAACTCTTTATCAGTGTAAAGAGAGACCTTATTTATCTCTGCTTATACTTTTTCCTTTCAGAATCTATTCTTCTTTGTAATATTTGGAGTTAATATTTGTTTAGAATAACTGTTTTTATACTTGTTATACAATATTCAGAATTTTTGTATACATATATGTGTATACAAACATGAATAGAATGTATACAAATGTTTGCATGTATGCCTCTAGCAATCTTCTTTTCAAATACTGGATATTCTATTTTTATTGGGATTTTATTTTACCCTTTCTCTTAATCAATTTAGGTCTTGTCTGGTTTTACATTTTTCCTCATTTCTTGTTTCCTTTTGGAATTTATCCTCCTCCTCCTCCTCCTCCTCCTCCTCCTCCTCCTCCTCTTCCTCCTTCTCCTCCTCCTTACTGTTATTATTAATATTAGGATTGAGAGACCGAACCTAGGGTCATTCTACCCATGAGCTACACCTCCAGCCATTTTTATTTTATTTTTAAATTTGAAACAGGGTCTCACTAAGTTAGCATGTACTAGTTTCAAACCAGCACTCCTCTATTCCAGCCTCCCAACTCACTGGGATTACAGGCTTGTGCCTCCACCAGGGGTATCTTTGTACTTTTTTTATGCTCTTATTGGTGCATTATAGTCTCACATCAAAACGTAGCTCACAGTGATAGTGGTATACATGCACACAGCACTTGGACTTTTCCCTGCCTCGCTCCTCCATCCCCTCCTTTCTTCTCTTTACAGGATATTGAGATTGGCATTGGCATTCTCACATTTGTACATAATATCAATGAACGTGATTCCTTTATTGATTTTCCCCCTCCTTCCCCCAGTTCCCCATGGCCACCTCCCTGGCTTCATTGGAGTTCCTCCCCCATTACCATAAATTCCCTGGTATCTGGATTACTCTCTAGCTCCCATATATGAGAGAAAACATATGACCCTCCACTTTCTGTTTCTGGCTAATCTCACTTAGCATAATGTTCTCTGGGTCCACCCATTCCCTTGCAGATAACGTTATTTTGTCCTTGATTGCTGAGAAGAATTCTAATTGTGTGTATATTTAATTATTTTGTAATCCATTCTTCTGTTCTTGGACACCTAGGCTGGTTTCATAATTTGGCTATTGAGAATTGTGCTGCTATGAACATGAGTATGTATGTATTACTATGATTTCATTATTTCAGTTCATTTGGAAAGATACCCAGGAATGGTATCTATTCCCAATTTTCTGAGGAATCTCCGCATTGATCTCCATAGCAGCTACACTAATTTGCAATCCCATCAGTGTAGAAGAGTTCCTATTTTTCCATATCCTTGCCAGCATTTACTGTTGTTTGACTTCTTGAGGATTGCCACTCCGGTCAGGATTGGGAGGAATCTCAGTGTAGTTTTGATTTGCATCTCCCTGATTGTTAATGATGTTGAACATTTTTTTCATGTATTTATTGACCATTTATATCTCTTCTGTGAAGTGTCTATTTAGTTCAGTTGCCCATTTCTTGACTGGGTTATTAGGTTTATTTTAGTGTGGAAGTTTATTCTTTATGTCTGTGTGGCCTTTTTTTGGGGGGGATCGCTGTGGATATTTTAACGTGCATAACTAGCACACTTAGTTATCGTTAGTTGGTTGTCGTTTTACTTTTATCCCAAATGATAAAAAAATGCTTAGAATGTTTTAATTTTAACCACAATCCCCTCAACTTACTATTTTGTTCTGTTCTGTCTTTTTTAAGCCGTCACAAATTAATCTGTCGTATATATCAGTGTTGTTTGTATGTGTCACATATTTGCCGCTATCTTTACTCAGAATCCAATCCTGCACTTCAGAGTTTCCATCTGGTCTAATTTTCTTTCTTCCTGAAGCAGAGCCTGTAGAATTTCAGAAAGGGAGAGTCTGTCTATAATGAACCCTCCAGGTTGCTTTTCTGAGCACATCCCTGCTTTGCCCTTGTTCTGGAGAGTGGGTTTTGTTAGATATGGGCTCCTGGGGTGGTGGTTCTTTCTCTCAGTGACTGCACAGTCTTCTGGCATTAATAGCCATATAAAGAGGTCAGGCATCAGTATAATTCTTCTTTTGTAACCAGTGTCCCTTTATTTTTCCCTCTGCTTTCTTTAAATATCTGCTCTGTTTTTTAGGTTTTGTACATTTACCCTGACATGTCTTGATGAAGACTTATTTCTATTTAGTCAGCTTAGAAGTTATTGAGCTTTTCAGATCTGAGGTCTAGTATCTTGCAAACCTTGTTGAAAATATAAGTTATTATTTTTTTCAGGACTTACCTCCTCCAATGTTGTTCATTAGCTCCTAAAATTTCACCTAGATGGACTTCACACATCCTCAGTGTCACCTCCCTAACTTTGTTCCACTTCTTCCTATTTCCTGTATTTTTGTTTTTAGGTTGATTCAAGTTTATATTCAAGTTCATTAATTCCTTCTTTAACTATGGTGAGCTTACTGTAATTTATCCTATTGAATTTTAAGATTTATTTAAAAAATTGAATACTCCCCAAGTATTTTGTTAAGATCTGAGTTGTGTTCTGAGTGTGATGGTGCAATCCCTGTACTAGGGAGGCCGAGACAGGATTGCAGTTTTGAGCTCAGCCTCCTCAACTTAGAGAGGCCCTTGGCAACTTAGTGAGACCCTGTTTAAAAAACAAACAAACAAAACAAAACAAAACATAAAAACCCAGAAAACTGGCAGTGTATTTAATCCACAATACTACACCCACCAAACACAAATTGCTTAAAATATATAAATTTTTTCAGATTGTCAAGTCTTCAGTATTTGACTGTCATATATTGCATGAGATGAGTGTTCATTACAAGAATCTCTCGTTCTTGTATTCTTGTTGCACTGTTTCTCTGTGTTGTGCTTTTTAAACTGTGATTTCCTTACTATTTTGTTTTAGAATTATATGGAGAACCATTTGCTCTACAGTTTGATATTGAGTCTCTCTAAGGAAAACATATAGGACCACTGGATACACCTTTCATTATTTCCTGTGCTCGGGTTTTCCAGTCCACACAAAAAATATGAATGTGGGCCATAAATAATTTATGCCGCATAATGATGGACATGATTACTAGTTTTCTGGGAGATTTAGTTTTTCTCATACCTACTGGCAAATTTCCTCACCCCCTTTTTCTGAGGATGAATATTGTTTATCATTTTCTGTTCCGCTTTTTGGTGACAGCAGTGTATATATATGTAGGGCTCTATGAAGTTCCTCTGTTTGAGGAGACTTTGTAGCTCGGACCTTGCTTTTATACCCTGCCTGACAAGCCACCAGAGTAGAGTCAGGGTGACAGAGTATGACCAACAGACCAAGACTCTCAGGACTTCTGAGGCCCTGGCTCTGGCTTACCTCCAGGTGGTTTAGCTTTCACATCATTTGGGGGCTTCACTTTATTTTAGATTCCTTATTTTCTCCAGTTCAAGAGATGGCTTTAAATACATATGCTTTTTAAATGGTTATATTCACTCTTTGGGGAGCTTTCAAAGGGAAAGCAGTTGAGAAAATTACTTGCAGAAATCAGAAGTCCTCTCTAAGTTGGCTTTTTCTATAATGCCTGTTAGAATAGGGATAAGGAAAATTATTTTGAGTTTTATACTTGTAAAAGTACAGTTCCCCATTATAATTAAAAATCAGTGGTTTTCAGTAGTCTTCAGTGAACAATAAAGGCAGAAAAATCCTCCATGTGACAGTACAAATGGGCATGAGACAGAATGTTACTAATTTCCTTTGAGAAAATGAATATCTATGTGTAGAACTGGGCAGCAATCA
The DNA here is from genome assembly GCF_963383645.1 of Muscardinus avellanarius. Taxonomy (NCBI): domain Eukaryota; kingdom Metazoa; phylum Chordata; class Mammalia; order Rodentia; family Gliridae; genus Muscardinus; species Muscardinus avellanarius. The sequence goes on from NC_137787.1 coordinate 188,005,405, forward strand.
GATGAGCTGGGTGAGAGGTGGTATTTCAGGCAGGCACCTTTAGTTTCCAGGGCAGGGTTCGGTATGTACAAAAAAGTTTAAAAATAAAACCTTCAGAGCTATTTTATTCTAGCATAGCTTACAGACTTTTCCTCCCCTTTGTACCTGGTAATGGTCTATCAATTCTTTATTTCTAAAAATACCAGCCTATGGCTCTATTTAGATAAAAAAGCATAGGGACAATAAATGTTTCTATTATGAAATATCATAATACTATAAATTTTATCCTCAAATTCTGATAATAGAAAACTTTTGTCCAATAGTTTTAAAATTTAGCCAGGTAAAGAAAATTTTAAGAGTAAGCCATGTAGTTGGCATGGAAAAAAGAAATAGCCACTTATCACATATTTCTTCTTCTCTGCACCAATCCTTATGAAGATTATGTTATCATTACAGACTGGTTCTCAGTCCCAGTCTGGAACATGTCACAGTTATCTACTGCTACCCCAGACATGTTGCAAATTTCCCCCAATACAATTCACTTCAGTATACTTTGTCTATATGTCATATTTTATAAATATCCACTTCAGGTTTTCTCTAGATAATATTGCAAAATTCTTAAAAACCCAATTAATTTTAATTCACTTTGGTAGGGATGTCATAGGCTTCTTAAACACTTGTAATGTTGATAGGCTGTCTTAACCAGTGATGTGGGCTTATGAAATCCTCCTGGAAGTAAGAAGAAAGGGTGCTGAATGCCAGAGAAGAGTGAGGAGACTGCTCTTGGGCAAGAGTGATGCAGATGTATCTGGAAATTGATGCAAGTTAGAGCTCAGGTTAGTTGAGGTGCGATGGAATGAGTTGCACCTTCTATTGACTGGACCTATTAGGGTTTAAATGTTGCTGTACCCTCTAAAATTTATGTTGAATCTTAGTCCTCAGTGCAAAACTGTTAAGTGGTAGGGCTTTGAGGAGGTGATGGAGACATGGTAGCTCCACCTTATGGGTGGGATTAGGCCATGGCGGCTCCCCTCTGAGGGATGGGATTAGCGCCCTACAAAGGGCTTGAGGGTGTTAGGCCCTCTGTCTCTTCTGCCACAGGAGGACCAACGGCTTTTGTCCCTTTGCCTTTTTCATTCCTTCCACAATGCATAGATGCAGCAAGATGAGCCATACCAGAGACTGGATACTGGTGCCTTGCTCTGGGACAGTGTGGATCACTTTCTCTTCTTTACCGATTGGATATTATATAGTATTTTACTATAGTTGCAGGAACAAACTAAGATGGAACCTAATGGAGCTCTTAATTCAAGAATATTGTTATTCTTAATTCAAGAATAACAGCTAGTGGATATTTGTTTGGGGGAGCTTGGAATATCAGCTAAGAGAACTTAATATCTGGATATCAGAGTGCTGCCTGGCTTTCTGCAGTTCATTTTAACTTTGCAAGGTAGTTTCAAAGCACCAACCTCAGAAACAGAAAAGATTTGGACTGCCATCAAAGGATTACATGTAAGCCGGGTGTAGTGGTGCACGCTTGTAATCCCTGCACTTGGGAGGCTGAGACAGTAGGATTGCACAGGTTCGAAGCCAGCCTCAGCTACTTAATGAAGCTCTCAGCAACTTGGTGAGACCCTGTTTCCAAATAAAATATGAAATAGGTCTGGGAGTATAGGCCGGAGGTAGAAAGCCTCTGGGTTCCACCCCCAGTACCATCAAAAAAAATTAAAAAATAAAAAGGATTACATGTATGATATCAACGAAGGAAGACAGGGGGCCGTGGGTGCCTGGCAAGTTCTGAGAACAGTGACTGGTGTAAACCGAATCCCATTCCTGAGATGCATCCAGTCTGAAAGCGAGTCACTATTTTAAGTGTCAATACTGTTTCTCTTTATCATCAGTGTTGGTGAGGGAACTTTGATAAATCAGGCTGCACACTGCACCAAGGATTAAGGAAAGTGCTTCCTCTGTCCATATGGTGCCTCCTCTGAATACACCAAGCAAGACATTAGTGGATAAAAAGCTCTGGGAACACAGGAATGCGATGTGCATGTTTACAGTGAAATCAGCCAGGTCATTTGTTTGTATTTATCCTCTCGCTGTGCTGCAAGCCACACTTGTAATCAGGACCTCTCTTAATTCTTTTCCTATTCTTTCATCTTGCTTTCCTGACACTTTTTTAACCCCGGAAGCAGTGATACTGGCAGTCTGCCTCTTCCCTGCAGTGAGTCAGTATATAAAGGAGCAGATTCCAGCCCCATTCCATGAATCAGCCAGCATGGGTGTTCACATCAGTGGGGATCAGTGATCCTGAGACTTCCACGCAGAGAGGCAGCATCATAAAGTGGAGGCATATGTACCCACACCACAGGGAAAGCCAAATGAAGAGCAACGGCAGAAAGCAAAATAAATCTCAGCTTGGTTCGGGAAGAAACAGGCACACGGCTCTGTTTACTTAAGAATAAAATGTTAGTCACAAAAGGTTGGTGGAAGAATGGGAATCTTTGCTAGATACTCATTGAGGGAATGTAACATAGTCCAAATGAATCAAAGAGTGAAGACTCTAGAAATCCTTGAATGCAGAGAAAAATTCAGGAGTCTCTCGGTTTGTTACTTCAATTAAAAGTTAGGAAATCAAGGTCCAGAGATGTGATGGATTTCACTATAGACACTGAAAAGAAAGAACCAGCCCAGGCCTTGTAGCACCTGGTTCTTGATATTTCCTATTTTTACTGATGTTCTTCATGCCCAAAGAGACTCCAGCATGACCCAACCTTGTTGACTCTGCACTCTTACACTTCTAGCCTCCGGAACAATGAGAAATAAGTTTCTGTTGTTTATAAGCCACTCTGTCTAGGCTACTTTCTTACAGAAGTTCAAGCAGACAAGGACAGTGCATCTTATTTGCAATGTAATGCGGGGTACCTGTTCCTGGATTCTGCATTTGCACCTTAGGTCGGTCTTACCTTGCCTGTCCTTGTTGGTATTTGAGGTGAGGAGATATGGAGAAGAGACATCAATGAAGGAAAATGAAAGACTTGTGTTGTGCCACCAATACTAAATAAGGATGAATAAGGCTAGAGATTTGGGCTTCTTTAAAACTCAACCATTTTGTCCAGCAAATGAGGCCTCCGATTTTATTGCCAAAGGTAATGGAGTCTCTGAAAACTTACCCTCCTTTGTTCATTAATTTGCTCTTCTACTTATTAGATAGTATGCGCAAGTGTCTTTGTTTTAGACAAGTCTTTGAAAACTTTCTTGTTGCCAAAATGGTTAGCCATCACCCTACATGGGTGTCACACTAGCATAATGTGGCATTTGCACTGTTTTCTGCCTTTTCTATGGAAATCTTTTCTACTGAGCCCCCAGGAACTGACTCTTTTTTATCCACCTGCACATCTCTGAAGCGTCACCTCATCCACCTTCAAAGACATTGATTCTCCATCACCCCCTAAATGCTGTGTTTGCTCTCAAAGATTCTCAGTTACTGTTTTTCTCTTTTAGTGAATTTTTTCCTGGGAAATCTCATCTAAGCTCAGGGATCATTTTTATTCCCATGAACTCGTGACTCACACCATTTGGTATTTTTTTAAATGTTGCTTTTATCGGTGCATTGGAGCAGTGCATCCTAGTGCAGTTTAGTGGGGTCGAAACACACGTGTACAGAGCAGCCGGGGGTTCGCTCTGCATCCGTCCCTCCCATTCCCTGTTCATAATATTGAAACTGGTATTGATAGCTTCACGTCCCTACATAGGAATGCTTGAACTGTTTCATCAATTTTCCTTCTTTCCTTCTACACCTCCCTTCCCAGCCCCTCCCACCATCCTACTGGTCTCCTTCCTCATTTGTCTGAAGTCCCTCTTGTTTCTCAATTTTTCTAGTTTCCACAGATGAGAGAAAACATATGGATTGTCACTTTTTGAGACCAGCTCATTTAGCATTTAGAAAAATCTCATTTAGCATAATATTCACTAGTTCCATCCATTTTTCTACAAATGACATAATGTTGCTCTTTTTTATGGCAGAGTAAAATTCCACTGTGTGTAAACACCACAGTTTTGTAACCCTTTCTGCTGTCCACAGGCACCTAGGTTGGTTCATAGTTCATACAGGCAACATATGATAAACCAGAAGCCAACATATGATAAACCAGAAGCCAACACAATTCAATCATATGCTCTGAGTCTGGTCGGAATTTCAGGCTCACAGACCCAGGGCCCACAGAGAATCTCAAGGCCCCCTCTTTCCCCCTCTAACGCAGCGCAGCATCCTTCTTATTTTGCCTTGCCAATCTTCTTGCAACAGCTTCCTCTCAGTCTTAACTACCCCACCCAGATACAGGCGCCATGCATTCTCACCCAGATTACTAAAACAGCCTCCCAGTTGGGTTCTCTGTTTTCAGAGTTGCACACATTAAATTGATTATTGTTTTTCCCCCAGTTTAAACTATATAAGCTACAGATAGGAGACTATGTTCCTTAAGATTATTTTTTTCCAGGTTCATCTTTCTTATAATTGAGACTGTTAAAAACAATGTTCTTGGTTATCTGGGCACTGCCCATCTCTCCAGTCTTCATGGCCTGCTGGACCCAGTCTGGCCCTTGAAATTTGTAGGCAGAATGCTCAGGAAGTCCAAGCTATACTATTTCACGCTTGCTTGTGGCCTTAACTCTTACCATCCCCCCTTACAGGAACCTCCTCCTCTCCACTTTGATGCCCGTTTATTTGTAAGGGGTCAGATGTGCTTTAGTCTTTACCCGGCAGTCTTTGTTACTGTACCCATCTACGGTGTTCACTTTAGTACCCTTGGCAAAGCTCTGTGGAACCTCCAATCACATTGAACTCAAGTGGGAAAAGGTCTAGAATCTAGATTTCTTGGGAAGGGGTCCCACCATTTTGATGATGGGAGCTGCACTGTCAAATGTAGACAGCAAGTCTTTCTTGATCTGTACTGCCAGTTCCCTTGCCAGGAACATAGAGATAAACGTTGGACTGTCCCCGTCCCAGGGAGCCCACCTGGGGGAGACCTACAGATGTGGTGGATGTCTCCCGCAGAGGAATATAAGAGGAGATAGCTCATAGGATATGGAAACCACCAGCTCAGCCCGAGGGAGGAAGCAGAGGAAGGATCAGAAAATACTCCTCCAGTGAGGGGAACCTTCAGCTCCACTCTCCACCTCCCTTTGCCTGCACTTCTTCAATTAAGGAAACACAAATCCTAAAAATCTCGACTGCAGAGGCGCAGGCGACTTCACCAATGAGTTGCTGCGATCCAAAGCTTTCCCTGGGAGCCTTTTTTTTTTTTTTTTTTTTTTCATCTGGCTTCCGCGAGTGTTTAAGCCAAGAAGCAAGTACGTGCCAGGGACTTGCAAAATGTGCTCTTGACTGGCAAAACACAGAGTGAGGAAACCACACAGCAAATACTGCCATCTGATCAGAACAAATGGGCTCGCATTTGTGCAGACTCTGGTGGGAAGGTACTTAGCACACGCTTGGCTGATGAGAGCTACAGGGCGCCATTGCTGAAGCTAACTTGTAGACCCGCACCTCATACCCGCTGACTTTGGATGGAGTTGCCTCTGCAGAGCCGAGAGAAGAACTTGGCTCTGAGTGTGCGATTTGGCCATGGTAACAGCTCTGACTATTCAAAGACCGGCGGCATGCCATTGGAGGTGGGGTTTGGGCACATCTACCCAGTTTCTCCTTTTATCTCTTGAGCCCTCTCTGGCCCAGAGCACAACAAGAGTCATTTTATTTACTTTTGGTGTTTCCTGGTGCCAGAGTCACAGCAGTATGGCTCTGAAGGGAAGCAAGGCATGTATTTCAGAGAGTTCCTATTGCTAGAAACTCAGAATGGAGTTGACATAAATCTAATGAAATGAAAGCATTCTCTTCCCCTCCCTGGAATCTCAGAAAGCAGTGGCATTTGGAAAATTGTGTTCTAAACGAGTTGACGAGGGCAGGGGTTCAGTAGAAGCTTGCTATGAATTTATATATATATTTGAAGATTTCTCCTCTATTCCTTTCCTTTCTGCTGTTTGAAGATAAATCGTATTCAGCTGTAGGGAGTTTAGTTTAAATATCATGCATGTACACCTGAGGATTTTTTTTCAAAGGAAGAAAAAAGGAGAGTGTTTTTTTAGAACTGTGTTGGTTATGGACAAATAAAATAAAAATTAAAGAGAAGGAATGAAAGTCCTTTCCTTGGCAGCCTCCTAGAAATGAGAAGGGAAATCTTCAGGCAATTATATTATTTGTGGACTCCAAAAGTTGCTGGGTTTTGATGAATTCAGAGGTTATTATTATAACTAGCCTTACATAAGTCTGTTAATTTCAACTTTATTAGTTGGAGAGAGGCCCAGCTGAGACTGTCTGCATGCCAGCTAGAATAATATTTAGCTTACCAGATCGGTAGGACAAGCAATATTTGGTAGCAGGCATAGAAGAGTGGTCTATATAAGAAGCATCTGTTAATAGCCTGAAGTTTTGTGTTTTATACTGTGCGGATGCAGAAGTCTTCTCACCAGAATAATACAGGTGGAAAAATACAGCTTATGTATGTTGAACAGAGAACAGCTTTCAGCACTTAGACAAGTGATTTAATGTCTCAGCTTCTGTTTTCTCATCTGGAAAATGGGAATAGTTAGTTTAAAAGCTCATTCTGTAGACTAATTGAAATAGTGTTGTACCTGGTTATAGCAAGTGGTTGGTACCATTAACGTGCATTAGGTTAGAGAAGAGCAGGGTAGGTAATGAATAAAGATTAAGAGCAAAGCCTTAGAAGTCACATGCTCGTGGGTTTAACAAATATTTGTTGAATATTCTCAAGGTACTAGGGATTTGCTACATGCTGCATACTTGGTGAAAACAAAAACAAAACAAAAAAATCATCATCAACAACAACAACAAACACAGACTAATTTATAGACTGAACAGCTTTGGGAAGAAAGCAAAATCTCCATGCAAATGAACAATAATATCTCTTCCTTTCTGCCCCAAATGATGGTATCTTCTTGCAGGGTCTCTGATTTTATTCAAAGCTGGTGCCTGAGAAGAGCTCCTCCTGATGTGATTATAAGGATCGTCCAGTGGTGTAGAAGCCACTGAAGGTTGCTGGAGGAGAGGGTCGCTGCAGCGCCATAATCTCCTGGGTGGGAGTTTTTATCACTCATGGAGATGGAGACGGCACCTAGCTGTGTGGCATTGGTAAAGAAACTCTGCTTGGCTGCTTAGGCGGGAACTCTTGGTTTTCTCTGGGATTAAAAAGTTTTCTAGAGCCGGGTGTGGTGGCGCACGCTTGTAATCCCTGCGTTTGGGAGGCAGAGACAGGAGGATCGCACAGGTTCGAAGCCAGCCGTGCATGCTGGCTTAGGAGACCCTGTTTCCAAATAAAAATGTAAAAATAGATCTGGGAGTGTAGCCCGGAGGTAGAAGGGCTTCCAGAAACCCCAGTACCACCAAAAAAATTAAAAAATAAAAAATAAATAAAAAGTTTTCTAGGATTTGCTACCCTGCGAAGGCTCAAACTGGGCTGAGCTGCTCACACTACTTACTACTTACCTCTTGTCCATCTTCAGCCCCAGGTATATATAATTCCATGAATTGAAAAGTTCCATGAAGTAGAAGAATAGGATACTGAGAGATTGAATTACAGTGTGAACATTTAATACATCAGATGCAACTTTTAAAGTGAGTCCTCAAACATAAGGAACATGTAGCCTGAACCTTTGTTTCTTGTTAATTAATCTTAGGCAAATTATATAACCCTATCTACTGTTATTCCTCCATCTGTAAGTAGATAATTGTATACAACCATATTCTTAGACCTAGCCATATCAAAATTATGGGGTAATTTGAGAATAAAATAAGTCATATAAATAAATTAAAAGAGGTTCTGGTCATTGATTTTTAATTAATTCCATTTTAGCAATATACATTTAAAATCAGTGCGAATGATTTTATGGCCTAACATATGGTCTATTCTGGAGACTGTGCCATGTGCCCATGAGAAAAAAATGTGTAGTATTCTATTTTTTAGTGGAGTCCCCAATACATTTCTATTAGATCTAATTGATTTTTTTTAAGTTACTCAAGATTTCTGTTTTCCCTTTGGTCATCTGCTAGTTATTTTATCCATTATTAAAGCTCCCACCTATCCTTGGAAAATTGTCTACTACGTGAAGTCTGTTTTTGCTACATGTATTTTGGGACTGTGGTTAAGTGCATTTGGGTTTAAGATTGCTTATTGTATTGATACATTTGACTCTTTTATCACTATTAAATGCCCTTATATGTTTTTGGTAATAATTTTTTGTTTTAAAGTCAATTTTGTCTGAAATTAGTATAACCATTCCAGTTGTATTTTTGTTACTATTTGCATAATGCATTTTTTTCCATTCTTTTACTTCCAACTTACTTATGTATTTGAAATCATGCCTCTTTTAAATATCATATAAATAGATCGTGTTTTTTCATTAATTCTGCCAAAATCTTCAACTCAATTAAAGCATTCAATCCATTTATATTTAACATAATTGGTGGTAAGGTGGGATTTACATCTGCCATTTGTCATTTATTTTATATATAAATATGCATATCTGCATCTACACCATTAACATCTTTCCCATTACAGCCTTCTTTGTGATAAATGCATATTTTCTAGTATATAATCCTAATTTCTTTTATTGTGTTTTTGAGTTTTTTCTCAGTGATTGACCTGAGTTTTTAACTAACATGAAATTAACTCTATTTTGGATCTATATCAACATAATTCCAGTGCTATACAAATGTTTTCTCCTACATAGCTAGATCCCTTTCTCCTTCCTTTGTGCAGTGACTGTCATGGAAACGATATCTTAACACATCGTGTGCCCATCAGTACATATTTACAGGTATTGCTTTATAAAGCTGTCTTTTAAATAATATAGGAGAAAAAAAGCAGTTAGAAACAAAAAATGTACATTTATACTTTTATTTGGGCCTGCCTATGTGGTTGCCTTTACTGGTGTTCTTTATTTCTTCATATAGACTTGAGTTATAGTCTAGTGTCCTTTCATTTCAACCTGAAGGACTCCTTTCAACATTTCTTATAGAACAAGAAAGAAAGAAAGAAAGAAAGAAAGAAAGAAAGAAAGAAAGAAAGAAAGAAAGAAATTTTCTCAGTTTGTATCTGAACATATGTTCTATTCTATTTTATTTTTAGAGGATAATTTTGCTGGATGTAGAATTCTTGGTCAATAGATTTTTTTTCTTTAACTCTAATTATGTGATTCTACTGCCTTCTGGTCTCCACGATTTCTGCCGAAATATTACCTGTTACTTTATAGAGGATCCTTGTGTGTAATGGGTTGCTTCTTTCCAACTGCTTTTGAGATTCCCTATTTTATTTCATATATATATATATATATATATATATATATATATATATATATATATATATATATATATTGGTGGGACTGGGGTTCCTGGAAGCCCTTCTACCTCTGTGCTACATTCCCAGACCTATTTTTATATTTTTATTTGGAAACAGGGTCTCTTAACCCAGTGCGGCTGGCTTCGAACCTGTGCGATCCTCCTGTCTCTGCCTCCCAAGTGCGGGGATTACAAGCGTGGACCACCACACCCAGCTTCCCTATTTGTTTTTAATTTTCAACTATTTAATATTCTGTGTTTAGGTATGGATCTTTTTGAGTTTATCTCACAAGAAGTGTTTTGAATTTGGGGATATATATATATTTTAATGTTTCTCATCAGATTATATTGCCATTATTTCTTTGTATATCCTTTCTGCTTCTTCCCCCATATTCTTTCTTCTTTCCTTCTGGGACAACTATTAGCACATGTTGGTTAACTTGAGGATATTCACAGGTCTCTGAGGCTCTGTTAATTTTTCTTTACTATTTTTTTAGCTAGATTATTTTAATTGACCAAGCTTACCATTTTTTTCTTCTGACTGCTCAACTTTTTGGTTGAATGATATTATTAATATTTTATTTCGCTGGGCGTGGTGGCACACACTTGTAATCCCCGCGCTTGGGAGGCAGAGACAGGAGGATCGCGCAGGTTCGAAGCCAGCTGCGCACACTGGCTTAGGAGACCCTGTTTCCAAATAAAAATGTAAAAATAGATCTGGGAGTGTAGCCCGGAGGTAGAAGGGCTTCCAGGAACCCCAGTACCACCCCCAAATATATGTATATATATTTTATTTCAATTATTCTACATGTCATTTTAGAATTTCTATTTGGTCTATTTTAAAACATAATTTTTATCTTTTCAAAATATTATCTTCTTGGTTAGACATCATTCTCACATTATCCCTGAGTTCTGTAGCAGTTTCCTAGAGTTCTTTAAACATATTTTAAATAGTTAAAGTCTTTAAAACAGTCTAGTATCTGATCTTACTCTGGATATTTTCTGTTGATTAATTTTTATTTGTCCTGTGAATGTGATATACTTTCTTGTTTCTTTGCATGTTTTTTGTTGAAAATTGAATAGTTAAGTAATAGAATATAGTAACACTGAAAATTAGGTTCTACTCCCTCCCCTGAGTTGGCTACTGTTCATTGTTGGTCTGTTTAGTGACTTTTCTGTACAAATTTTGTAAAATCCAAAATCTTTATGTGTGTGTGGCTACTGAAATCGTAGTGGTCAGTTCAAATGATTGGACAGAAATTTATTTAAATTCATATGACTAATAAATCTCCTGGTCTTGCTTAAGGCTCTGTTTGTGTATTGGGCAAGAGTTTTAGCACTCATCTAGATGACTCATTCTTAATCTTCATTTTCTGATGGCACAGAACCTCAGTTTTAGGAATTATATTTAGTCCTTCTTGAACATTCACAGAGCCCTGTACATACACCAGAGGCTTCTATATTTCCAGGAATATTAGGGTTTCTTTTTCAAAATATTGTATGAGCATCCCATTACCCATATTTTTGTTTAGTCTAATGTTATTGTTTTCCACTGTCTTGGGGAGCTGTAATTTAAAACAATAGCCTCTGATGGTTGTGTCTTCAGGGAGAAGGCTTTTCACACTAGATAAGCTTCAAGTCAGGTAAAATAAAGACAGTGTTCTGAGTGGAATCTTCCAGGGACTCTTTAGATGGCCAAAGAATGACTAATTCTCTGGGAACAGGGCTTTGCAGGAGCTCCTACCCCATTCTGTCCCTCCAGTGGCTGTCAGATTGCCAATTTTAACTGTGATTGTGGGATGCTGGTTTTTAAGGATACTTCAGAGCTGGAGAGGAGGTGAGTGGGAGCAGGAAAAGTTAAAATACCATGAATCGTGCTCTTCTTAATGAGATCTAGCTTTAAAAATAATAGATGCTCTCTGAATTGCTACAGGCCTTTAGTTAATTTCTAGAGGTTTTAGATTTGTTCTCTTTTTGGTCAGTGTTCTCATTGCCGTTATGGAGAGAAGTCTTTTTGGATATCCTTCCTGGAATTATTCACTGCTATAATCCCTAGCTATTAAAGGACTCAATAAATGGTGTTTGTTTACTGTTCTTAATTAGCTGAGCAACCTCGTGAGAATAACATTATTATTATTATCACGTTACACATGATGATGAAGCAAAAAGAAATAAAAATATTTTGTATCTTCTACGTCCTCTCACCAAACTTTCATCACTTTAGGTTCTAGTGGGTCTCGACACATTTCTGTCCATTCTCGGGAAAAGATGTGATATCACTTATGTCAGACATTTTGTCAGATACTGTTTCTCCCTTACACACATTTTATTTGTTCATTTGGTGCTGGAGATTCAACCCAAGGACATTCTGCCTCTGAACTACATTAAATCCCAGCATTATTTGCTTTTTATTTGGGAACAGAATCTCACTAAGTTGCTAAAAGCCCCACTAAGTTGCTGACACTGGCTTTGAAACTACAATCCTCCTGTCTCAGCCTCCCAAGTACTGAGATTACAGGCATGTGCCACCATACCCCACTAGTCTTCCAAGAAAATGTATACTGGATCAAAAACCTGTCTTTGTTCTCTTAAAGGATCAGTAAGGAAAATGGTATTATGTTTTTGAGGCATGGGAGTCTTTGAAATCACTAAGGCGGCACTATGTGGGCAGTAGAACTTTATCTGGCTAATAGCTTAGTGTCCAGCAGTCTTGTGGACGTGGACAGGGCTCATGTGAGATATTTACGTACTGCCTCAGGATTATGAAGCACAGAGTGGTCACAGCCTAAGGAACTGGTTGATATTCTTGGTGGATTGTGATAAAGACTGGCTTTGTAACGTGTATCCAGAAAACCACAACTAAAATATGAAAATCAATAGCAGAAACCCAGGGCCATACTCTGAGATCAGAAATGTCATATGAACATCTAACTTAAGAAAACAAAATTATCAAACTTAGTCATCTACTTGTCCACGTGGTAAATAGACAAACCATGCTTCAGAAATAAAAACTCTTGGAAAGGTTTTGTTCTGTGGATCTTTCTGCAGAGAAAATATGCTCCCATAAATGCCAATTCTTTGATAATGTCAAATAAAATTTTATTTGTGGTAGAGGAAATATTCTTTAAAACCTGTATTCATCTTGTACCCAAAACATTTAATGATTCAAGGTCTAATATTTGTGCTTCAATCACTGGAAAAATGATGAAGACATCCAGAAGACTAAGATTTAAAAAAAATATATAGGGGATGGTGCTGAAGATTAAACATTGAACCTGGGATATGGTACCTGGAATTCTGTCTCTGAGCTATACTCCAGCCCTTTTTATTTTTATTTGTTAAGCAGGGTCTTACTAAGTGGCTCAGGGTCTTGCTAAGTTGCTGGGGATGACTTTGAACCTTCTATTCTCCTGTCTAGGCCTTCCAAGTAACTGGAACTATAGGTGTGCACAGCCATACCCAGGTTACATTTAAAAATAAATAAATACACTACTTAGTAGAGTTCTTGGTATGAGAACATGGATTCATTCTAACATGCCTCTAATTTGTCTAAATTCTCTCATAGTGCTTAGGGAAGTAAGATTGCAAAGATGGACAACCCAATACCATCTCAGATACATACTTAAGAACCAGTTTTATCCTTGGGTGTCTTCCTTATTATTCTTGTTTTGTTTTGTTTTGCATTGCTTTGGGAGACACAAGAGCCAAATCTGGCATTCACTTTTAGCCATATAGACCTATAAGATCGTATAAATTAAAAAAATAGTTAAATAAATAAGGCTCAGAGAGTGAGTTACTGTCTACTAGAATTTATTAGAATAAAAGAGCTGAACTTCAACCCCACACCTGTGACTCCATCTACCCAATGCCTATCCAATGTTACTGCTCTACTGCCCATACTTTACTCAGGTGAAATAAAATACTGAAGTGGGAGAACCTAAATACATATGGGAATCTTCATAAGTGTGTCTGACCTAGTTATATGTACTCTGGTTATAACATGTATAGTATTTAAAAATACAGAAAAATATCATAGTGTGGGCCCTTCATTGAGAATGATTCTGTTGGCATTCAATTATATAGCATTTTATTTCATAAATAAAATTAAGAACTATATTTCATCTTGAATGTTGGTTTTCATGTCAATTCCAATCCAAGAAAGAAAACTTGGGCCTTCCTTATCAGCTTGAAGGAGAAGAAATGTCATCCAACTTTTCAGAGAGGTTCTAAGTTTGTGGTACTGAAAATAGTTCACAAACCATTTGATATTTTATTTCCCTTCTCTTTCTTCTTGTGCAGTGGTCTACTTGAAACTAAAAATCCTTCCAGATTTCCTCATATATGATCCTTAATTTGATGTCATTACAAAAAATGATTTGATGCTAAGAGCCAACATGAAATTCAGTAGACTCAGAACGACGATCTCATAGTGAAGAAATCTTGGGATTCTCAAGAATGCAAAGGAAGAAACAGAAGGGACCAGTAATAAAAGCTCAAGTTTAGAGGGTTAAAAAATAAGTAATGTAGTTATGTTATGCATTGTGATTATGAACTGCTGAATCGGCATTTACTGTGACAAGAGTCTCCAATTTATTGGATGCATGTCATTGGAATTTGCCCTTTCTTTTTATGTGTCTTTCCATGATGAATGCCGGGGCTGGAAAATGAAGTGCTCACACCCTTTTCATACTTTACTGGATGCTGGTGAACTTGCCAATTGATGCTTCTATAATTCTTGTTTCAAGGTCACCTGAGGGGGATGGAGTCATCCAAACAAGGTCACTAACTGTGTTAAATTTAATAGTTGTTTCTAGAAAATAAAAGTCACAAAAACATTAGGGAACCGAGGGTATAATTACTAGGAGACGGAAAATGGCTTGAGAGAATATTCTCTTTTAAAGATGTAACTCATTTAAAGTAAAATGTGATAAATAGTGCTTGGACAACTAAGGTCATTTGGTCTGCTCTCTGTAATTCAATTAGGGGAAATCTGAAGGCAGTCAGTGCATGGTAGGTGGGAGCTGTAAAAGCACTGGACTGTTAATAATTTGAGACTTTCTCATCCCTTTATGAAGAGGAAAGTGGATCAATTATGTGAACGCGCAAGTCTCCGTATTGTCCTCATTTCCCATATGGGCCCTGAGGGAGAGTGCACGAGGACCACAAACTGTGAGACACAGCTTTGACTTTTGGGAGAAGTTCACTGTCTTCAACTTGATCTTCGGTTGGGGAAAAAATTAATAACTGGCTTTTTCTCAGCCTTTTCAAGTCATAATTTTCACATCCTGAGAATACAGAGCTCCTTTGATTCAAAGCCTCTCCAAAGATCTTAGATGAACCTTCATGTGTGATTTTGAGAAAATGATCAGTATTATAACAGGCTAGGGTTAGTCAAGGCTTTCTCAGAGTATGGACCCAGTGGTCATGGGGGTTAGGTTTTAGTGCTTTTTCTGTAACAATTCTTAGACTGAGATGGTCGTCTCTTCACCATCCAGCAGACATTGGCAGTGGAACCTAAATTTAATTTTACGCAAAGAAATTTTCAAATGAAAAAAAGCAAAATATTCAGTTTGATCATTACAAATACATTTATGATAGCAATGAAACTATCCTCAAAAATTGAAGAAATGTGATTATCATACATATGCTATATTTCAAAGGTAAATAGAATTTTTAAAGGTTATATGTCAGATTATTATATCATTTATTTACAACATGAATTCTATATAAATAATTAAAATTAATCATACTCTTAATTCTATTCTTCAATCAATGAAGCTTACAAATATAAAGCAAATTGTCTAGATGCACTCACCCTTTCTTGATGACCTTTCTTTACGATGAAAGAGTTTCACAGTCTTTCTGGCTTGTACTAAATGTCAACTGACTAAAGGGAGGAGGAAAAAAAATCATTGAAACAAGAAGTTTGAGAAACCATACTGATCACTTGAAAAATCAAACAGTGTATGTGTTAGAGTATGTGGCTATCACAATGACACTTTATTTTAAGGAAAGTTAAAAGCAGATAAAATTATTCTTAACCAAGTTCAGACTGAAATCTTTACATAGATATGGTGAAGAATTTGTGATCCTTCTCCAAAAGTCTAAAAGAAAATGCCCTTATTTAGACCTGTTATATTTTCATGTCTCAGGAGAAGAAAAGGAGAATAAAAGCAAAGAGATTCTTTGTAACAGTAAAAATATGGTCTTAGGTTGAAAAATTATTATGGAATTGTTTTTTACTTTTTATTTTTTTACTTAGAAATCTTCTCAGCTCCTTAACGCAGACATTCCCCCAAATCTTGCCTTTAGTTTTTCCCTCTTTATCATCATATGTTCTCTGAAAATTCCCCACAATTTTAGTTATCCCTCTCTAGAGATGATTTCTCAAAATATATTTTGTAAATTTTGTGTTGGTCTTTATATTTTCAGCTGCCATTAAATGCATGTAACTTGAAGTTGAGAGCTCAGAATTGGCCATCATGACGTACTTACACTAGGGAAACTAGCAAATACTACAGATTATACTGTCCTATCCCAGAAATGGTTGTTGAATATTTACCAGCACACCAGCCACCGCTACCTTTCATAGTTATATGTCAAATACAATATGTATATAATAGGACTCATGTATCGAACCACCATCTCTCACCACACTTAGATGCTCTCTTCATCCTTTAGGGTCATAGCATCACAATTATTCCACTCAGTCCCCGAGGGTGAGTGCCTCTTGATCCAGTCCTTGTTTCTTCTTTGAGCCATTCTTAACCCCTTGTCAATTTCATCTTGTCTTATGATTTTACTGATGACAATTCATATGCTGAACTCTCCTACTTTCCATGTCATCCTCAGACCTCTCTGCAGACCACTAATTTCAATTGCCTATTTTACATTTCCACTGGGATAACTGATAGACATTTCGAGCTCAGCACGTACTGAACTGGAGTCCTGATCTTCCCACGCACCTGCCCCACCTGCGGTCTTCCCTATTCCACAAATGGCAATTCCAACTTTCTAGCTCTTCAGACAAAATAAAACCCTTGGAATTTCCCTTGATGCCTCTCTCTTTCACATTTCACATCCAGGGAGGAACCCAATTGAGTCTCCCATTGGAAGATAACTGGAGTCACTCACTGCTCACCACTGCCATGACTGTTCCAGGGAACCATCATCTCACATTTAGATGAGTGCAGAAGCCCACTGTGCTTCACAGTGTTTCCTCACTGGACAATCACATAGCAATCCCTAAAAATGTAGGTCAGATCATGTAACTCCCAGCTCAAACTCTCCACTGGCTCCCATTTCATCAGAGTGAATACTAAAGATAACAATTTGGCCTACACAGCCCTGTAAGGTTTGCCTCGTGTTTTTTGTGATCTTGTTTCCCATAATTCCCCCTCTTACTTACTCCTCACTTGCAACACTGGCTTTGTTGCTGTTCATTGAGCTCCTCAGACATGTTCCCATTAGTTACTTCTTTCTGGAATGTTCTACTCTGAAGACACTGACTGGATGATTTCCTCTACCTCGATCAAGACTCACTGCCCCATTCCACAGAGCAACCTGTTTCCATTTCTTACTTCAATACCGATTTCCCACACTCTGCTCTACTACCTCACAGCACTTAACATCTTAAGACATACTGTATAATGTATACATGTATCATGTGTATTATTTACTGTGTGCCTCCCCTTCCTGCACTTCAGCTGCATGAGAGCAGAGCTGTTGGCTGTTTCATTTTCTGATTTCTATCAAGCACGAGGAAATGTGACTGGCACATAGCTGGCACTCAGTGAATCTCTATGAACAAATCATCTCCCTTGAAAGGCAGTTCATCAGTGACTTTTTCTTTCCATATCCGATCTACAACAGAGTACTTCCTTCCTCATCTAAGTCCTGTTTTGGTGGGTCACCTCCAAGAGACTCAATGAATACAGTAGGTTCAGAGCAATTGGTTTAATTTTGTAACTTTGGTTCAGGAGCTATTCTAGTTTAGATGTGAAATGTCTTTTCTCCCAGGAAAGCTCAGAAGTGGGCAATACAGAAATGTTCAGAAGTAAAAAAATCAAATCAGGGCTCTGATCTCACCATTGGATCAAGTTAATGATGGATTCATGATTTAATGGATTTGGTGGTAACATAGGTAGGCTGGAAGAGGTGGATTATGTGGGGTGTGGCCTTGCTGGCCGTAACAGTCCCTGGTTGCTTTCTGTCTCTCTTTGCTTTCTGGCTGCTGTGACTTAGACAGCTTTCCTCTGTCACCCTGCCACCAGAATGTTTTTCTCTTAGAGCCATGGACTAAATCTCTGAAACCATGAGCCAAATATACCTTTCCTCCTCTACGTTAAACTTGTCAGGTATTTGGGGCACAGCAACAAATACAGCAGACGAGTACAGGGGCTTAGACTGGAATGAGAAGTCTGCCTACCTGAAACAACTAGGAACAGAAAAGTACAACGATGAGATCTGAATGCCAAATAGCAGAAGTAGAACTTACTTTAAATTCAAGAGATATATAGAAACTTAAAACAGGCATCTGAGCCAAAGGATCAGGAGACTAAAATACTAAAGTGATATAAGGGGGAAACAAAGTGTGAAGGCCCAAACAATGGTCATGGTGGGCCTGGGTGGATAAGACTGGCAGCACTCTGTAATGCAAGTAGATAATTTTATCTTTTGACTAGATATTTCATCCATTATTCTGTTCACTGAATCCCTGCTATTACCTAAATCTCTATTAACTTTAGTCTATAATACTAACTCCTAGGAATTATCTGCTCTCTCTTTACCTCTTCTTTAACCCATCTTTATCTCAATACCAGGTTCATCTTCCATCAGCCTGTTATTCTCTTTTAAAATAGTTTAGTTCTAGCCAGGCTTGTCATCCCAGGATTTGGGAGGCTGAGACAGGAGGGTTGCGGTTTGCAGACAGCCTCAGCTACTTAGTGAAGCCCTCTGCAACCCAGTGAGACCTGTTTCAAAATAAAGAATAAAAAATAGGGCTGAGGGTATAACTCGAAGTTTGAATGCCCCTGGGTTCAATCTCCACTACCGCAAAAATAATAGAAGTTTATTTCTTTCCTATCAGCTACTAGGAAAGTCCTGACTGCTTAGTTAGTCTAGAATTCAAAGTTTAACTCCAAACCATATTTTGAAAATATTTTCCCCCACTTCCCTATGTTAAAATATTTATTCAACAAATATTTACTGAGTTCCTAGTATGTGAGAGGAAGCAAGCAGATATTTTATATTATCCCATTTCTTAAATTGACATTCTGTGTTCTTATTTCTACTTTTCTAAATGCCATCCTCTTTCTCTAGAATGACCTTTTTATTCCAATTTTGACTATAAAAATTCAATTTATTTTTCAAGAATTAGTTAAAATGCCTTATATTCTTCAGTATTAGTGGTGACCACTGAAATAGTTGTCCTGTCCTCAGATATAGAGTCAGCAAGGCATCCACACCATGTATAACCCAAGCTCTTGGCATCCCCAGCTGGGGTCCCCTGACTGCCTCCTACTCTCCAGATACAGAAATCAACTTGCCATTCCCGAGCATGCATAACCATTTTACCTCATGTCATTCTTATTTTATTTTTTTAATCTTGAAGGAGACTTCAAGAAACATTTCCCTATTCCCTTCACTTACTCAGACCATATCATGAAATTCGATTTCCCTCCAGTCCTCCTTAGCATCTGCATGGATCTTCTTCAGGGCACCTACTTCATACTAATTTGTATTTAGTTAGCCATTTGCCCTGCCTCTTCCCACTGAGACTTGAAGTTCATTTGACCCCCAGAAGTCATATTCTCCTTGGCTCTCCCCCCCCCAGTACATGGTCTGATAAAAGGCTTTCACTTAATGTTTGTGGATTGGTTGAATGTGTTCATATGTGTCTTCACATGTGACTTTCATAGCATATATCAAACATGGAGACACTTATGCATAAGCTAGTATATATTCATATATAAATATATACATATACATTACTGTATTAAACCTTCATGTTCATATGTAATACAATTATATGATAGTCATTCTTTACCGTCCCTTTCTCCCTCTCCTCAAATTGCAATGAGGATACATCTCGACAAATTCATCATAAGTTGGAAATCTTATCATCTGAAAATTCATTTACTACATCTAACCTACCAAACATTCTCATTGTTTCTTTTTGTGATTGTGTAGTTGACTTGGAGCTCAAGAAAAATTATCAACCACATATGGTGAGCCCAGAAAAGATCCAAAGCCAATCTGTAAAATTCAATTTCTACTGATCATCATTGAAGAGTTTAAAAGTTAAGTTAAGTGATGGGAAGATGGGAATGGTGAATTCACAAACATGTATGTGTGTATAAGATATGCTATAATATTTCTACTGTATGACCTACATACAGATATGTCCATGTGTGTTATGCTGCATTAAGCTTTTACTATTATATACAATGCAGTCGTATATTTACATATGCACAAATGCACACCTCTGTGTATGTATGATTGGCATGTGCATACATATGCATGTATACATGTGTGCATTTAATATGCAGTTTCTTTACTCTCTTTTTCTTGTCTTTCTCTTTCTTTTCCTTTCCTCTTCACTTATTTACTTTTCTCCTCCTTTTTCTCTTTTCTTTCCTTCCTTATTCTATTCATTCTTTCCTCCCTTCATGTCCTTGTCTCCTTTCTTCCATCTGTCTGTCTGTTGCTCCCTCATTTTTCACCTTTGAGATTCAACTACACGTTGGTATACTTTGGTGTGCTTTGTACACACAATAAAAAGTGCTGACAGTGGAAGCAGCAATGGTCTCTTTGTACTGAATTGTTGCCCACAGGTTTCTGGTTTGAAAGCATCTCGCCTTTTTGTTCCTGATTGTACAGTGCATCCGAACAAATTGCTTTGTATGTTTCTTTGAAAGGAAGATTGAATTCAGTAACACAGATGTTTAGGAATCTGTGACATGAATGATTCCTCTAGTCTTTGAAGGCCTTTCTGAGGGAAAATGTTCTGAGGGAAAACATTGCTGAAGTCATTCCTGGGACTCATAATTACTGAAAGGTGCACATTTTAAGAGCTGTCCTTCTGTCGCTCTTAGCTCATATTTGGTTGATTTTTAGATGTACCATAAAAACAAGCAGCATACATGGAGAAAGTAGAGGTTTTTTTGAGTGTGTCAGAAAATGCAAATTATATCATAAGTATCATCAAGGAAGTGATGGTCAAGCTCTGATGGTGGACTGTTCGCTCTTCAAGAAAGTAGATGCCACTTAGAACATTTCCCTGCCTCAGATGGGTTAGAAATGTGCCAAAACATTTTTCTGAGATGGACACAGAGACACAGAAACTTTATTACTCAGCCCATTCTAGAAACAAGAGACGTTTTCCAAGGATTGGAAAGTCTCAAGTGTCCATTCACAGACCACATTTCGATTCTTATTTTCCACTCTCTGCCAAAGATACACAGGCCTCACATTAGGAAATGTGCAAAAGATTTTGAATTTTGTTACTATTAAAATCACCACTTGAAAAAAAATAAGGATCCTGATTAAAACAAATAGAGAACCAGACTCTCCAGAGTTCACGTTTAATCGTCAACTTAAAAATGCACACCCCATCTGTATCTCACTTCCACACATGAGATGTGCCTTTCCCTAAAGCCATGGTTATTAAAAAAGACCCTGCAGTGAATGTGTGCAGAGTGATTATCTAATGGGACAGCACAGTATCCAGGTTTCCCCTGAAGAGTTTACATTATGAGATCTTGAAGAAGGGATTTCTGAGCCGTCTTGGTTGGCTTGCCAGCAATTTCCCTCATTTTTAAGTTTTCTGTAAGTGGAGGGAAAAGATTACCTGAGCCCCTAGGACATTGTTAAATTTGTTTTCTCTCTGCTAGTACCTGTCAGGAGAGAGTAAAACAAGTGGCTTGATTTCGTACATTTTGCTTTTGAGCTCAACCAAACTTTTCAGTCTAACACGTCAGCAATGCCTGGGACCGGAAACCAAGCTGCTGGCTATTGGTCATTGGTTTTCCTTAAGGAGGGTGAATCCTGGGACATCTCAGATGGGTTAGAAATGTGCTTCAATGTCTAGGTCAGTGGGAAGTGACACAGTGCCTGGAACACGGAAGATTATTGTTTATCTCCAGGAGGGTGAATGGCATAGAAGATACCCTCTTTGCTTTGAATACTTACTCAGAATTCATGATTGGAACTGCCCCAGGGAAGATTGATGAGTTTGGTTTAGGCCTTTTTGCTTGTATATATCCTAAAATAATCACAATTTTCTTAGAAGCCTATCTAGAAAAATTTGTTCTTTCACTTATAAGACTATGCTTTAGTGAACCATCTCCAGGAAGGGATCTCTGAATTTTAGAATAATACCACTACTGAAAATGCTAAGCTGTGAATAAAGGGCAGAATGAAATTCTAAGAAACAACGACCAATCTGGTCCTTTCCTTGCTATTCTTTTTTGTCTGTTTTTGTTTTTTGGTACTGGGGATTGAACTCAGGGGCATTCTACCTCTGAAATACATCCCAGCCCTATTTTATGTTGAAATGGAATCTCACTAAATTGCTGAAAGCCTTGCTAAGATATTGAGTCTAGACTCCAACCCGTGATCTTCCTGATCCAGCCTCCCAAGTCCTGAGATTACAATCATGCACCACCATTCATGGTCCTTCCATGTTATTCTGACACATATGTTTTTCAAGGGACTTGAATGGAGATGGCTGGGGAAAAGACAGCACTATCACAGAGAGTAGAAATGCTTCTCCTAATCCTGTTGACCTGCCAGTCTTCCAACAGGCTTCCCAGGGGCTCCACTTCATTCTTAAAGGTATCATGGATCTTGAGAACAAACGAATGGGGCCAAGTGTATTTCTTGGTAGTAAAAGATGTCACTCATTTCCATTGTAATTGTGATTACCACAATTATAATTCAGAATCTGTGGCTTCCAAGAGGAAATTAGTGAGTGTATGAAACATAGCAATAGATATAATCCCCTTGAGAACTTAAAATTTAGAGTAATATTTGTGTGCCTTTGCTCATTACCTAAGAGAATAAAGAAGATTATCTTTGGTATACCTTTGAAGACACATTATTAAAAATAACTAATGTGATGTTTTTAAAATGTAAGAGAAATAAATTGCTGCTGTGAGTCTGGATGCCAGGCCTGAAGTTCTGTGCTGAGTGGAGCAGAGCAGAACACTACAGCGAGTTAGTGATTTACTCGCCAGGCACATTTTCTACCCATGACTTCCCCAGATGCTTCCTAAGATCCCAATTATGTCACCTGCCCTTTTGCTCATTAAGAAAACCTCATTCTGTTATGGTCACTAATCACAATTTCAGGTCTAGAAGTCATTAGGTTCAAAAAGATAGAATGGGAATATATCATTGGAATGAATCCTGACCACATCTCAAAGTTCCCTTTGTTTTAGGGTAAAACAAGGGCCAAGGGGGCTGGAGACATGATGAAAGCAAAATATGACAGCATGAGTGAGGTGTGTCTGGGGCCAGGCTTTGGGATCAAGGACACGGCCACAGTAAGCTTTCCTGTCATTTGTCTGTGTTCTGCCCTGAGCCTTTCTTAGTGTGTGTGAGAGGGAGGATGGGGGTGGACAACAGAAATAGTGGCTCAGGGTCCTGGTGGTTTCCTCTAACACACTGTCTATTCTGAGAAACTAGGTCTTATTTTCCTGAGCTCCAAACATTACATGTATTATAAGCCTTAAATTTTGTATAAAACTGACTGGATAAATGAAATCATATGCAAAACAGTCTCCTAGCTGCTCTAAAGTATATTTGAGATGCATTGCCACAGGATATAGGTTACTGAAACCTGGATGTATCCTGGTCAAAAGTGTGTAAATAGGGTGTGTGTGTGTGTGTGTGTGTGTGAGAGAGAGAGAGAGAGAGAGAGAGAGAGAGAGAGAGAGAGAGAGAGAGAGAGAATGAGAATGAGAATTAATATGCCTGATTCAAATTTCGAAGCAGAAAATGACAGGTAGAATTTAACCCTAATATTTATTCAACAGAAAGAGATACTCTTTCTTTATTTGTACCTATTGCAAAGCCAAATTATAAACAAAACAAAGAAAAATTTAAATGCTATTATATTAACCTAGAACTTAGCTATAAGATGCTGAGATTGGACCACATGTGTCTAAGTGTATCCAGTGGTTTCCAGTAAAATTTTGGGGGAGTTTGAGAAAGGCTCTTCGGTGAGTGCTTAAGTTTAGGGCTGTGTAGATGACTTGCTTGGAGGAGCTCTTGGAGGGAAGCGGCATGACTATGGTCATGCCAAGACCATAAGTGATCAATACCATAAGTGATCAATACCATAAGTGATCAATGCCATAAGTGATCAGTGCCATCTTTCAGGATTCCTCATGGCAGCCGACATGGGAAAAAAGGAGGGAGGCATGGAAGTGTCTGTTCTCACACTCGTTTTAACCAGTGGGAATTCAGTGCTCAAAAGCACCACCCAGACAACTATGGAGAGCAAGGTAGCAGCCCCTAGTGAGTGGCTGAATTCAGGCTTTCCCCACCATAACAGTTCTGAAGCACTGGCCTAAGGAAGTGTGTTGAAACTAAAGCAACACCTGACTTCTAGAACATCTCTGGCATTCGAGAAGGGTTTGCTGTACCTTCTCCATAAAGGTCATTTTTTCTTCTATCATCATTGGCTAATTTGCCTATTCCACCCCCATGGTAGTGGGGGTTCAGCCCATGGGCGTCCTACTTCCAGGCTGCTCTCCCAGATCTACGTTATTTTTTACTTAGAAATAGAGTCTCATTAGGGTTGCTGAGAGTCTGGCTAAGTTGCCGAGGCTGTCCTTGAACCTGTGATTCTTGATAGTCAGATAAGTGGAATCATACAGCATCAACTTTTTCTACCTTTGAATTCTTAATGTAGATCTATGGCTTGACACTGTTGCATGTATCATGAATCTGTTGCTTTTATTTCTGCCTACTATTCTATTGTATGCCAACATTAATCTATTCTTCTATAGATGAACATTTTTCTTGTTTTCGTTTTCTGGCTAGTATGAATAAGTCTGCTATGAACATTCACGAACCTGTCTTTTGATGGAGATAGGCACTTGCATTTCAGGAATATGCTTAGGTAACTTAAATATGTGATGGCAAACATATTTCCAAAAGCGTGGCATCAATTTCCCTCCCTCTAGCAAGACACTTCCAGTAAGTGTTATCAACAGTCCTGGATTGAGCCATTCTAGAGGGAATGTACAACTACATGATCATTTTAATTTGCATTTTATTAGCAATTAACTAAATTGACTTTTGCTGATTTGTCATTTGGATTTTTTTGGCAACGTGCCTATTTAAATAACTTGTCCAATCAAAAGTTAATTTTCCTTTTCTTATTAGTTTATAGGAGATCCTGAGTTATTCTACATTCAAGTTCTTTGCTTGATATATGTATTAGGAGTATCTCCTTTTAGTTTGTGTATTATATTTTTTGGTCTCTATGGTACCTTTTAGTAAATTATTTCTTAAACGTAATGAACTACATCATTTTTCTTTGGTGGATATTGTTTTTGTGCATTAATGAATAAATAGTTATTTATCTAAGGTATAAATATACCATATGTTTTCTGCTAAAAGTTCTGTTCTCTTTTTACACTTATATTCATGGTCCATCTAATATTAATTTTTAAATATAGTGTGAAGTAATAGAGCAGAACTCATTCTTTTTATATAGATTAATTTCCCCACAGCCATCTATTGAAAATAAATTATTTCTGACTGAATCTTAGTAGCATTTTTGTTATAAATCAATTATTAGTGTGCATCTATTTCTGGATTATATGTTCTGCTTATACCTAGACTTTTGTAACTTTTTTCAATTACTATGTCATGGTTATATTTTCATAACAAATATTCAACATAATCCCACTTTTAATGGATAGATAGGATTTAATTTACAGATGTACTGCTGTTTGCTTACTATCTTATGGCTTGTGAACTCAGTTATCAAATTTGTTTTCTCTATT
Organism: Muscardinus avellanarius; assembly: GCF_963383645.1. Classification (NCBI taxonomy): domain Eukaryota; kingdom Metazoa; phylum Chordata; class Mammalia; order Rodentia; family Gliridae; genus Muscardinus; species Muscardinus avellanarius. The sequence continues at coordinate 188,030,818 of NC_137787.1, forward strand.
AAATACACTGAATCACATGTTCCCTTATTTCACACAAAAACTGTAGGAGTAGAGACAATTACATTTCTTAATGAAGAGAACCTCTTTTGTATAGTGTGAAATGCATTAATGCAACATCACAAAAACTCAATTCCAATCAATATCCCACCACTTATTAACTGTACAGCATAATTGTGTGCTGTAATTTGGATATAATAACACCTCTCTTCCATATTTTTGCAATATTTAAGCATATTAACGGCCACAGGAGTACTTAAAATTATAAATTGCTATAGAAAACATTTTTACCTCAATAAATTATAAAAGATTAACAAGTTTAAAGTCATTTTAACCAGTATCGATTTGCACATAACGGGGAAAGGATGGTTGCTTCAATAAATGATGCTGAGAAAAGCAGGTGTCCACATGCAAAAGAATGAGATTGGACCTTTATCTTATACCATGCACAAGAATTAACTCAACACTGTAAAGGCTTAAATAAAAAATCCTGGAAGAAAGCATAGGGTAAAAGTTTTTGACATTGAACTTGACAACTTTGCTTAATAAATCAGTAACTGTAATAGAGTTGGAATAGTTATATCGATATTCTTTTGTGTGTGTTTGGTCCTGGAGATGGAACCCAGGGGATCCCTACCTTCACACTACACTTTCATACTTTTTTTATATTTTATTTGGAAACAGGGTCTCACTAAGTTGCTGAGAGCCTCATAGAGTAGCTGCGGCTGGCTTTGAACCTTCAAAATCCTCCTGTCTCAGCCTCCCAAGTCCTGGGATTACAAGCTTGCACCACCATGACCAGCTAGTTATAGCAATATTAAACAATACAATAATTAAATTTATAGTCATATGAGAAAGAAATGCTATAAGATCAATTCATTAGAAAGATACAATTATATACACCTAATAATAGAAAGTCCCAAATACTTGAAGCAAAACTAAAAGAAACGAGAAATAGACAACTCAGAAATAATAGTTAGAGATTTCAATGTGACATTTCACTGGTATAACAAGTAAATAAACAGAAAATCAGCAAGGGTATAAACTGACTGGAAAAGATTACTGAAGAAGGTTACTTAACTGAAATTTTAATCCATTTCACTTAAGGACACAGAAGACACATTTTTTGGAATGGCATATTCTCCAAGAAAGAAAATATACGATACCAATACCAAACAATAACTTTCAACACATTTGTAAAAAATTAAGGTAATATATAGTATGTCTTCTGACCACAACAAAATTAAATTAGAAACACTAAATTAGAATTAAACTAGAAATCCACAACAAGAAATATCTAGGAAAATTCCAAATATTTATACTTCCAAGTAAAATATGGATCAAAAAAGAAAACATGGGAATCAAAAATTATTTTGTGTTGGGAAAACACTACAACAAAACATATAGGTTATAGAATATAACCTATATGTCATAGGTTATATAACATATAGTAGGTTATATAACAAAGTGGTGCTTAAAGGGTAAATTATAAACACCAAAATCACCAAAGAAGAAACTTTCCAATTCAATGAAAGCTTCCAAATTGAGAAACTTCCTTGAGAAGAGCAAAGTAATCCAGAGCAAAGAAAGGAGGAAAATAACAAATAGTAGAGAAGAAAATTTTGTTTAAAAATCGCTAAAACTGACTTATATAGAAAATCAAACACCTAGAATTAAGAACTTCAGTTAGTAGCTTTAAAATCTTTCCATAAAGAAAAGTTCATGCTGTTTTATCAATGCTTTTTATCAAATACTTATAGAATAATATTAATTTTTATAAATTCTTTCAGAAAATAAATGAGAGAACACAACTCATTTTAGGTCAAAATTATCCTAATTACAAAACCAGACAAACGTAACAAGAACAAGCAAGCAAACAAATAAACAAAAATCACTGACCAGTATTCCAAATAAAGATTAACACAAAAATCCTTAACCAAATATTAGTAAAACAAATTTAGTTACATAAGAAAGGATTATACACTATAAGCTTTAGATTTATCTCAGGAATGTAAGGTCTGTTTCACATCTGAAAATCAATCTAATACACCTCATTAATAATGTAAAGAACAAGAGCAAAGTAACTACCTCAATGACATAAAAATAGTTGACACAAAAACTCCTATTTATCATAAAATTTCCCACCACGTTAGAAACACAAGGGACTTCCCTCATTCTTAGAAAGTGCATCCTCACAAAACCTGTAAGTGACTTACAGGTACAGTCTGAATGCACCCCTCGTAATATGGGAGGCAGGCCAATATGTCTGCTCTCATAGCTACTACCTGGTGAAAGGAAATTGAGATGAAGGACAAATCTCAGCGCAGTGGTGTAGGCTTGTAATTCCAGGTACTTGGGAGACTGAGTTTGGAGGATTATAAATTCAAGGCCAACCTGATAAATTTTATGAAACCTTATCAAGAAAGAAAAAACTCAAAAACTATAGAAACTACAGAATTAAAGGTATCTACATAGGAAAGGGAAAAAGAAAAAATGTTATTTACATTTGACATGATTTGTATTTTTGATCTACTGTATCCTGAAAAGATGTTTGGGATTATATTAATTTTTTAATTTTCTGATACCTGCTTTGTGGTCTCAAATATGATCTATTTTTGAGAAGTTTCAGTGAGCAAATGAGAAAGTTCAGATGTTATTAGATGAATATATTATAAAGATCTGGTAGATTCACTTGATTTATAGTATTCACTTGATTTATAGTATAGTATATATTCTTTAGGTCTTTGGGAGAATTTTTTTGTCTAGATGACCTATCTAATGACAAAAGAGTTATGTTGAAGTATTTCAGAATTATTGTATTCTGGATATTAATGTTGAATATATTTGTTTTAGGTAAGTGGTTGTGCTGAAGTTGGGGTATAAATGCTTACTATTATTGTATCTTCTTGTTGAATTATTTATTTTACCAATAAGAAGTGATTTTCTTTGTCTCTTCTGGTAAGTACTGGATTGAATTCTGCTTTGTTGAAAATGGGAATAGCCATTTCTTCTTGCTTTTAGTCTCCATTTTCATAGAATTTATTTTTCCATACTTTCACCTTTAACCTGTGAATAATTTTGCCTTTTACAGTGAGTCTTTTATAAGCAGCATATAGTTGGATTTTGATTTTTAAACAAATTAGCCAGTCTATGTCTTTTAATTGAGGATTCAAGACCACTTGATACAAATATAAATAAATGTGAAAATAAATATATAAATAAATATATAAACATATATTTATATACAAATATATACAAATGTGCAGATTCCTAAGGAATCTATGCAGATAAAAGAAAACATCCACTAGAAGTAATAAGTTTGACAAGGTTTAAGACTATAAGATCAATATTAAAATTTAATTATATGTCTATATATTAGTAATAAACAGTTTGGCAAGAAATTCTGAAAATAATTCTATTAATAATACATTAAAACTTATTAAGTACTGAAAGTACACTGAGCAATAGACATTCAAGATCTTTATGGTGAGAAGTAAATTATATTGTTGAAAGAAATTAAGGAAGCTCTAAATAAATGAAGACATAATCTATGTTCATGTTTTGGGGACATCAATATTGGGTGAATGAAAATTCTCCTCAAGCCAGGTGTAGTGGTGCACACTTGTAATCTCTGCATTTGGGAGGCTGAGATAGGAGTATCCAAGTTCGTGGACAGCCTCAGCTACTAAATAGCGAGGCCCATTGCAACTCAATGAGACCTTGTTTCAAAATAAAGTATAAAATCGGGCTGGGAGTATGACTCTGAGGTAGAAACCCCCAGGCTTCCATCCCTAGTAGAGCAAAAAAAAAAAAAAGGAAAGAAAAGAAAATTCTCTTTAAACAAATCCATAAACAATAATTTCTATCAAAATCACAGGTTTTTTAAGGAATTAACAAGTGAACTCTACCTACAATTATTTTTTAAGAAGAAGAAGAAGATGATGATGATGATGATTATATTATTTATTATTATTTTTTGGCGGTACTGGGGCTCCTGGAAGTCCTTCTACCTCCGGGCTACACTCCCAGACCTATTTTTACATTAAAAAAAAATTTATTTGGAAACAGGGTCTCCTAAGCCAGCACGCGCGGCTGGCTTCAAACCTGCGCGATCCTCCTGTCTCTGCCTCCCAAGCGCGGGGATTACAAGCGTGCGCCACCACGCCCAGCTACCTACAATTATTTTAAAAAACTGAAAATGATGAACAAAATTGGAGGATTCAGTCTACTTGATTTCACAACTTACCATAATTTTATAGTACTGAAAACAGGATAGCATCTGGGTAAGCAAAGGAAAGTATATCCATCACAAAAAAACAACTGGGATTCTTTAAACAAAATCTTTTGATTGATGTTCAGTTGGTGACAAATATGCCAAGGAAAATAAATGGATAAATGGTCTTTTCAACAAATAAAATGGTCCTGGATAATTGGACATCTATTTATGGAAGGGAAAAATGAAACTTAGATTTGTATCTCCTAGCTTAAAAAACCAAATAAATATGGATATTAATCCTAAGTGTAAATGCTAAGATTACAAAAATTCTAGCGAAAAAAAAAATAGATGAAGTTTTATGGACCTTAGGCAGAGTTCTCAGAAATGACACCAAAGGCGTTTACAATTAAAGAGATAAATCAGTACACTGAACTTCATTAAAATGAAAACCTTTGCACTTCAAAATGCAGCATTAGAAAAATTGAAAAGCAAGTAAAAAACTGGAAGAAAACATTTATAAAATTAGTATCTTATAATGTATTTGAATTTGGAAAACACAAGGAATACCTGTACCCTAATAAGAATAAAAATCTTAATTAAAATTGGGTGATGTAATGTTCTCCAGTCCCATCCATTTCCTTGTAAATGACGCAATTGTGTTTGTCTTTCTGGCTGAGTAAACTTCCATTGTGTACATAGCCCACAGTTTTGCAATCCATTCATCTGTTGATGGACATCTTGGCTGGTTCCATAGTTTGTCAATGGTGAATTGTGCATCTATGAACATAGATACACATGCATTAATTTGGTAGTTTGGTTTCCATTCTTTTGGGTAGATACCCAGAAGTGGTATTGTTGGAGGAACTTTAGATGAAGAAGGAAATACTATAGATGAACAAATAAGGTGACCTAACTGAGGAGATGGGAGGGAGAAGAGGGAAATTCTTTAATGTATATGATGTACATTAACAAATATATTAAGGTCAATCACTGAGCCAGACATGAGAAGGAAGGAGGGGGAGGGAATGGGGTGGGAAATGGGTAAGGGTTAATTGAGTGATATGTTCATGTATTCCTCCACCATTTTAAATTTTATTTAAAATTTTTTTAAATAAAATAAAATATTTGAAATACCAAAGAAAGTGGGTGACAGATTTGAGTAACAGACCTTTCACCAAAGAAGTCCATGTGACAGGCTCATGAGCACATAATAAAGTATTGAACATCATTAGTCATTAGGAAAATGCAAATTAAAGCCATGGTTAGGTACCATTATATGGTCACAATCATGGCTATAATCAATAGAAGACAAAGCATAGAGATGACGTGGAGAAACCGGAACTATCATATATATCTTTGAAAATATACACCAGCATTTCTAATATTTGGAAAACATTTCGGCAGTTTTCAAAAAAGTTAAACAAAACCTTACTACATGTCTCTGTAATTTTAACTCTAGGAATTTGCAATAGAAATTAAAAATATGTATCCATACAAAAAAGTGTTTGAATTTATACATTGTTAATATAATTGTCCCAAATTGGAAATCATATAAATGTCCATCAATTTTAGAATGTGATTGATTCATATGACTAAATGATATTTAATAATAAAGAAGAACAAAATACTGATGTAATGTTGTTCATGGAATAAATGAGACACACAAACATTATACTAAGTGGACAAAGCCAAGTAAAAAGAGCAAATGTCTGTGTTGTATGGTTCTCTTTATTTGAGACATACACAGAAGACAAATTTACAGACACATAGCAAATTAATGGGTTGCCTGGTTTGGGGTCAAAGCAGGATTGAGTGCAAACAGGCTCAAGGGGATGTTTTAGAGGGACATAAACGGCCTGAAACTGACATGTGATGGTTGGCAGCTCTATAAATTTATTAAATATAATTTAGCCCTGCATATGCAGTAGAAGTATTTATGGTATATAAAGTATGCCTTCATAAAGTTGTGTGTAAAAAAAAAGTCTTAGCTTTCTCATCTGCCAAAACATGATATATACAAAATGTAATATATACAACGTAGGGTGGCGTGTGTGGGTAAAAATTTAAATAATTCGTACTAACAGCTTCTCACAATACTTGGCAAGGTACCAGTGAGTCAGTGTTTATCATTGTCAGCAGCAGCAGCAGCATCTTCATCTTTCTTCATATTGATTAAAAGCCATATTTAAATATGGCTTTTCATCTCTTAGACCTAAGTTGTTGAGCTCTGCAGCAGAAAAGACTACCCCAACCTGGGCTGACTGGTGACACAGAAAATTCGGTCTCTCCTCTTCACTCAATGCCTGATGCTTCCTGGGAGTTCTGTGTCTCTCCCTGGGTACCGGCTCCCAATCTCTTCTTGAGTTCTCCACAGCCCTCCTTCCTCCCCTTGCTTGCTCTGATGAGTCACCACTACTTCCTTCTTTACAGAGGCTGTCCCATCTATCCACGTATCTGCTTTGTGGATACTTCTACATCTATGGCTGTTCCATCTTCTTCCTGCTACAGCATCTGAATCGCTCACCCTCTCTTTCTTGGTCAGTTCTTCTTCCTGAGCTTTGTATCGAGCCCTTTGACTTCTTCACGACCTTTCTCCATCTCTCATAATATCCCTACTAGATCATCAATTTATCCACTCTTTTTCCTTGCTCAACATTCTCTCATCAATAAAGCCAAACAGAAACATTTGCCAACCTCAAATTCCACTTCATTTTTCTTTTGGTTTTTTATTCATCGATTGCTATATGTATGTAACAAATTTTTATTGAATGTCTAAACCAAATGCTTTTCTGTTGGTCAGGTACATGATGGTTAAGAAGAGAGAAACAGCCTTGTTCTCATGGAACTTAGAGAAACTGCACTTGAATATAGTTAGAAAATTAGTTGATTTAATAAATGAAGAAAGAAAGGTGTCAGAATGCTAGAACATATAATAGAAGCACTAGGGAAAATTCACTGAAACAATCATATAGTAAATGAATTTTGAAGGATGAGAAGGGATTAGCAGGCAGTCAGAGATTGAGAGTAGAGGAAAAAGAAAAGAATTTCGACTGAAAGATCCAAGACTACAAGATATTCTTACCCGAATAACTTAATTCTTTATGTACACTCTCTCAGAAAGATCTTTCAGTACCTCTAGCTGTTATGGCCTATTTAAGTGTGGTATCATAGACTCACAGGATTTGACTGGTCCATGTGAACAGAATAGAAATTGTTAAAGACAGATTTTAAACTAAGTCTTTTGAGTAAACTATGTTACTATGATTTGGGGACACAGTGTATTGTAGGTACAAAATATTTATTTTTCTTCATATTCCTTTCTTTCTTCTGTTGTTGTTGTTGTTGTTGTTGTTCTTCTTCTTCTTGTTCTTCTTCTTCTTCTTCTTCTTCTTCTTCTTCTTCTTCTTCTTCTTCTTCTTCTCTCTCTCTCTTTTTTTTTTGGTGGTACTGGGGTTCCTGGTAACCTTTCTACCTCTGGGCTACACTCCTAGACCTATTTTATATTTTTATTTGGAAACAGGGTCTCTTAAGCCAGAGAGGCTGGCTTCGAACCTGCGCGATCCTCCTGTCTCCGCCTCCCAAGCGCGAGGATTACAAGCGTGCGCCACCATTCTGTTCCTTTTGATATAACAAATCCACCATCACCGCATTGAAACACATCGCATCCATTTTTATTTTTTCTGATATACCTTTTTTCATTAAGATTATATTTCATAAGATTATATTAGTAAAATAGGGTTATGATTAATTTTTAAATGGCTGAAGGTATTTCCACTTTTTCTTTACCATTGTTCTGATTTTATTAAAGAGAATCTTACAGAAACATTGGAGCTTTAGCGTCTCTCTCTCTCTCTCTCTCTCTCTCTGTCTTATTTTTTATGTTGCTGGGGTTTGAACTTAAGGACATTCTACATCTGAGCTAAACCCCCAGCACTATTTTTTTAATCTGTTCTTTTTTATTTTTTTAATTGGTGAATTGTAATCGTGCATCTTAATGAGGTATAAGATGGTAGGGTAGAGACATACATGCACACACCATTTATTTAGCCCTTCCCTAATCCCCTCTCCTCTTCCTCCTCCTCATGTTTGCCTTACTGATTGACTTTGATATGATTATGAATGTACATCATTTACATTAGGGAATTACAGGGTCTCACTGAGTCGCAGAGGGCCTCACTCAGTAGCTGAGGGTGTCCAAGAATCCTGTGATCCTCCTGTGTCAGCCTCCCAAGTACTGGGCTTACAAACATGTGCCACCATGCCCGGCTCAGCCTCCTCATTTCTAAAAAGCAAATTGAACTGTGTATATATGGTCATTTCTGTCTCTAACATGTTGTGAATGTACATTTCTAGACTTTATAACTTAATTTTCAAACTCTTCTTTTTAAAATAATTTTATTTTATGTCTTCATGAAAACAATTTATATAGGTGTGGCATTTTGTTTCAAGATTTATTTTTTACAGCAGAGTCCATCTGGTTTGCTTACTACATCATAGGAAATAAATGTATGTCATAAATTTACATTATAAGACATTCAAAATTTATCTTAGAGTTTATATTAATACATTTTAATGGTATCGTCATCCATAATGGACCACAGGAATACATTTGCCAATTTTTTATTATGTAGAATAGCATTTAATCATGGAATCCAAAAACGTCTTTCTCATGCTAAGATAGTTTTTCAAGCCAAGATAAACACCAAATGTCCCGCTTGTATTTGTTTTATTTGTGGTGCTCATAAAATAGTATGACTGAGGATTATGCAGGGTAATTTATATGTTACTAATGCCCCAATCCGTAAATGGCATTGAATATGTGGTAACACTGCAATTGAAAGGCAATATTTAAACAGAAATATAGGGCAGAAAGTAGCAGACATCAGGTAGATTTTTTCTCTTAATATCTCAGTTATAACAAAATCTTCTGAAAGGGTCAGAATCCAATTAAACCCTTGTTCTAAACGTTGAATACAGAAGCAGTTGCTTCTTTACAGAAGATATGCCTCTGGAAACTTCCATAACGCATGTCAAGTTTTAGGATAAAGCAGCACATTTGTTACCCTGGTTCAGAGATAATTACTTGCCATTAGGTTGGTAGGAACGTAAATTTTACTCATTTCTGTCAGCCAGCTCGTCACTCCCTAAGCTCTATCTCCATCTGCCCCTCCAGTGACGAGCCGAGCATCATTTTGCCTTCCACCAAAATGATAATGACTCATAAATGTGAATTTCACTGGAATCACACGTGTGGAAACATTTATTAACTTTTTTTTCTTTTAGAAGTAGAAGAATCAGATGCACTCATCTGTGTTCAGCAACACTATATTTTTAAAAGCCTCATCCGAACACATTTGCTGTTCTTGTTACAAGGGTGTAAACATGTCGTTGACTTTATTCTGGGTTGTGAGAATTTCGCACACACTGGGTGTCTGGAACGTGGTGCTCACTCTGCCTTCCCCTGGGATGGGGCGGGGCTGTCCAGAGGCAAGTGGGAGGTCTGTGCCAGCACTCCTCCTGCTAAGTCAAAAACCACATGGAGTCTGTGACTCCGGAAGGAAATTTTAATTAAAAAAAATGTTATTTCCACAGTATGTGCTGGTTTTTGTTTTATTTTTCTGTAACATTCACCGAGTCATCACCATTTATCAAGCTCAGAACAAAGAAATGTATGCATATTAACTCACTGTAATCCTCATAATAATCCTTGGAGATAGATAATATTATGATACCCATTTTGCAGATGAGAAAACTGGGCCACCAAAAGATCACACACACACACACACACACACACACACACACACACACACAACTGGTGAGGGGTAAATCAGGATTTGAACAATGGCAGTCTGGCCTGTCAGAGCCCACATTTATTATTATTATTATTATTATTATTAATTATTATTAATTATTATTATTATTATTATTATTATTATTATTATTATTGTACTAAGAATTGAACCAGAAGTTTTCTACCTCCAAGCTACTTCCCCAGATCAATTTTATTTCTTATTTGGAAATAGGGTCTCACTAGGTTGATGAGAGTCTCACTTCTCTACTTGCTGAGGCTGTCCTCAAACCTGTGATCCTCTTGTCTCAGCCTCCCAAGTACTAGGATTACAATCACACGCCACCATGCTTGGTAGAGCCCACCTTCTTAATCATGACATGAATTTAACTTTTACATGTTATCTTATTTGGTCCTAAGGAAAAAAAAATCAAATCAGCTGGGCTTGGTGGTGCAGGCCTGTAACCCCAGTACTTGGGAGATTGACAAGGCCAGCCTCAGCAACTTAGGGAGGCCCTCAGCAACTTAAAGAGACCTTGTTTCCAAATAAAAAATAAAATAAAACAGGACTAGAGGTGTATCTCAGAGGTAGAATGCCTCTTGGTTCAATCACCAGTAAAGAAAAAAAGGGAAAGAAAGCAAGCCAGAGAGAGAGAGAGAGAGAGAGAGAGAGAGAGAGAGAGAGAGAGAGAGAGAGAGAGAGAGAGAAGAAGAAGAAGAAGAAGAAGAAGAAGAAGAAGAAGAAGAAGAAGAAGAAGAAGAAGAGGAGGAGGAGGAGGAGGAGGAGGAGGAGGAGGAGGAGGAGGAGGAGGAGGGAAGAGAGGAGAGAGGGGGGAGGGAGGGAGGGAGGGAAAGGAGAGGGAGGGAGGGAGAGCGAGATATGAAGGAAGAAGGAAGGGAAAGGAAAGGAAAGGAGGAAGGAAAGAGAGAAGGAAGGGCCAAATTATACAAAGTGGGAAAACTAGTGTTGAAGTTCTAAAAGGTTAGGCAGTGTTCAGAGGTGCACATAATTAGTACCAGGCATAAGTGGCTAAGCAATGTCTGTCTGATGCTACAACACTTGTTTACAAGACAGGGAGACATAGGAAGACTGGAAGGCTCACACGGGGTAGGAAAACCTTCCTGGTGGGATGGGGGCCATGCACTGCACCCCCTTCCTGGCGAAATCCTATTGAAAGGGTGAAGAACGGGCTGGTGCAGTGCATTGCCACCAGTTCTGGGGAAGGAGGAAGGTGCTGAGGAGCGATGAGCGTGTTTGAACAAACCTTTCTTTGCCATTAGGAACATTTATCATCACATTCAACCTGTTCCTCAAGCCCTTTTTCTTCTTCTCTTCTTTCAGGGCAATCAATGTAGTTTTTCTGTAAAGATATGAGAGAGCCTGGCGTGTTAGTCTTACATTTACCCTTGAGGATAAGAATTCTCGCTGATAAGAAGTGAGCTATAAAATATGGATACCATGTCTCAAGTATTTAAGGATAAAGCGATAAACATGCAGATGGGGCCATTAATGAACATTAATTGCTTTAAATTAGGTTTTATTGTGCAGTGGGTAAATTGGAAAGTACACATTTGCATTGGTAATAGAAAATTAATTTAAATGCTTCGGGAAGCAAAATATCACCTGATGTGCTAAAAACCTGTTATTTGCGGTAGATTTAAAAGGAAAGTCGAAGAGCACTGTATATTAAAGTACAACCGACTCTGCTGGAGGGCACGCGCATGTATGAGCATCTTCTTCCCTGTTCTCCCCGTGTGGCTGCTCAGTTTGCCTCGGCCTAGGGAGGTCCCAGGTGGTGCCGGGCTTCACCTCACACGTGGGCTGCACCGTCGCCAACGTGTGGTGGTAATATGAGGGCATGCTGTAAATCTCAAGGTTATTTGGGCTTCTGGAGGTAATTGAATCTTTCTTCCTCTTCTGGGAGCACAGGTCTTGGAACTTTCCAGAACAGACTGTTGCCGACGCAAGCAACAGTAAGTGCTCATGGGAAAATGTCCCCATTGTACTTTAAAATATTTTTTATTGGTGCATTGTAGTCATACAGCTCGATGGGGTTCAAGATGGTGGAGGCACACACGCACACATCGCTCATTTAGCCCTTCCCCAGTTCCCATCCCCTTCCCTCTGCCCTCCCTCCTTCTCATGCTTGGCTTAGTGATTGACTTTGGTGCGTTTGTAAATGTGCATCATGGACATTAGGGAATTTCCCTCTTTCCCCCCCATCCCCCTCAGGTCACCTCATTTGCTCATTTATGGTTTCTCCTTCTTTGGTGTCCAGTTCTGCCTGGACCTGTCAGAGTGCAGGTGGAGAAAGCCTTCTCTCCGGTCTCCCAGTCTCCCAGTGGTAGAAACACCCCTCTCCTCACTCATCCTCCTAAAAGTTGGTAACCGGTGCACAGGCACGATTTGATGGATTTGATGTTTCTTCAATTTTCCTATTCTTGGGTAGGAGTGCTCTTTTTTTTTTTCTTTATTAACACTTTTTTCTTTTACTTTATATCCTATCCCTGTTGGGCTTTGGATCTTGCTTGGAAATAAATAGTGTTTTTATTATTTAAAAGTAGTAAAATATCTCTAATAGAAGAGATACATAATAAAGACCTTTTGTCCTGGGGCAGAAGCAGCAGGGAATTGTTCTCACAGTTGTTCTGCCTTAGACAGCTGTGCTGTTGTCCCTTAAGACAGGCAAGAGGAAGACAAACATAGGCCTGAGATGGAGAGCAGAAAGTTAGGACTTAATGTGGACAGAGGGCAGGAGGCGAATGGAGGCTGGAGATGAAAATTTGAAAGCCACTAGTTTATAGAATTTATTTATTTATTTTTGTTTGTGTGTTACTGGGGATGGAACTCAGGGGCATTCTACCTCCAAGCTACAACCCCCAGCTGTATTTCTCATTCTTTATTTGGAAACAGGGTTTCACTGAGTTGCAAAGGACCTCACAAAATAGTAGCTGAGGCTGGCTACGAATCGCGATCCTCCTGTCTCTGCCTCCCAAATGCTGAGATTACAAGCGTGCACCACCACACTCGGCTCAGTTTACAGATTATTTTTAAGGCTGTGAAATGAGATGGGTTCTCCAGAGGAATAAATGTAGAAAGCGAGGTTAAGAGAGAAAGAAGCACGCCTTGGGGCACGCTGGCATTTAGAAGTATGAAAGCGGAGATGAACAGGCAGACGATTCAGAAGAAGCGAGGTTAGAGATGAAAGGGAGAAGTGGGGAAAACGGTGATGTCCTGGAAACCAAATAAAGAAAACACTTTAAGAAGATGGGAGTGGCCGCCTGCCTTTGATGCTGCTTGGGTGAAGGTCGAGTAAGAGGAGGTCCTTGTGGGCCTCAGCAAAGGCGTTTTTCATGGGGCACCTGGGACAGGCTCTGTTTGAGGTAGATCGTGAGAGCATGGCAGCTGAAAAGCAGAGCTGGTGAATTCCGACATCCTCCTGGGGAGTTTGATATAAAGACGAGCAGAGAAGAGCACGAGCAGAGGGGAACTTGAGATCAAGCGTAAATGTTTTTAAAGGGATGGGATTTTTTTTTTTTTTTTTTTTAGCAAGAATGTGTAGTGAGAATAATTCAGGAGAAAAATAAAGGCTACTGTCAGAAAAGAAGCCCTGGGAGGCGAAGGGACCCTGGATTCCTCTAGGGAGGGGGCACCTGTGGTTACTGTTGGATGGAGCTCAGAGTGTATGGGCATAGGCAGTGGTAAGTTTACAGAGTTAATTAAATAGAATACCGAATTTTTGTTTTTACATTTTTGAATCATATTTCACTTCTTAGAGTCAAATATTTTTATAGGCCTTAAGCAACCCAATCTGCAAAATGGGTAATGATGAACAGAGATGGAAATATTCTCCTATTTGTGCAGGTAAAGGTCTAATGTGTGTTTCCTTGAAGCGGGCACAGTTGTGTACCTTGAGAGTCCCCACTACCGTACCATTCCGGATGCTCCTGGATGAGTCTGTCTTATACCCGGAATCAAATGCCAGCGCAACCAAGAAGAGGCTATGAACTTTGCAGAACTTTCTGAACACTTAGGGATCATGGAAGTACTTACAACTATGGCAGGAGAGGTCTTCCTCGATCTAAACCTAAACCAGGCCTCAAGAGAGACCTTGCTGGACCAACTCCCTGCCTACTTCCACGAGGGTTGTCAGCTGCTCAACCTCATTGTTAGGAATGCTCCAAGTGTTACCGGAACCTATGTCATGGGCCTGAATGCCATCATTTACCCGCTCTCAAATCCTTCTAAACCCAAATCAGAAGGAAGTCTCACTCCCTAATACATTTCAAAGATGGCTAATTTACTGAAGCAGGATATACTCTTTTCCTAACATGATTGACAGTGGCAGTTCCCTTCTACTGAAACTATACCCAGCTAATTGCAAAGATGTGTTCTGGATCTATGTCCTAAGTAAGACAATTTTCAGAAAGCAATTGCCAAATCTAGTAGTTTGCTAGGGCTTCTATAACAAAGTGCCAGAGACTGGGTGACCTAAATAACAGAAATATACCTTCTCACAGCCCTGGGGACAAGAAGTTCAAGGTTAGGATCTGTGGGGTGAGTTTCTTCTACAGCTGTGAGAGATCTACTCCAGGCCTCTTTCCTTGGCCTATAAACATCTCCTTGTTCACTTGGTTTTGGGTGTGCATTTGAATTTTTCTCTTTTATAAGGATAACTTTTATGCTGTATTAGGGCCTAATTTAAGGACTTCATTTCAATTTAAATTTAATCGTGTGTGTGTGTGTGTGTGTGTGTGTGTGTGTGTGTGTGTGTGTGTGAGACTGGGGATTGAATCCAGGGCATTCTAAATATCAAATTACACTCTGTGCCTATTTTATCTTATATTATTTCTAATTTTGAAACAGGGTCTAAGTTGCTGAGGGTCTTAAGTGGTTGAGGCTGACCTCAGACCTGTGATCCTCTTGTCTCAGCCTCCTAAGTCCTAGGTAATTACTTCTTTAAAGAGCCTATCTCCAAGTAAGGTCATATTATATACTGTGGGTTAGGTTTGCTACCAATGGATTTTGAAGGAACATGATTCAACCTATCACACCAAGTTATGATTTATTCAATCTTAAAATTTTTTGAATCAAAGTAACACCTAAGAACGAAAGGACAGTTTTAAAAGTTAAAGAGTATTATGTGATTTATAATGAAAACCCCACTCTTCTGCCTTGCTGAGCCCATTTGCGATATTTACTCGCTGACAATAGCCTCTTTCAAATATTTTGTTTTCTGTCATTTATATTCAGATTTCTAAATTCCATGCCCATGCTGCTGTTTGTTTTTCATGATAAATATTATGCACTGGCTCCATGGCATGGAATATAAGGATTTTTCTCTCATATATTTCCTTAAATATACTTCCTGCCCACTTCTAGTACAAATATAATACCAAATGGTTAATCAATATTTACTTTACAATGTGTGTGTGTTGTTCACAGTTGATCCACAAAAGTGTAATATATCCTTTCTCGTGCTATGTTTTATTGAACGCAGAGCTTAACATTGTTTTGTTCCTTTGCTTAGTTTGCGGGCCTGATTAGAATGCATCGTGCTCAAACATTCTACCAGTGTCGCAAACTCCTATCAGTGTGGTCAGACAGACCAGGTCATCTCTGTATCCCACTTGTCTCCTTGGCAACGCTTCTCCTCAAGCCCTCCACGTCAGCCTGAGCTGGACTTTGAGAATATTTTCAGCAGTATTCTGAAGTATTTCTTCTCTTTCATCTTGTGAGAGTCCTTCACTGCTCTTCTATGTTGGAACCTCCATTTCCTGGATCCCAATCCTTTCTCTTTCTTGAGTTACTCCTCCAAGTTGATGGGGGCACACACTTCAGTTGCTTCTTAGAAAGAGCACACAGAAAACAACTATTCTATGTCTTCGAATGTCTGAATATGACTTTACTTTTTCCCTGATCATTTAGTTAGTTTTAATAATTCTGGTTGCAGATTATTTTCCCTGAGCACTGTAAATACCTGCTTCTCTTGTTTTCTCACTTCTAGTGTGAGAATCCAGATCCAGTTTTGACTCTTGGCCTTTGGGACTGTATTATTTTCCTCTGGTGGCTATAACAAATTACAACAACTTGGGTAGCAAAAAACAACAAAAATGTATTGTCTCACAGTTCTGGAGACTAGGAGTCTGAAATTAGTAGCCTTAAATTGAAATTGTGATGTCAGAAGTTCATGCTCCCTCTAGAGGCTCTAGGGAAAAATTCCTTTCTTAAATCCATCTTTATGTAGCAGCCAGATTTTTTTTTTTATGGGAGTCTGATTTCTTCATTTTTTATTAATTCAATTTTATTGGTACATTGTATTTATACATCATAATGGGGTAAAAAACTTCTGTAGGCATAAATGCACACATCACCCAGCCAGCCCCGACCCAGTCCCCACCTCACTCCCTCCCCATCCCTCCCTCCCATGCTTGGTTTAGTATTTGACTTTGATATGAATAAGTACATCATGCACTTTAAAGTGTTTCCCTCGCCCCACCTCCCATCCCCACGGTTCAGTTGTCTTATTTGCTCCTCTATAGGATCTCATTTTTCACCTAGAGTTCTTCCTATGACCCCATTCCCCCTTGCTTTTACATATTAGGGAAAGCATCCGATTCCTTACTTTTGGTGACTGACTAATCTCACTTAGCATAATGTCCTCAAGATCCATCTATTTCCCTGAAAATAGCGCAATTATATTTTTTTATGCCTGAGTAAAATTCCATTGTGTACATATCCCACAGTTTTGTAATCCATTCATCTATTGATGGACATCTTGGCTGGCTCCACAGTTTGTTTATGGTGAATTGTGCAGCTATGAACATAGAAACACATGCATTAGTTTGGTAGTTTGGTTTCCTTTCTTTTGGGTAGATACCCAGAAGTGGTATTGCAGGATTGAATGGTAGATTTGTTCCCATTCTTCTGAGGATTCTCCATACTGTTTTCCAGAGTGGTTGCACTAATATGCAATCCCACCAACAATGTTTTAGAGTTCCCACTTCTCCACATCCATGCCAGCATCTGTTGTTGTTTGTGTTTTGAATGATTGCTATTCTAGTTGGAGTTAGGTGAAATCTCAGGGTAGTTTTGATTTGCATATCTCTGATTGCCAATGATGTTGAACATTTTTTCATGCATTTATTGGCTATTTGAATTTCTTCTTTCGTGATATGTCTATTTAGTTCACTTGCCCATTTTTTGATTGGATGAGTTGTTTTATTAGTGTTGAGTTTCTTGAGTTCTCTGTATATTCTAGATATTAGTCTTCTATCAGTGGTATAGGTGGCAAAAAATCCCTTTCTGTTGGCTCTCGATTGAGGTTCTTGACAGTTTCCTTTGCTGAACAGAAGCTCTTCATTTCACCCAATCCCACAGATTGATTCACCTTTTGGTTTGTTGTGTCTTTGGGGTCTTGTTGAGAAAGTGTTTACCTGTGCCTGTGTGCTGCAGTGTTGGACCTATGCCCTCTTTGAGGAGCCTTAAGTTCTCTGGTCTAATTTCCAAGTCTTTGATCCATCTTGAATCGAGTCTTGTGCAGGGTGAGAAAGTGGGATTAATTTCCAGTTTTCTGCATATGATTAACCAGTTTTGCCAACACCATTTGTTGAACAGGCTATCTTTTTTCCAGTGTATGTTTTTGGCCCCTTTGTTAAAAATCAATTGGCTGAAAGTGTGTGGACTTGTTTCTGGGTCTTCTATTCTGTTCCATTGGTCTATGTATCTGTTTTTTTTTTGTGTGTGTGTGTGTGTGTGTGTGTGTGCCAGTACCATGCTGTATTTATTACAATGGCTTTGAAGTATAAAGTCAGGTATTGCAATTCCTCCTGCATGGCTTTTGTTGCTGAGAACTACTTTGGCTATTCTGGGCCTTTTGTTATTCCAAATAAATTTAAGGACTGATTTTTCTATGTCTGTGAGGAATGATCTTGGTGGTTTAATGGGCATTGCATTTAATCTGTAGATCACTTTTGGAAGTATGTCCATTTTGATTATATTTATTCTGCCTATCCATGAACATGGAAGATTTTTTCATCTTCTAAGATCTTCTTTGATTTCTTTTTTCAGTGTTTTATAATTTTCTTTGTAGAGATCTTTTACCTCTTTGGTTAAGTTTATTCCTAAGTATTTTTTTTTTTTGTGGGTGATCTTGAGTGAAAGTGTTTTCTGAATTTCTTTTTCAGTGGGTTTATGGTTGGTGTACAGGAAAGCTTCTGACTTTTTAAGATTGATTTTATATCTAGACACTTTGCTGAATTTGTTGATCAGTTCTATAAGCCTTTTGGTTGAGTTTGTTGGGTTTTCTAAATATAGTATCATGTCATCTGCAAGATTTCTTGACTCTATTACTTCAGTCCTGGAGGCCAGCATCCTTAAGCCTCTCTCTGCTCCAGCTTTACGGCACCATGTCCTCTTCATGTGTTAAATCTCCCATTGCCTGTCTCCTGTTAGGGCACTTATAAAAGCATTTAGGGTCTACTTGGTAATCCAGAATAATATTCTCCCTTTAACATTTTTTATTTTTCTTTTTATGAAAATAATTTTATTGATTGTCTGACATTCTAACACATTTCCACCATCACATATTTGACCAAGTGCCTGTTATTGAGCTTTTAAAGTTTTTAACTATAATGTTCATTATAAATTATGTCTCATTGGATTTTTGTGCCTATGATATTTTTCGGCACTTAATTCTGCATTTTTAAATTTTTTTATTGCTGCATTGTAGTTGTACATCTTAATGGAGTACAAGATGGTACAGGCATACATGCACACATCACCCAATTCACCCTTAATTCCTACCCCATTCCCTCCACCGTCCCTCCTTCTCATGCTTGGCTTAGTAAAAATTCTTAATCATATTGACAAATATACTTTTCCAAATTAAATAATATCTGTAGGCTCCAGAAATCAGGGCCAGATATCCTGTGTCACCATTATTTAGTCATAGACAGGAGGCAAACTAGAGTATGTTTTTAGCTAGTAAAATTTTCTTCCTCTGAAATTTCAAGACATTTTGGTCTAGTGTTAGATTTTGTCAGTTATTTTATTTTGTAGGCACTTTGTGGGTAATTTAATCTAGAAATTAATGAAATTTATTTCAAAAAGGGTTTAGTGAATTTTGAACTTTATTCCTCCTGTATTTTTCTTTTTATCTTTTAAATAAATTATTACTAGTTAGCTATTGACCCTCCTAGGTCTTTCTAGGTAGATCCTCTTATTTATTTAATATATTTCCTTATGCTTTTCGTTTATTGAAATTTTGCTCTAGTTCTTGAGACATTTCTTCAACTTATCTTGTAACTTGTAACTCTCCCACTGATATTTTCTATTTCTGATATTAAAATTTTATTATCTAATATAGTGTTCTTTCTTTTTATAGCATCCAATTCTTGTTTCATGACCACAGTCATTTTTTTCTTCTCTGAGAACTTTTTAAATTATTATTTTAAACTTTCTGTACCATTTTTCTTTTCCAAATTTGTTTTGTTTACTCTCCCCTTTCTTTTTACTATAGGAAGAGTCATCGACATCTGGGTATTTACTCATACTTACTGATCAGGTAATAAAAACTTAAAAGGTTATGAACAAATAAGAGTCAGCTTTTTAGCTGGGTAACCTCTGAGTGACAAGTTTTCCAAGTTTCTTTCTCTTTTCCATATTGGTAGCCTTTCTTCTCAGAAATCTTACAGCCTCTCCCTGGGGTTGTGAGCCAGGTCCAGCTAAATGTAGGAAGGGGCCTGGCTTTACCGCTTCAGGGGCACACTCCTCATTGTCCCTTAATTAGGCTGCTTCTCCTTGGAGACCAGCAAACAGACTCATTTTACCTAAGTTAACTTTCCTCAGGTTCATTCTCAGCACAGTATAAATTTCCACCTCCAATCACTGAGACATTTGGGGGTTCAACAGTGCTCTGTTGGTCTTTTCTCAGTCTAGGGCCATCTCTCTTCTTCCTCCCACACACCATACACTTGTATTTCAGCTCTGCTTTCAAACATGTTACCTCATTTGCTATGTGTCTTCTCTTCCATTTCCCAAAAAAAGAACCTTGTGAATTTATATCCATTTTTTCACCCTATACTGTTTGTTTGTTTGTTTGTTTAAATCATGTTTTGGGAAAAAGCAGAGATAAAACATGGATTCAATTTATCCTATTTAACTTTAATCCGAAATACCAGTATATGTAGCTTCAAATCCTTCATCCGAGTTCTGCTGTGCCAAGCTTAGTCTCTCTTCTGGTAGTAAGTGGAGAGAAGTCCAGGGTTTGGGCTGTGTGCCTTCACAGTTTTGTTTCCCTAGCCCACCTCTGGGGAGCATATACTTGAACAAGAAAGAGAATCAAACTCTTACACACACACACACACACACACACACACACACACACACACACACATTGCCCTAGTATAAATTGTAATTTTAAGTATTAATTTAATACTGTACATTTAGATCTCTTAGAATCAAAATTCTATAAATATAGATCTCTTAGAATCAAAATCTAAACTTAGATTTGCAGAAAATCAAACTATATTTTTAAAATTTCTCAAGGAAATTTTATATGTGTATACTTAAGTTTTTGATATTAGAAGACACATTTATTTTCTATTTCATTCTGAAAAAAAAGGGCATTTGGGTTATTTAACAGAGGGTAGGTCTTCCTTGAGAATAAACAGAATGGGAACATTCTCACATTCACAGAATCTAAGTGTCCCACCAAAGGCTCCTCGTCACATACAGAATGATTTCTCCCAAAGGGAAACCCAGTTTCCAATTCAAAAGCTTCTCCTTCTATCATGAGGGATAACAATTTTTTTTTCTAGTTTCAAATAATGTAAGAGCCAGTCTTCTCTGCCCATTTAGTTGCACACAAGTGCATTAAGAAGACAAGAGTGGGGGCAGGAGAGATCATTCTAAGGTTGAAGGAGGATCTGAATCCAATTTGGAGATCAGCCTGAAGCAGCTTGAAGGATCTTGCTCCCCAGCTGTCACCGACAGCCACATAGTCTTCCCTTGTGCTGTGTTGTCACTTTCTTCTTGAGCATTCGCTCTGGTCTTTCAATTCCAACTATCAATGCCCTGAATCTGCCAGTATGAATCCTGGAGCAAGCTAGTATGGTTGGTAGCTCATGATCGCTGTCCAAATGGGCAGGGAGCTGTGCTTATAGCCACCCCATTGAATCAGCTATGCTTGGGTCACTTGCTGATCTCAGGTTAAGTAGAAGCCACCCCTGCACCATAGGTAGTGGTGTTTCTTGGGAGAGGGACCCATATAAGTTTGCTGGGAATGCTGACCATACATCACAGACTAGGACCTTCAACAACAGAAATTTATTCTCTCAAATCCTAGAGTCTTGAAGTCCAAGGTCAAGGTGCTCTTTTCTGAGGAATCTCCTGGGCTTGTATATGATCACCTCTTTTCTGGGTCTTTATACTGTTTTCTTCCCTCTGTTCATCTTTATGTCTATCTTCTAATGGAAGCAGTCATATTGGAGTGAGGCTTAATCTAATGACCTTATTTTTTGTTATTGTTTTTAAATATTCTTTTCTTGGTGCATTATAACTAAATAACATAATGAGGTTCAAAATGATAGAAACATATGCACACAGAACTCTGTGTGCTTTCCTCTGGATCCCACTCTACTCCCTCCTCCTGTACATATTATTAAGATTGGTGGTAATAACTTCATATATGAACATAACATTGAACATAACATTATTTGAACTGCCTCCTTCATCAGATCTCCCTTCTCCCTTCCCCGCTTTCTTTCCCAAATCCTCTTCCACTCTTCTTCTGGCATTTCTCCTTATTTATCTGAAGTCTCTTTTATAATTTCTCACTAGCTTCCACAGAAAAGAGGGAACATATGAACCTTCACTTTCTGTGTGTGGCTGATCTGACTTAGCCCAATATTCTCTGATACAGCTCTGAATGAGGTCACAATCTGAGTTGCTGGGGGTGAGAACTTCAGCATACAGAGGTTAGAGGAATATGCATGGCTCAACCTCTAACAGCCTCTATATGACCTGAGCTGCTTGATCCAGAAGAGAACTTTTGGGGTTCAGCCATCATCACTGGTCCTGTGCCACTTTCGAGTTCAATTATAGCCCCATGTAACAAATGTGTATTTACTGAACTAGATGGAATAGAATTTTCTAAGATTTGAACCACTCATAGGTATCATAGGTAGGACCAGGCTCAATAAATTCCTCAGATAAACTGTTTTATGATCCCATTCCATTCCAAGAGACACAGATAACTATTTGTTTAAAAATATTTTTTTCAGCTCCCATCCCCAGGTTGTGGTAGTCTACCTCAAGGTTTGAGGTCTAAGTCATAATTTTTCAAATTATTTATGAATGTGTTCTTCAGAAAAGACCAAGAAAAGTTGACAAGTCTTGTGAAGTCAAGATAAATGACACCTTCTGCTCCCTTTCATCTGTAAGATCCATTACTCTGTCAAAGGAGTAATTTAGATGGCTGTGATTTGTTCCTCAGAAAGGTATTTCAGTTCTTCCAGCACTCTCTCCTTGGGTGTGGTGATCAGCAAGTTCAGTGCATAGTTAGAAAATATCTCCAAGAGAACTAGAAGTAAAAAGAGAGTCAAGGTCATAGTAAGTAAAGTTGGCCTTGGATTTGCCCTTTTTCTAGTGTTTTTCTCATGATACGTGCTACAAATCTCTATGGTGGGACAAGGGTAGACTCTGTGGGAGGTTGCGGTCATTTTCATATTTATAGAAAAAGTTGCACGCTACATCAATTTGGTTAGTTTACATTATAGAAAGATAAAGCACAACATACATGTTATTGTTATCTGAGATTCAGAATTTCCCATATTAAAACTGCTTGTTTGGGTCTACCAATAAATATGAAATCAAAAGTAAGATAAGGACTATCATTAAGAGGCAGTAAATGGAGGCTGAGACAGGAGGATCACAGGTTTGAGAACAGCTTCAGCAACTTAGCAAGACCCCCAGAAATTTAGTGAAAGCCTATTTCAAAATTTAAAAATAGGGTTTGGAGTGTAAGTTGGAGGTAGAATTCTCCTGAGTTCAGTTCTCAGTTCCCCCACCAAAAAAAAATAAATAAATAAAAAAAATAAAAAATTGAGAGAGACAAAACTAAAAGGAAGAAAATATCTGAGATTTCTGTACATTGCATTTTTGTGCCAGCAAATGTGGTACCTGGCTGGATCAAAAGCCTTTGAAAAAACTCCTACGGGACATGAGTAGGCTGATTTTCCTACAATGGCCATGCATATTTCTTGGCATTTTAAATTTCACTTAGGCATGTGTGTGTGTGCACATACACATATGTTGTATATGCATGTGTATATATACATATATATATATATATATATACATATGTTATATGTGGATATACGAGTATGTGTATGTATTCTCTCGTGCATTTTTTTCAAGAAAAATTTAAAGTAAAACAGGTTACATATCATTTTTATTTCCTGAGCTGCTCTTCTTTTTAAAAGAGATTTACTTACAGGATATTAGCAATTCTGTGCCCACATCACTTTACACTCAATTCTCTCATGTGTCTTATGACATTGTATTGTAAACATTTGATTACATTCCATTTCTCTCCTGTAGAATTTAAGTCATACTAGACTCAAATAAATCTTATTTCAGATATAAGCAAATATAGGCCTTGGCCAAAGCGCTTATTTGTTTACTATTACATATGGAGCTTTTCAACTTAGAGAAGTAATTTTTTTTTCAGATTTAGTCCTATAGCATTTGGTAGCACTTTTATTTTCAATACATTATGATAGAATTATGGCTGATGTTTAAAATCAAGAAACAACCAAGATGAGCCTTCTCAACTCAAAAGCAATGGGCAGAATGGACAGTAAGGACACGCTGGGATTTAGATTCTGTTTCGCCTCATTCTTCATGCAGCTACTAGTTACCGCACTGTCCACTTCAGGATTCACCTTTCATATCAGCTCAGCTGCTGTGCGGCCCTTGCAGCATGAGAAAGCTCCATCTCCACAGGAACAAAGAGAGCACTATTTGAGACAGCTGCTTTTCTTATTTTTAAAACAATGTATTCGATTGTCAATCCTGAGCTCGCCCTGAGTGTGGAGATGATAAGAAAATTACATCTCTTTCCTTTGCTGGTCATAGAAGAGAAAAGTCACTCCCACAGCAAACGGGAAATGTGGTGCCATGGATTCATTTCCTTTGCCCCTGCAGCCTCCCCTCCTTGGCTCACCTGGGCAAAATTCTTCTGTGCTTGTAACTTCACATCCACACGACCATGTCAGGTACCAACCTATTCCCTTATTAGGTTGTTGAGTGGAATCGGCACCTGTCTCTGGACTCCTAGTGTCTTAATAGAATCTGTAGGATGCTGGCCTCTCAGCATCCTAATAAACAGTCAAAAGTTGGCCGATGGCTGAGCAAGTTCGTTAGTGATGAGAAACGCACATGATTGTCTCCTTTACAGTCTCGGATCAGGCTTGCTTCAGCCTGCTCCAGCACCCCTGTTTACCTCACCCCAAGAAAAGAGAGCAGGGGACTCTTGGCTATCCTGTCCCCAGTGACTATCAATTCATAATGTGAATCAATGACAGAGACACATTCACACGTACTTATTTGGGGTCTTCTCTTTTTTCTCCAGTGTTTCATCCCAACCAGACACTATACCCATGCTTTCCTCCTCAGCTGCCACAAGGAAGAGCCAAAGACCCTATATCCCTGCCTGCTCTTTCTCTTGGTGTGCCTTCCTTTTATATTAGTAGGAAGAACTCCCTCACATTGCCACTCTTCCTGGCTTTCTGCCCCCTCAACCACCTTTTTGCACAGAGGTTGCCTGCTGGTTACTGTGGCAACCAAGCTGTTCGAAGCAAATGTGTTCTTTGCTGTTACGTTCTTTGAGGTAGACATCACACATTCATTCATCAAACATTTAAGGATCTGGCATGTGCTGTGATCCAAGAATGGGATCAAAAGGTCCAAGAGACTTGGCCTTGATTTTGAAAGCCTCTCTGCAGGTATTTTGGGCAGAATAAGAAATAGGGGTGCCCTTGACCCAAAAAGCCCTATTCTAAGCCTACAAGCAGAAGTAGTAGAAAAATGGGGAAGCAGGCAAAGAAGACAGTCTAGGCTGTGAGGAAAGGAACCCTGAACTCCAGGCTAGCTTTTTAGGATAGATTTCCTACCTGGAAGAGGTTGTCACAAAAGACCTGGGGCCCATTCTTCCTAGGGGACAACAGATTAAAGCAGATTAAAGCAACACCATATTTATCCCCTCAACCATTTCTCCATGTCCTGATGGCATCTGAGAAATGTCTCAACTTATAACCACATAGTCAACAACCCCTCCCCTGGCCTAAAAGATGTCACACTGCAGCAACATGCCTGCCTTATGGATAAGTATAACCTGGTCAAGCTCTGTGAGATCCCACACTCTCCTGGGAGGGGTAGAGGGAGTGAATTTAGACCAGGCGTCATTACATACTTGCTGCAGGAGACACTCTACAAAACCCCAAGATGAGCTGTCATTCTTACTGCCACACCAGTCTAGGGACAAAGAAGACACTTCTATTACACAACTACAGTAAAACACTAATGTGTAGACAATAGCCTCCCTGAGCTAAGAATGATCTTGGCACCCTGTGCTCCTAAGAGGTTAGGCCTAAGCTCAGTAACATATTCATGGACTCCCCTGAGCCAACAGGTGGCAGGGGCTTATCTACCATCTTGTATGCAGGTCCCCTTTTCTAACCTGGGCATATTATTTTCTTCACTCTCAGAAAATTTAAATGTCCAGGGAACTCTATTCTTCCTAAGAGCCATTTGTGTAATCCCAGGAATGATTTAAAAATATAGAGAAGAATTGGGAGCACGTGGATGGAGTGGAAGAGCCAATAGACAAAGTCCAATGGCCTTGGAGCCACGTAAGCACAGTGAGGGATGCTGGCTCAGCATTAACTAACTATACGACATCGGATGAGTTATTTCAGTTTTCTGTGTCTCTCTTTTAAGATATGTAATACATGTTAAACTACTTAACAGCATTAAAATCTTCTTCCTACTATCTTCCAAACAAGCCATGCAGGTACTTGGCTCTTTTGCCTAGTTGGAAGAGTGGACTCTGCTTCTAGGGATTTCTACACTTTAAGCTCTAACAAGAATAATAAAACTTGATTGTATAAATTACTTATTAGATGTATAAATTTTACCATTTAGATGTATAAATATTTGTTAGATGTATAAATTTTATCAGTTATATGTATAAATATTAGAAATAAAACTAGCCACCATAAAAGTGAGCTTTCTGCTGATCAAAATAAGAACACTCTGCTACATATGGCATTGTGACGGCTGTTTGCAACCAGCCACCTTTGTTAAATCTGGGAAATGAGTGTAGACCATTCTTTCTCATCCCCCACATTCAAATGTTGGCCATGCCTTCTCTCAATTCCAGCTCCCTTGACTGTAGATTCTCATGTTCTATCTGCTTCTTTTGATCTATTCCCACTGCAAACCACTCTTCATTTCTGCTCCCACGCTTAACCTTACAAAGAATCAAAACTCTCACCCCTTACCTGATGACACCCATCGTGGGACTGAATGTCCTAGATGGAAGTCCAAACTCTTTTCAGGGCACACCAGCCCTTAATTAACCCTGACAGTTTTCAGTGCCACTCCTGATATGTTTCAGAATGGGCTGCTTGCTTCTAATAAAATAATCTTCAAATATGTTTACTTAGAAGCAGATGATTTCTCCAAAGGAAATAAAATTTAAATTCCAATTTTTTGCCAGGCGTGGTGGCGCACGCTTGTAATCCCCGCACTTGGGAGGCGGAGACAGAAGGATTGCGCTGGTTCTAAGCCAGCCATTCTGGCTTAAGAGACCCTGTTTCCAAAAATAAAATAGGTCTGGGAGTGTAGCCCAGAGGTAGAAGGGCGTCCAGGAACCCCAGTACCACCAAAATAAATAAATAAATAAAAATATAATCCAGTATTTCCAATATAGAGAAATAAACACGTTTGGGTGGCCCTGGTTGAGCTCTGGGGTGGAATCTCAAGCTGCAGGGCAGTGCCTTCCATTGTTCCTGCACAAAGAGATTCCATGTAGCCACCTTAAAAAAAAAAAAAAAAGATTTCACAAAAATCTGAATTTTCTCAACTTGTGACCATTTGTTGTGGCCTTTTTATTTTGTGCCTTATCTCAAAATCCTCTTTTTTCTTTTCTTTTCCACACCATCTGTGTGAAAAATACCTCTTCATCCTTTAGTATTCAGTCCAAGCTTTATCCTCCTGTGCAAATCCTTTGCTGGCTACCTGGGCAAAGTCAGGGGTCTATTTCTTGTGATTGCTTGGGAATATCCTTATCTATTCCATAGACTGAGCTGCTGGAAGCCAGGAGAAATGTGTGATTTATCTTTGTGTCTAGACCACAGTGGATCATAAATATTTGGGGAGCTAATAATATATAATTCATAAACTTGCTAATTATTTTTCTTCTCTAAAAGCAATCAGTACACAGGGCTTAGTTCAGATGATAAGGATGCTTGTCCATATCCAAATACATATGTATTTATAGATGTGTATATGCCTTCTTTACATCCACAAATACATATTGAACTCACTGAAATTGTGTTTCTGCATAAATGTTTAGGCAGTATAATAACATTTTAAAGCACTCAATTTTCATATCATTTATTTTCTCTTTATATTCACCATGCTCAGTAAAATCTTGCCTCCTAGAGCTAAATGTTTTATTCTCCTCCTATGTTTAGTCCTTCCTTTGTTTCTGTGCAGTTATGTTTAAAGATTTGTAGGAACACAATGATTCTTTGATGCATGCTGAGTTATCAGAAGAACTCCAGCTATAAATTGGGAAAATGGAGGAAAATGGTCTGACTCCCGAGGTTGCTGATGACTCTTAGGGAACTAAACGCAGTGGATCATGGCATAGATTCTGGATGTGCAGTTCCTAGATTTTAGACCTTATACAAAAGAGCCTTCATAATAGCAAATTTTGTTCATTAAGCTAAAGTGCTTAAGGTGAATTCATGGCGGAAACCTCATTAAAGGCCAATAAAGAAAGAAGCTCTCACATTGATATTTTAAAGTAAATGATGGGTTTATTTCTTTTGTCTTGATCATGGTGCAACCTTGAATTGGTTGATGGATTTTCTCCTGTGTCTTTTGTTAGCACCAAATGAAAATAATTTCAGAAAGGCACCTGATTAGTGTTATTTGAAAGAGAAAATCATTGACACACTTTCAGAAGCAACTTTATGTCCTCCCATTCATTTTTATAAACAATAAATTAAATTACCTGTTGGGATCTATGTGAGGCTTTTTTCTTTTTATTGAAGACTCTACATGCATTGCATGAAAACGATTTGATGGAACAGGTTCTCATGGGGTAGATTTATATACTGTGTGCTGTTTTCTGTGCTTTGTAGATGTAAAGTTTTTGCATCCTCTTCTTATATTGACAGTGGGTTAGAGAGGGGAGTGTATAATATATCGTTTATGATATTTAAATGTCAAACACTCGTTCATCCAGCTAGAGTCCGGCTATATATAACTGTTCCCATTAAGTCTGTCTTATCTGTGCCTCAGTTGGAAATGTCAATTAAAGAAGGAATCTAATCTCATTAGAAAAGCTCAGTGGCAGAGCCATGATATTCACATTTATCTGTCAAATTGTGTTTCTTCCCACATTTTGATGTTTTAATTAAACCTTGATGTGCCTTGGCAGAATTTTTACTGACGGACACAATCCTCTAATGTAGTCTTCCTTTTGTTATATGTTCATTAAGACTTCATAAGTGCATGGATGCTTGCAGGTATCATATCATCTTTGGTTTGATATATTAATAATTCACTTATTGTCATCATTTCTTTCCAAGAGAGTGCTAGCCAAAGCACTGTAGAAATAGGATCAGTAGCCATCTTTAATATTAGATATTGGTCTATTTGCTAAGCCATCAAATTCTTGGAAAACAATGATCAGTTCTGAAGAAATTGTCTCTCATCATACGGTTAAGTTTTATGCATGTTAAAGACTATTTTCTTGTACAAGAAAGAGACTTGTGGTTTTTCTGTAGAGAAAAAAACCTTCAACAATCATAACAATAAACCTAAGCAAATCCTAAATCACTTAGCATAATAGAACACAATTACTTATATCTTCAGTTTATAAAACTTTGTGGTAGGAAAATTACAAACCACAGAGTTATCATCTGAAAACAAATGAGGTGTGGGAGGATGGAGTTGAAGGGTAGTGTTTATTTTTAATAGAAATAAGCATTTTTGTGCCAAATTACTCTGTATGCTTCTCTAATTGAAATGATCTTTGTACATTGGGATATTAGAAAGGTGAAATTAAGAGCTAAGTTGTTTTCTACAAGTTCTTTAATATTTTCTTATCTAGAAATATTTAAGCAGTTTTAATTTTTGAGATAGCAGATTTGGATAGCAGAGGTTAAGCAATGACTTCACACATACATGCATTTGTCCAAATACTAAACTATTTTGCTCAATATAAAAAATAGTCTATTTTCTACCATATATAATTTGCAGGAATCTGGGTAAAATAATTATTTGCTCATCTTTCTCTTATATTTTAATTTTTTTCTTTAATGTACCTTTTTATTGGTTTTTCTACATGAATGCTCCAAAAAATATTCTGTTTTAAACTCCATTTCTGTGTACCCAGAGATACTATGTTCTGGAACAATAGATGTTCAGGTTTTGAACTTTGGGTAACATAAGTGTCAGCATTTGACCCCATTCAATACTTTTGAAATGAAGTCTTCATATGTGTATAGAAATATGAGTGGAAGCGGGCCTGGCAGACTTGTCTGGAAATTGTAGAGGATTCTCCAAGCCTAAGAATGAACTTCTCAGTGAGTACATATTGGTGAGGGGCAAGAGGAGTACTACTTGATCCGAGAAATAGACTCCCTTGCAAAGGCAGGCTGTTGCTTGACAGAGGACCAGACTTTGAATGACTCCTGGATGTGAAGTGTCCCATTGTGATGTCAGCCCTGCACTTAATACCCTTTCATACTCTTGATACTTGAGCTGACAGCTCTAACCTGTTATCACGGGGTAGTGCAGCTCCATGACATGAAATGTACAGCTAATTACAACGCACTTCATAGTGACGCATGACAGTGAGGATGCAAGGAGAAGACCCATCTGAACTAGAAGCTGCTGCATGCATTCACAAGCTGCTTCCCAAGAGAGTGGCAGTTGAAAAGTCTGAGATGAGAGAGGAAGAGAGGCAGACAGACATGTTTATATGGTATATATGCAACACATATATGTGCAATACATACTACTCTATACCTATATATATATATGTGGCATGTCTCACACACACATAAACATGTTAGTACAACTATTATGATTTTGTTCCCTAGCTTGCTGCAAAGGCATATGGGTAAAAAAAATCAATACATGAAATGTATTCAGCACACAGCATTTAGAAGTAATCTATTTGACAGGGAGGAGCTGGTTCTCAGAATGTGACAGTCTACTGTTTTTTAATAGGTAAGTGTCATTGAGCTATTGTTCTCTCTTTCATGATTCCAAAATAAACCAATGCAAAGTGATAATGCAGATGAAGCCAATCATTTTGGCCTTAACTAGACTGAGTATTGATTATTTACTTAAGTTGACAGTTATATGGACATAGTTCATTTCTCTTCTTACCTCATTTTTGTCACATATAAAACAAAAACGAGACAACTGATTATGAAAGGAGGCTGAAATATTAAATAAATGGCAAAGAAATGTGGAGGATCAAAATCCACCTTGTATTCGGTTGTTGTACTCAAGTTCTATGATAACAACATTTTTATGGTTTTAGTTAATCATTTCTGTGGTAGGCTCCATTCCATCAGCATAGAACATTTGTGTTATATACCACAGAGATGACAAGTACAACACAAAGTCACTAATTTGACTAATATATATTGAGCATCAACACATCTGAGGCCTGGTGCAGTAGGGATCTTCCATTGTGTAGGTGTAGTGCCTGTACCAAGTCCTCCACTTGAGTGGATGGACGTGTAAGAACGACTATATGGGAAAGAGGTGGAATTATTTCCCAAGTACATAAAGCATCATCTCTTAAACAGACACACAATGAGAAAGATAACAACTCTTGCATTCCATTCCTGTTTTTCTCATTTACCCAGAATAATTTCCCCAAACTTCCAAGGAGCTGAGAAACCCAATCCACATTCATGTCATGTTGCTTAAATGCTCTGCCAAATAGTAAGGGCCAGAGAGCCATTCAGAGAATGAGATGTTCAGAATGCATTGCAGGTTCTCAGTTAATGACATCGACAAAAATCACAGGTATATAGCTTTGGGGTTATATTTTAAAACTGAAAATAATTTCATTTTTTGAGTGTACAACTTTACTTACCTAAGTTATTACTTTCCCATTGGAAAAGTAACCCATCATTAAATTTTCATACAAGGAATAAGGCGCTTGCCTGCAGTTACACACAGCTCATCACTGCAGTTTCTCATTACCATGCACGTCTCCTCCAATGTGGGCTCTCATTTCCCTTACAAACGCAGCTCGAAAAGCTTCCCCTTTGCCTATTTATTCAAGCAAATGATGACCTTTCAAGCCACAAAAATAACTGTCACAAGCAGGTAGATAATTTTATTGATGTGAAGACCAAACTATGCTTTATTTCACAGCAAAATGTTTATTCTATTTTTTAAAATAATTATAGTTTATTACCTGTGCAAATAGTGCTGAAATGGTGCTTAGTGAAGTTCAGAAGTCAAAGCTCTGCAAAAGATGTCTTGAGTTCTGGTAGTGTTTACTGAACCTAAGGTAACTGAACCTATTTGGTGGCTTCAGTGCTCTGTCTTGTGTTGGTTAGGTACCTCTCAGAAGTTCGATAATCTTTTAAATTGTTTTTGTTTTAATTTAGTACTTCCAATAATATTTCCATTTGTGTGTGTGTGTCTGTGTGTGTTTGTGTCTGTGTGTGTGTTTGTGTTACTAGGAGCTGGACCCATGGGAATTCTATCTCTGAGCAACACCCCAGCTCTATTTTATTTTCATTTTGACCCGAAGTCTCACTTTGTTGCAGAGGGCCAGGCTGAGTTGCTTAGGCATTGATCCTCCTGTCTCAGCCTCCCACGTACTTGGATTACAGGCATGCACCACCATGCCTGGATGTAGTTCCAATCCTAAGACATTTAATTCACAGAATAGCCCCTTCTGTCAAGAAAACTATGCTAAATACACACAATAGAGTTCTATTTGGCCATAAAGAGAACAAATTCATTCATTTGAAGGGAAATGGATGGAACTGGAGAATGCCATGCTAAGTGTCATTAGTGTCAGAAAGTCAAGGGTGGTGTGGTATGTTTTCTTTCACTCATGGAAGCTAGAGAAAAATAAGACACATAAGAGATTTAAAATAATGTGGTGGCGCATGCTTGAAATCCCTGTGCTTGGGAGGCAGAGGCAGGAGGATCGCACAGGTTTGAAGCCAGGTTTGCTGGCTTAAGAGACCCTGGTTCCAAATAAAAACAAAATAGTTCTAGGAGTGTAG
The DNA here is from genome assembly GCF_963383645.1 of Muscardinus avellanarius. Taxonomy (NCBI): domain Eukaryota; kingdom Metazoa; phylum Chordata; class Mammalia; order Rodentia; family Gliridae; genus Muscardinus; species Muscardinus avellanarius. Next base: position 188,063,391 of record NC_137787.1, read on the forward strand.
CCTGGAGGTAGAAGGGTTTCCAGAAACCCCAGTACCACACACACACACACACACACACACACACACACACACACACACACAAATAATAATAACGCAGAGAGAGACCTGTAGGGTAGCTGAAGGGGGTTAGGGGAAGGAGTTAGAGAGGGGAAGAGGGAGGCCTGAAGAGGAAGATAGTTCAAATGGTACTGCGGCAATACCTGAAGGTATATACTACCCAACTCGCTAACTCCTGGGGTGGGGAGGGAAGTAGGGTGGGATGTGAAGGGAAACACACAGAGAATGGGATGTGTGCATGTTTTTTTTATCATTATTGGACCTTCCTATGCTCTATAATATACTAGTAGAATAGTTTTAAGAGGAAGAAGTTTGTTATCTGTGCGACTAAATAATAAAGTTGGAAGGCTTACTGATAGAGCAAGCACTGTTATGGTCCAGAAAAAATTAGTCTCTCCTGTTTGTTTGGCCTGTAATCATTACCCTATATAACATGATAGCGCTGCGCTTAGTTTGTACAGTGTGGAGGGAGACCTGGATGCTAACACTGTATAATATCGGGGGTGGGGGATGGGATTCCAAGCTATACATTACACATATATTTTATTAGACATCTATTGTTCATAGTTGCTTTCCATTTTCTTCCCATCCTGAAGTCCAATACATGTGATAATCAGATATATTAAAATGTGGGTTTGGGTATTTAACATTCACTGGAGATAAAAGTGTAATTTAATTTATGCGTGCTTGCTGTTCTCTTTCCTCAAGCCCTCTTCTCTTCTTTTCATTAAAGAAACACTAAACAAATACCAACTCTAGACTGAAAAAGCCAGAAGAAACTCAATATTTTTTACAAATATAATAGCAAAAATGTTCATTTTTTGAATATTTCCAGAATAATAAATACACAAAATAATTCTGCTAAAAATAATCAGTACAGTGAGTCAAATTTATACCCTCCACCTCCAGAGAATAAATTATTTTATCCACAGCAGAATATTTATGTGGTTTCAAGGCCAGCTATTAAAAGTTTTCTTAGAGTAGAAACTTCTGATACATGATGAGAAAGAAAGAAAGATAGATGAGAGAGAGAGAGAGAGAGAGAGAGAGAGAGAGAGAAGAGAGAGAGAGAGAAAGTGTGTGTGTGAGAGAGAGGGGAGAGACGGTGTGTGGGAGAGAGGAGAGATATGATAGAGATAGAAAGAAAGAGAGAGAAAAAGAGGGAGAAATAGAGAGAGAGACTTGGTCATAGTTGGCTGAAAGTCAATTACTTTGAATTTAGTTTGTAACACATCTAGACGGGATGAATTTAAAGTCTGACTACAATATGCAGAATGTCTTTAAACATGCTCACAATGGCACTCACTTTGGTGTTTTGTATTTATGGCAAATGAAAGCAGAAATGATTATATACTTCCAACCCACTTATAACAAGTTTCTGAAAAAAACCCTGAAGCAATTTCCATCCGTAAAATGATCTGGTAGCGTACACGTCAATCCAAGAGCAGTGCACATTACGGGTGCCATGTATCTAAATAGTATCCTGCATGAGGACAGGTGTGGTGGTTAGTGGTGTTAGGAACAGAGTAGGAAAGGATATGGGTGGGTGTTGCCAAGGATTGGGACTCCGTCTTTCTAGGCATATGGACAATAAATAAGAACAAGCCAATGAGGCACAGTGACTGGCCCAGGGCAAATTTTCACTAAAAAATGACCAGAAAACTCACCGAGTGCTGTGTGCATGTACATCACTCTCATTATGAGCAGCATTATGATGTGAAACTATACTGTACCAATAAAAGTATTAAAGAAACGAACCCCCCCAAAAAAAAGTCTAAGACAACAAATGGGATAGTCAAACCCTGGTTTAGTCCTCATTTGCCTAAGTTTGATAATCAGTCTATGACTAGAATGGACTGCCGCTGGCTGCAGACTTTTCAACCTCTCTTTATTGGAGCTGAAGTAGACTGAGGGAGCTCTGCTGGATGCTCTGATTTTATCAAGTGATTTAACTTTTGATGGGTTATAATTGATGTGATTTATGTGATCTCATGCCATGGGGTGGGGGGGTCATGAAGAGCTAGAGCTAGTTACCTCTGCATGCAAAGGTTGGCAGATAGAAGGCGCTTTCTTCCTGCTATTTTCCATTGCTGCCTACACCTTTTCAGGTCTTAGGAAGGATACTGCTGAAGGAATAACAGAGAAGAGATGCTCACTTGATATAGAGGTTTATTTTAACCCCAGCAGCTGTCAGATCCACAACCTCTGAATTTAAGAGTGTTTTCGATAATGAGTTTCTTCTGAACTTATGAATCTGTCAGTTGTGTATGAGCTTCCTGTGCTCTAAGGTGACCTATTTAGCATGATGAACTATATTTATAATCTTCATTAAATTGGCTGCCCATCACTTTGCAAAGGGCCACACTTCATGTCGCTCACGTAGGTTGAAAGACACTGTGGTCAGCTTGGGGGACATCAACTGCCCGTTACCTAGGGCTCCCCACTCAAAGCATTTCTCTTTGAAATCCCACAGAGATTCGGTCCTTGAGGCCTTTCCTCTCTCTCCAGTCCAAAGAGGCACCATATTTGAAGCATCTGTTATTTGAACGCTGTGATGGGTGCCTGTATTCAGACTAGAGAAGGAATCACTGATGACGCTGATGTAGCACACTGGATTTTGGTTCACACATTAGAATCAAACTGCATTCTGCCGCTTGCCTATTGTAGGCTAGAGTGAGTGCCTTAACTTCTTTTGAGTCTTAGTTACAGATTCTGTAAATTGAACAGAATCAAAGTACAACTCTCACACGCATTTTCTAAGATTATATGAAATGGCATCTCTTGGGATTAGCATGCATAGGGTCAAGATCCGGGATCTCATCACCACTCCCAGGCCTCATAAGCACCCTGGGAGGGAGATATCACTAACCTCCTTTCAGCTGGTAAAGAGGACAAATTCAAATGTTGGGACAATAAGGTCTGAAATTCTCTCGACTTCTCATATCTTTCCCTCATCTAAATTTTTAAAATATTGATCTGTAGGAAAGTTAACATTTATGATAACTATTTCTGGTGCATTTTATGCAGATGTCATATCTCCTCAACTATTTGGCCAGTGAAATAAAGTCAGGCACAAATTTAGAACTTACACATAGCAGAGACAGTCTCCAAAAATGTGTTAATGGTGGATCAGTCATCAGGTTCATCAATTGCATTTAGGATTTTTTTTCAGAGGCGGGGTAACTGTGTGTGTGACATATGAGAATAAGGATACCTACTTTATAGGCATGAAGGGGGTACAGTACAACCTTTGCTTCATATTTAGAAGCAGATGATGAAAAAAAAAGGAGAGGGGAGGCTGGTCCCTTGGCTAATCTATTCTCTCTTTATTCAGCATCCTGAAGTTTGTTTGTCAATGCATGTTTGTTGAGAAATATATTATTTTCAGCTGGTACTGACCATGCTCACCTCCTTTTTATTTGACTATATGGTGTCTAGTTTTGATTTCTGTCAAAAAAATGACATTGATACCTCAGCTGTGTGATCGATTCACTACCTGGCTGAAGCTTCACAGGAAAGTGGACACAAGTTGGTAAGATTGGTCCATTTTGAGGAAGGCTGTCAGTGTCCTCTAAGTGCTCATGTTTTGAATTTCAGCAAAGAAGAGCTATGATGGATGGTGTGAACAGAAGTCACCTCGTAAGGATGGAACATCGCTAAGTTGTGGATTTGAGATATTTGACTCAGTCGTTCAATCCTTATAAGAGAGCTCGGTGCTATTCCATTCTTACCATATTAGGGTGAAAAGCATGGATTAATCTTTGAGTTAAATGAAATAGAAACTTAAAAGGAAAACAATATCATTTAAAACATACCGGAAACAACTGAAGGACTCCAAACTTTAGGCAGAAGTGCAAGAACACCAGAACATTTGGTTTCATTACTCAGGTTATCATTTATTTGCAGACATAGTATGCTGCGAATGGTTTACTATTCAAAATACAATCAAATCATCTTTGTTTGATAGATTGGTATTTTGAGTTTTCATAACAAAAGCTTTTCTACACACTATTGCACGAATCCCTTCCGACTGGTATTTGAAACTAGATAATGGGATATCCTATAAATATAACACAGACTTCTCTGGGGTGCACCCCAGGACCTGCATGGATCATCTGCAATGAGAGTCATCTCCAAGCAAGGACAGGATGCTGAGGAAGTAACACTGACTCTGGTATCTCATACAATTCACTTGCATTTGACTGAACAGGAGATTACCCATCAAGCATTCCGAGGACTTCTGAAACTGTTGAAGTGCCTTTTTGGGGTCACTTTTCAAAAGTGCCTCTATGCAGTGATCATTACTCTGCATGGGAGCTCGCCAGGGTTAGGGAAATAAGAAAATGCATTGGGAACACAGGAAAAGGCCTTATCACATGTGAAATGGACACATACAAGAGAGAGAAAAAATCTAAATATAGCTCTTATTTTTCCTATTGTTACTGCTTAGCTATGATGATTTTTATATCTTACGTCCCTAAGTTGCAAATAAATACCTAAATAAAATTATTCTAGAGAAATTTAAAAGGCCAAGTGCCTAGAACAGTCCTTGGCACCCAACAGATTCTCAATATTTTCCAATCCCCTTCCTATTCCATCCCGCCAGCATCACATTGGTCAACTATGAAAGTGTCTACACAACAGCAAACAGCACATCGGAAAGTAATAAATCAAAACACATGACTAGTGCCCTTTAATGGATCTGCTTCATTTCACATCTCAGCAAAATGTTTATTTCAAATTAATGTGTCCTGACATAAGGCGGGGGTGTTGTCAGCCAAAATATTTAAATTGCAGCTGCTTTGTGATTGATAAGCTGTCAGAGGGCCATGTGTAAATGATTGCTCTGGCGACAAGCTACGGAAGATAAGGGGTTTTAACTGGAGTATTAAATAGAAGATGGTAGCCAGCTTCCATATGGCTCTTTCCCCACTCGTGTGAGCTCTGGGGTCTCTCTAACATTGCCCAGTGGAATGAGCCCCATCATATCTTTTCTTACTCTTGGTAGCAATATAGAGAGGAGGACAGGACAGGACAAGTGCTTAGAATTTAAATAAACATCATGTTTTAGATTTTTGGCTTTATAAGAAGGCAAAATTAGCCTAGTGTATTTTGAGAGCATACTAGCCAGATCAGGCATCTTAGCTCAATATTTCCTTTACTTTCTTTCCTTTTACTTTCTTTCTCTTTCCTTCTTTTTTGTTGTTTCATTTTTTTCATCCTAGAATGCTGAAACAAACTAAACCCTTGCTCAGCAGAAAGATGATATTAAGAAAAAATAACATATTTGGTGGATGTGTACCCTAAAGAAATTAACCTTTTTTCTCCCTTTTTAAAATTTGTTTTGTGTAGTATTGAGGATTGAACCCAGGGGCATTATACCTCTGAAATACACCCGCAGCCTTTTTTATGTTTTAAAAAACCCTAGCAAGGGTCTTTAGGTTACAGAGGGTCTCATTACATTGTTGAGGTTGAACTCAAACCTGTTATCCTGTCTTCGCTTCCCAAGTGCTAGGATTACAGCCATGTGCCACCACCCCTGGCTAAGAAATTAACTCCTAAGTGAGTTTTGGCTCTTACTTAGTTCTTAAAGTACTATTTTATCTGACATAACTCTTACCCACATCAATCACTATTTGGTGAGTGTCACAGTGTAGAAATTAAGCAAGACAACCACAAGGTCACACAATGTACTAGTGAGAGAAATGGCATTCAAACTTGAATTTAAGCTAAAGGTAGTATAATCTTACTCCAGCTGCCATAACTGAGCTAAATCATGTTTAGAATGACTAAAAAAATTACTTAGAATCTTGAAGAGTGGTCATTTGGTAGTTAGCTAAGAAAGATTGATATTTTTCATATTCATTCAAACAACAAACTTTTTAAGGAAGAAATAATTTACTAATATCTACAGAATTATGTAGACCTGGAGGTCTTGCTGATTTCATGGTATATCCAAGGATACTTGCCACTAATAGGAAGACTACATATTCTGAATATGTTGGGAACTTTAATCAGAGATTGCTTTCAGAGAGCTTGTGCAAATCTTGAAGATGAAAATAATTAAAGTACATTAAGATTCCATACTGAATGATTCAGCAGCATCTATTTCTATATGAATATTAATAATGTTTCATGCAATAACAGATGTTCATTTTTCATTTCTTTTTCTGGCATAGCTATTCTTGGCCAAATTTGTAAACAAAAATGTATATTTTCTTATTCACTTATTTACTAATTTTGGCCTTCTATTAATTCTTTTGTGTTGTATTTATTTATGTCTTACATTCAGAATTATGCAAATCTAAATTGTTACTATAAAAAATTACTGTGTAGGAGAAAATACGTGGTTGTTAGACTGATGCATTTTCTAATGTGCTATTTGAGGGACATTGCACAGTCTATATTTTACCAAGTTCATGTTGCCATTTTTGCTTGAAGAGGCCATTTGTGTCCATATGATGATCCCCATTTGAAAACCTTAGTTTCGTACTCAAGCATCATGACCCCCAAATATTGAGGCCCCTCAGTAATCCAATTTACAGTTTTGTTTTAGTTTCTAAGATGAAATTCAACCTTCTTCTATTTGCTCTCTTTTATGAGATAAAAGTTACAGCTTCTTTCTCTACTGTATAGGCTATAGATAAGGAAGTTGATTGCCTCGTTACACCTGTTTTTAATAAAGGTATGAAAATGGATCCCGAGCTCATTGTTGAAGAGAGAACCGCCTTCTCTCAATAGATATAATTTTACTGAGCCATTGTGTTTGAACATGGCCAGGTTCAGAAGAGCTGCACTGGAGTCGCTGTGTGATCCAGATGGTTTTTGCAGTTTGTTCTCATGGTAGAGGGATGACTGGCCACACACAGAGCTGAGTGGCAACTCTGGCAGAGCTGGCCTGAGACCATCCTTTTGAGGTCAAAGCCGGTGGAGGGCTTCTGCAGCCAGCCTCATTCCCAGCACTTTGGGTTGGAAATGGGCTTTAGCGCCATCTTGGAGTTGTCTTTAAATTGAAATTACACAGGCCCAGACTGGACCCCAAATCCACAGTCACCTCTGCACGCAGCAACTGTTGATAATTTACAGAGCCAAAACTAACTCCAAAAGCAATGGAGGTTCGGCAGTCAGACCCTTCTAGCTGCAGGCATGCAGATCTTTCTTTCCTTTCCTATAGTTTTAATTTTATGGGAAGAAAAAGAAAGCTCCACAAACTTGGCTTATTAAAAAGAGGGGACACAAATACCCATCTGTTAATTTTAACAGAAAATGCAGACAGCCAGAAGCTCAGAGCTGAAATTGGCCTCAAAGTTTTTTTGTTCCAAAGTCTCAGGGACCTGATGTTTGAAAGCATACCTGCCAGGTGGAGGATGTGTCTAGTGAGGAGAAAATCCACTCTATCTCAGGACACTTTTACTCTAAGACAAACTGATGTTTAATTAGTGTTCTTTTTTATTTTGGGCATACAAACAAAATAAAAACAGCAACAATAGTAATGACAAAACTTTTCTGGTTTTTGACTGTTCACTGGTCCTTGTTCACACTTTGGAGGCAAAATACTGAATATTGCCTTCATGTGCAAACTGACTCTAGTTAACTCATCTCAAGTTATCCTGAGTTTGAACATCTTCTGATTCTATTCTTTGAGATGGACAGTCTCAAAGGTGTCCCACTTGCCATCTCTTCTTAGAAAGTTTGACAGTCATTTTTGCAACATTGGGGATGGGAATAAAAATAGGTGTCAAATTCCTGAAGGAAATTTACAATATGTATTAAAAATTCAATATATCTGTCCTTATTTTTCAAAAGTTCCCTTTTTAGGAACTTAGTATAGAGATAGTGAGATATATAAGGTTCATATATAGTGATGTTTAGCATAGCATTGATCATCATCATTATCATGAAAACTTTTGGGGAAAATAGCTATAAAAATTTCAGATTTCTTAAATAATCAGGACCTTCTGACTTTAAGTGGTAAACTTTGTGATAATTTATTAAAAACTAGTATAATAAGTTAAAAGCGTGAATAGCACTACAGAGGGAAGGGAGTCTCTGTGTGGCCTCAATAGATGACCAGATGCCTTAATGAGGACAATCAGAGAAATAGTGGACTACCTGTACATACATGTTTGCATCACTTTGAATCTTATGATGTATAATTATGTTGTACCAAAAATAAATAAAAATAAATAAGAAGCAAATAAATGTACTGGAGCCAAAATGACAGACAGATAAGCTTTAAGAAACCAATTGCAGGACTGGGGACTCCACAAGGCAGGTCATAGCAGCAGGAGCTTTCAGGCCTGGCCCTTAGCTGCTGTCTGTAGGCAGAATATTTTCTCTTCTCAAGGAAGCTTCAACTCTGCCCTAAGGACTTTCAACTGAGCCAGGACCATTCAGACTTTCTAGGATGCTCTCTTATAAAGGTCTATAAACTATGGACTTTAATCTCTTCTAACAAACACCTTCAGAGCAAAGGGAACTGTAGCCTAGTCGAGTTGACAGACAAAATTATGACTCTTTAAGATAGAAAGGGGTGGAAGAATGTACTTTGATGAATCGGGGAGGAGGATCTATGAAGGAAGACGAGGCAACACAGGGAGGGGCTGTCCATCCTGGCCGAACTCCAGGGAAATTCCTGAGCAGGACTGGAAGTGAAGCAGAAAAGTTTTTTGTTACATTTGTTTGTTTATTTGACTATTGTTTTTTTTTAATTTTTTGGCACTGGGGGTTAAATCCAGGGACATTCTACCTCTGAGCTTTACCCCCAGCCCCTTCATATTTTTTATTTCAAATAGGGTTTTCATAGGTTGCGAGGCTGTCCTCAAATCTGCAATCTTCCTGTTTCAGGCTCCAAGTACCTCCAAGTATAGGCATGCACCACCACACCTGGCTGTAACACTGCACATTTTATAAAGGACTGTTGCTCTGATGCCTGTCCTCTAGTGTTCTTTGCACAGCAGTGCACATCTGGCCCTTAGTCATGAACAAAACGATGGGAAATCATTCTCTTAGGAAGCAAAATTAAAAACAGGGAAGAATTAGTAGAGCAAACATTGGTGGTGGCAGATGGGAATAAAAACTATATCATTTAGCATTAAGAAGAAGACTGGAACCTCACAGGGAACTTAAGATCTGCTTGAACCAAAAAAGATAATGAATGAATGTAGTTCACATGTACGCATACACTCTCGGGTAGCCTGTGCTCTCATTCTTAAATGTAATGGGACAGTCAGTATCTTCAGGCATTTGAGAAAGACTGCAGTATTAAATAAAGAAAGAACACAGAGGAAAATTTGCCCTGGAGAGAGGGAACCAGGAAAATTCAAGAAATAAAAGAGATAGCTGATTACTTACAATAATTATAATATTCAGATATATTTGAGGGAACAATACACTTATAAAACAAAACCCAAAAAGCCATGAACAACAATAAGGGAAAAAGTACTCTTGGAATACTTATACACACACACACACACACACACACACACACACACACACACACACACACTTAAACCTGTTACATATAACTGTCATATATATAAATTATATATTTAAATTATATATGTATATATTTGCCAATACCTGAACATTTTAAAATTGGAAGAGCTGAAAATTCAGAAGAAATGTATTCCTAAAATAGTAAAACTCTAACAGTTGGAAAATACAAGTTAAAATATTGGAGACATTAGAATAAATCTATGAACTCCAACATGTGACAATTTAAAATTCTACCCAGAGATAAGAAAATATAAAGGGGAAACTAGAAAACAGACAATGTAAAAATATTTTAGAGTTGAAGTAAACAAGATCTTTTCAATTAAAAAATTTCTACTGAGTGTTAAATATAATAGGAAAACATTCACAGCTAGACATAGCATTTTAAAATTTCAGAACTCCCCAAGTAAAGAAAATACCCTAAAAACTTCCATATAGGAAGAAACTTAAAAAAAAGTTCAGCTCTCTCTCTGAAAACTGTCTCAATCAGTAACAGTGCATGCTCTCAACAATGGAACAGTGACTTTAAACAAAACATGTAAAGGAAAATAATTTTGAACATAAAATTCTACTATCTAATGGTTATCTTTTGTATGGTTTGAGTGACCAGTTGTTTTATTTGACTATGGGGTATTTTTACATAACTATATATTTTCTGGAGATATATACCATGCATTTTATACTTTTCAAAGTGTAATATATGCAAAAGAAATACAACATAACACTTGTGACCTCATCAGAGCTGAGAGTGCAGGTTTATTGTATAACTCTTAAAATACTTCATTTCTACTTACCAACAGATCAAAAGTTGCATTAGCCTTTTTGATGACAATAGTTTTGTTGAATCCGATTGAACTTCTGGACAATCTAGTCTCCTATAAACTCTTTTTCATTTGTGTGTCCCTAATATATGTCTTCCTTGCTCAGGATCTGAACATTTATTTCTTGTTTGCTTTCTTGTTGTTATGTCCGAAGCCTTATACAATCCCATTTAAGTTCTTTTTAGTTGAATAGCCCATCGTGTATGTTGATGACATTTTTGCAAATACTGATTTTTAATCTTATATATGAAACCTAAACTAATAAATGTGTTAGTCTTCAAGCTAAAGGAAACAAGTCGAATCTTTTGCTTGTCATCTTAGAGTGTTCAGTTCTGTTTAGGAGATGAGAAAAAATTATCCATCCACTGGAAGGGGAAATAGGCCTTAATTCCCCTTGGTTCCAAAGGGATTGCTTGTCACATTGGAAAAGGTCACTTGCCAAATTGTTTCCCTCTGCCTTAAAATAGATGCTATGCTTCCCCTAGAGCGAATGATTCGCTCTTGTTTCATTGAATTTAATCCTCAGGTTCAATAATGACTTAATGAGTATAAACTCCTTACTTACGTAAGACAAGGGTATTGGGACATCCGGCTCTCATTTAGTTCACCAGAAGCAAAATTCCATCTAGCGAAGATACTACAAAGAATAGCATGGTCGCAATTTAAGGGTGAAGGGTTTCCTTATGGAGTGGCTTTGAGCATCATAAGCAAAATTATTTACTTTTTAGCTGAGTTTGGAAAAAAAAACATGTTGGATAATAATCAGCTATTTTAAATAGTTGGTTTGATATATCAATCAAAATTACCATCTAACAAAAGAAGTACTATACTTGCCAAAGTCAAAACATTTCTTTCATGACAACTGTCACAGTATATTATTAAAACCACATTTTCATTGTGTTGGCATTTCATCTAAGACACTAATGCACAATCTGAGACAGGTGGAATGTTAATTAGTGGTCTGAAGATGTAGAGAATGACTAATTGAATAACGTGGTAGCTCATTGAGATTCTACATTATGTATAGACAAATCTTAATTATTGCATTTAAGAATAGAATTAGAAGAGGCTTGATTTTAAATAACTATTGGAAGTGGTTAAATATACATACTTAACTTGCCTTAGGTTATTTTTTAGGCACAAAAATAAAATTCAACACTATGAGAGTTCACAGAGCTGGGAAAGAAAGTTAGTGAAAATTTAATTCTCAGAGCACTCTCTTGTATACTAGGTATTTAGTGGACTTCAGAAGGAGTGCCTGATATCCTGAGAGAGAGAGAGAGAGAGAGAGAGAGAGAGAGAGAGAGAGAAAGTGTGTGTGTGTGTGTGTGTGTGTGTGTGTGTGTGTGTGTGTGTGTTGCTGGGAATTAAACCTAGGAACATTCTATCTCTCAGCTGTACCCCTGGAATGATTTTACTTTATTTTTTTTAAAACAGGGTCCACTAAGTTACTGAGATTCTCACTTAGTTGCTGAGGCTGGCTTTGAATCTACAATTCTCCTTTCTCATCCTCCCAAGTACTGGGATTATAGGTATGCACCACCAATACTGGCTTATGGCCATTTTTTAAATGATTTAATGAGGAAAAAGAAAATCATAAGAAATGACCTATATCAGAGGGTGCTGAAGCCAGGCATGGTGGCACAGGCTTGTAATCCCAACATTTGGGAGGCTAAGATAGGAGGATCTGGCCTCAAGGACAGCTTCAGCTACTATTTTGTGAGGCCATTTGCAACTCAGTGAGACCCCATTTCAAAATAAACAATAAAATATAGGGCTGGGGGTGTAGCTCAGAGGTAGAATGCCCCTGGGTTCTATCCCCAGTACCACACACACAAAAAAAAAGGGTGGTGAAGTAAAGATTACATGGCTTATATAATAGATCTAAGAACAGGGCTAGGTAAAATTTAGAATTCTAGGTAGACGGGCTCAAAATTGAAGAAGATGCTGAGATCGATGATAAGTTTGACTGTTAAGTATCTATGAAATCAAATTTCTAAGTGAAGTAAAATAGAGACAACATCGGCCTTTTGTTTGGGTTCCTTTTTTATTTTTTTATATTTTTTGTGGGGAAGACTCATAGATGAAAGAAACCATGTATGAGGATGCAGTGGGCTCTACTTAGGACAAAAGCTGACTGCAGTGATCTAAGGGAAACAAAGAAAAATAAGTGGAATTTATCTTTTAGGATTTCTCCCCCTTTATTTGTAATCTCTGGGGCCTTTCAGAATAACATAACTCATGGTTTTAAGTCAAGAGTGGTATTTGGGATCAATATTTTAATCTATGTTGTTTAGCTGGTACTTTTTATTTTTTATTTTATTTTTTTAAATAAACTTCTTATTGAACATAAATGGTATACATTTAAACTATATTTGGTGCCTTCTCTCCCCCACCCCCATTTTCTCTTCCCCCCTCCCACCAATGGCTGTCCAGGTTAACCATGTCATATTCATAATTTTACACATATTCAGATGTAGACCCTCATTAATCAAGATCAGCCTTCCTCCTCTCCTATCTTTCCATTCAAACTTTGCTGGTATTTCCCCTCCATTATCTGGAGTCCCACTGGTATCCTCTGTGTTCCCTAGTTTGGGCATATTAGAGGAAACATATGTACCTTCTCCTTCTGTGCTTGGCTGATCTCACTTAACATAATGTTCTCTAGGGCTTTCCATCTTCTTGCAAATGATATAATTTTGTTCTTCTTTATGGCTGAATAGAATTCCATTGTGTGTATTTCCCAAAGTTTTGCTATCCATTCATCTGTTGATGGAGATCTGGGTTGGCTCCATATTTTGGCTATTATGAATTGTGCTGCTATGAACATAGGTATGCATATGTTGCTGTAGTTCTCTGAATTCAGCCCCTTTGGAAAGATACCCAGGAGTGGTAGAGCTGGATCATATGGTGGATCTATTCCCACCTTTCTTAGGAATCTCCACACAGATCTCCATAGTGGCTGACACTTTTTAAAGAAAAATATTGTCATTAGTTTACAGATGAACCAAGTCAATAAAAATAACCAACACCACACATGCCGACCATACTTTAACGGTTCAGTGTTGGACCTTTCATGGTACAAGCAGGATCACCCAATCCTTTCTTACTGATACCACCTTAGACATCAGCACAACCATAGAAAGCCTGCTGTTCACTATTGTAAATCTACAAAAGATATAGCTGGTTTGTATACACAGAAAAGAAAAACCTTTGGAAAATTTAACCTTTTATTTATTTATTTATTTTTTTGAGCATTGGGGATTTAACCCAGAGACATTCTACCTCTAAGCTATACTGCTAGCCCTGTTTTAGTTTTATTTTGAAACAGTTTCAAAATAAATTTGCCAAAGGCCTCACTAAGATGCTAAGACTGGCTGTGAACCTGCCATCCTCTGTCTCAGCCTCCCAAGTACTGGGATTACAAGTGTGGGCCACCATGCCCAGATGAAGATTTAATATTTCAATCTTAGAAGGTGTTCAGGAGACATAAATTAAGATCACTGGATTAAGACCTCTTTGAAAACCCGCATGGTGGTTCACGCTTGTCATCCCAGCATTTGGGAGGCTGAGACAGGAAGATTGTGGTTTGTGGACAGACTCTGCTACTTAGTGAGGCCTTTTGCAACTCAGTGAGACCCTGTTTTAAAATAAAAAATAAAAAATAGGGCTGGTGATGTAGCTTGGAGATAGAATGATCCTGGGTGAGATATCCCCAGTACCAGAAAAAAAAAAAAAACACTTTTTGAGGAGCTTTTAAATACTTCACATAATGCCATTGAGTATTCAAGTTATAAGACAAGTTTGTCAGAAATGAATGACAGGGGTGAATGATGGAGGAAACATGTGACTTGAGAAATCTATGAAATTCTGTGAAAGCCAATTCCCAAGCAGGAACGGTGCACGAGAGTGATTTTAAGCCATAAAGTTAATAAAATAGCTGGGCGTGATGGTACACACTTGTAATCTCAGTACTTGGAAGGCTGAAACAGGAGGATCAAAGGTTCTCAGCCAGCCTCTGCTACTTAATGAGGCCCTTTGAAATCAGTGAGACCCTGTTCCAAAATAAAGAATAAAAAATAGGACTCGGGGGAGGTAGCTCAGAGGTAGAAGAATGACCCTGGGTTCTGAATCTAGTACCACAAAAAAAGTTAATAAAATATAAGGTATGATTATTGTTATTTTCTTTTCTGCAACTTTGGGATAGCCCATTCAACTACCCCAAGAGTTCATTTTGTCTTATAATATGAAAGCACTATAGGATCTCTAAGGCCCAGTCTTTTTCAGGTCTAAAATATTCATATCTATTGAACATAGCTGTACCCTGAATCACTAACATTAACTTTAAAATCAAATGCTAATACCAGGCAGAAGAAGCTCTATTACTAGGAACAATGTTTGCTTCCAAATAGCAAACCATGTGTGTCTATGAGATAGTTTCTGCTGAAGACAAACTTTTCTAAATGATCTATTGACATTGACAAGGCCTATCATTGATGCTTTTCTTTGGCTTGCTTAAAAACTGTATTTAACCAATGGCACTGAGAACTGTTGTGTTAACCCAAGAAGCAGCTCTGCTTGTCTGCATTTGTTAGGGTTGTAAGAAGAGGGACCAACCTGTAATTTTCTGGTGCAGCCTAATTAAAAATGAAGAATGAAAATAATGTTGTGCACTCATCAGAAGCACTTAGCCTGATTGAGCGCTGGCTTTTTGTTCAGCATAAAATTTCTGCAAATATTTTCATATATCTAAAGTGGGGATAACAAAGAAAATGCAGTGGATTCACAGGCATCAATGTCACCACTTCTTGACAGACAGTCTTTATGTTCTATTTTTTGAGATATACTTACTTCGCTATCGGGCTGCTTTATGAAGAATGGTAGACATCTTCTGTTATAAAAATGCTTGGCTTAAATATGTTGGCCTTGGTTCTTGCCCCAAAGTGAACCTCAAAAGCACTTTCTAGTTAACCTCAACTACATTAAGCAATTCTGTAACCTGCCCCAAAGCAAAGAGAGGTCAGTGGGTCATAATATCAGCCTGTAGAGGCCCCTGACTCTGGTCAACTTTAAGCAGAACAGATGGAATTCCATACCTGGCGTTCCTGACGTGTCTGTCTCCTGTCTTCAGAATAAATCCTAATCTGGTAATCATTTGGTTCTCTACCATGTACATCGGGTGTGAATAACTTTTAAGTTTCATTCTCTAAACACCTTACCAGGGCATTTAGATTAAGGTGGAAAGATTAGTCAAATACATGTGGATACCTCTTGTGGGAAGATAATAACAGATTAATAAATCGTAACTTGATGAGAAACAAAGAGCAGAAGGTAAGACTGCTGACTATATGTAGAAACAATATGTCTAAAATTCTCTATCAGAACTCTCTGGTGGAACTCTTAAATTGATCACCCTGAGACTTGATCTGAAGAATGCTTGAGTAAGGAACCAGCTTGTGGTAATCCAAAGAGTTGATTTCATGGACAAAATCTATGAAAACTAGAATAATGGCCCACAGGAAAACTGAGTCACAGGACTAGAAGACAGAAAACTCCCCACCATCCAGGGTTCCTAATTGTCCAAGCCTCTACCTCTCAGTGTGCTTCAGAGGCAAGCTGAGGTTCCCATGAGGGAAAAGGAGGGAGTGTTAAGGGTTCCAGTTGCTGTCATTTTCATGGGGTATCATCTAGCCTCTTTTCAGAAACTTGTTAAGCAAGATTATTTTCTTAATAATTATTTTACTGGACTTTTTAACATAATAAACTTTATTTTAATAGCAGTTTTAGATTCACAGAAAATTGAACAGAAACTAAAGAGATATTCCACGTGTCCCCTACCCTCACACATGTGGCCTCTCCCATACAAGAGTGGTATATTTATTACAATTGATGAACCTATGTGGGTACCTTCTCATCATCTAAAGCCTATATTGACCTTAGGGATTCCTCTTGGTATTGTACATTTTGTGGTTTTGGACAAATGCTTAATGACATATATTCACCATTATTCAGAACAGTTTCACCACCTTGAAAATTTGCTCCTCAACTGAGCCCTCCTTTTCAATCCTTTCAGACTTATAAAATTGCATGTGAACAAAAGAATAACTCTTAGAAGTGCAAAATAATAAGACTCAGGTTAACTCTCTGCCGGTTTTATTTTTACTCAGATTCTTGCAGGTGATACCGCTTGTGGGGTAATGTGCAATTTAGCATATTTCTCTTCCTGGGAATATGGGGAATAAGTGGGTGCATCTGGGTGCTGCAGAAGATGCTGGGATTCACTAGGCATCGCAGCCTCTCAGTGCTCCTTTTCCTCCCTTGTACCCAGATGTTGATGTGCCTTACATGGGCCCACCTATGAATCTTGAAAGCAGGTGGCTTCCGATTCCATCCTTAAGTTCTGTCCATGACTCTGATCCTCGGGACCATTTTGTGCATCCCTTTCCAAAGCAAGCTTTCACCTGTATCCTTTGTGTGTAGAGAAGCATCCTTTATGATTGGACCCAACATAAGAAGCTGTTTTTCCCCGTGGCAGTCTGGTCAGGCTCCATCTGTTCATTCTGCATCCACCCGTCCACTCAAGCTTCATCTGTCCACCCTTCTGGCCCTCTATACAAGTGCACAGGTCACTTCAGTCTCGCTGACTCTGCAGCTTCAGGCTGCATCAGTAAACTTTTGCTTAATTCATTCAATGGAAGTTAACAAGGACAAACACTTCCTACCAGTCCTTGTCTTCTTTTCCTTCTACATAACTTGATATTCTCTGCTTTCATGACCAGGGGTCAAGTCCTGGCCCATTTCGGAGTCTTTTCT
The DNA here is from genome assembly GCF_963383645.1 of Muscardinus avellanarius. Taxonomy (NCBI): domain Eukaryota; kingdom Metazoa; phylum Chordata; class Mammalia; order Rodentia; family Gliridae; genus Muscardinus; species Muscardinus avellanarius. The sequence goes on from NC_137787.1 coordinate 188,080,577, forward strand.
TTGGGGATAATCCACTGATTTCTTTTCTTACTATGCTTGCCATACAACATGATCTTACAGTCTTGTTTTACTCCTAGTAATTTCAGCAACAGGATATATGTTTCCCTTACTTCCTTTAATGTGACTGTCCCCAGAGAGCAAAAGGAAATGAGTGTACTTCTCTTCACCTAGGATTATACGCCAGATAATTAGCAGGCAGTTGTTGGGAGCTGTGCTCAAGGTCCTGTGTGGGCTGAGGAGTGGGCAGAGCTGTTTGTTGCCTGAGTCCCTGGGCAAAAAAGCATAGACAAAAATCTTTGGAAGCTAAAACATCATTGGAATTGTAATAATAAGATAAATCATCATGTATTTACCGGGACAAATATATGTGGTTTAAGAACTACAGGTGATGAGGTACTTGAGTTGCATAGAGGCTCGAAAGAAACAGGCTTTGCTAATAACCATGACCAAGTATATCTCGTCTTAGAACAATGGGTCCATTTAAGGTAAGACTTGTTTTGCTCAGGGGGTGACTATGAGTTTGGGATCAGAGCTGAATTTCTCAGGGCAAGAAAGGTAAGAGTTATTACTGCCCCAGCAGTCTATTTTCTCATGCCATACCTGATGCCATACCCTATGGCCTTGCCTACAAAAAATTAGTTTTATAAATTAATTTTATTTTTTATTGTTGCATGATAATTACAAATGAAAATGCTGTATTCATCAACATTTTGCAGCTATCATCTAAAGACTTGACCACATAACATAAAAGAAAGATTTATTTGCTCAGTTTTCAGGTTCAGGCCATGTGAGGCCAGGGCCCATGGATCTCAGGCCAGCAGAGAGAGAAGAAACACATGGTCTATGCTCCTCACATCATGGAGGCCAGAAGCAAGAGAGAGATCACCCACCAGGAGGAGGAACCATATATAATCCCCAAGGCCACACCCCCAGGGTCCCACCTTCTCTAGTCACATCCAATTGGCCTAAGGCATCATCTAGATAAATCCATTACTCCAATTTAATCCCACCACTAGGATTAGAATCCTCAAAACTCAATTGCATCAACTCCAAACATCAATTCATGAGCTCTTTAAGGGGCCATTCTATATCTAACTATGGCAAGTAGGATTTGTTGTATTGAAAGAAAGTTAGTTTAGAGGAACAGCAAATTATTGGCCTGTTCAGCACACTTACACGACCGAGTCCAGTTCCATTTGCACCAGCATAATGACCCTCTCCATTCCCACCCCTGGTCACTTCTGAGCCATGGACAGTGTGGAAAGTTTGCCTTTGCAGAATTTCTCAAACGCAGATTTGTATAAGAATTGAGTGTCTTTTAAAAGTATGTAGCTATAGATCCAAATGCCTCTATAGACCTACCTTCCTATACCTCATTCTATACCTACTATATCAGTACTCTCGAGGGGAGGCCATGAATCCGCATTTTAAAACCTCCCTATGACATCATGATGCATAAGCCAGGCCTGAGCCCAAGTACTGACTCAGGCAGAGAACTCAGTGGGGCTGGATCATGTTGTCTGTGCTTTCTGCTGGCTTCTACAAACATGCCCTGGAAACTGGACATAACCGACATCTTCTCCTTAGCCCCGTGTATGTTCCCAGCTCATAAAGATGCCCCTGATAATCATACACCCATGTGCATGGAGGAAGGATAAAGAATCTGGAATGTGTTTATTTTACTCTCTTTCCTTTTCCATAGAAAACCAAGCTAAATAGGCAGTGAAACATGAAGGGAAAGGATTCAATGTCAGTCCTCTGAATGAAAAGTTAATAGTGAACCATCTGAGGCCCTCTATTGACTATTAATGATCTAAAGGAAGAACTGGAGTTAGTGAGGTTTGCTGATGGCATAATCAGCCCCAGTCAGTGAGAAATGCAAAGGAATGAGGACATAGGCTTAGATTTAAGAAATCTAATGAAATAACTCCTGGGGAATATTTGATTTGTGAACCTTTCAGCCATCCTGCAGAAAAGCACTAAGTGTTGATGTCAGGGGTGCAGAAAAGCACTAAGTGTTGATGTCAGGGGTTCAAGAAAACAGCAGGAAGAAATCATTCCAGGACTCTGATTTACATGTTCTCAACTGCGCAGCATGTTTGTTGAATAAGAATTAACATTGCACTTAGAAGCTTTCCCCCCATAATTATGAGTGTAGCTAATGACTTTGGATTGGTTTCTGAAAATAAGACACCATATAAAAATCCGGACCTTATATGTAGAGCATGTACCAGAACCATGTCAATATTAGTGCTGTGACGTTCCAAAGCACAGACAATGCACCTTGAGAAGGTCTTGTCTCTTTCTCTGGTCTGTCAGACCAATTCTCTCACAAATGAAGGTCAGAAAACAATAGTAATGCATAAAATCAATGATATTCAATTCACCTAGCACACCTTCATTATTTTCTCATCTCTGGAACTACTACAGAAGGCTTCTATCCTTTCAGTGCAAACAGTTCAGGCTTTATACCCTAAGTAGCCCTCAAACTCGGCCTAAAGCCTGATCCACTCCAGAAAATTGTGGTTCCCCAGAGAAAGAATATCCCAGTGGCAAGGGATTGAATCCTGCCCGACCACACCCACTGAGCTGGAGGGAGGAGACTGTTCTCTTCCATTCTTCTGCAGAGTAGTTCTCTGGCATGGCAAATTATGGAGAAGATGTAAAACCATAAGCCCATCCATGAGGACAGGGGGTGGAAGTGATATTACCAAGCAGGTGCTGTTCAGTTATTTTGATGAAAGAAAGAAAAGAAGAAAAATTTAGTTGGGCTACCTCTACCTTATTCCTATCCCTCCCTTCCATCCTTCCCCTTCGTCCCTCCCTCCCTTTCTCCTTCCCTCCCTCCATTCCTTCCTCTCCTTTATTTTCTCCATTATTTATTTATTTCTCCCTCTTTCTCTTTCCTTTTCTATTTCTTTTTCATACTTAATCTCTCTCTCTCTCTCTCTCTCTATCTATCTCTCTCTCTCTCTCTCTCACACACACACACACACACACACACACATAAATGTATTGGCCAATTTCTTATCTAAATTTATTGTCCCATTCTTTAAGAAGTGGGAGGTATTTCAGAAGAGGATTTATCCAGTTGGATCTGGATGAACTACAAATTATTTGAGTGTAGAAATTGTGCCTTATTCATCTTTGTATCCACAGATCCTTACCCAGTGATAAATTTGATGGATAAAATATCTGTAGCCCACCAACTTCATATGTTAAAGTTTAGCCTACAATATAATGGTGTTAGGAGGCAAGGTCTTTGGTAGGTAATTATGTCATGAAGGTGGTCAATATACTATTGCAATGACTACTGTCTAATTTCCCTATTATATATAACTAACCTAATGAGTCTATAACTCAAGATTTTGAAAATGGCAGAAAATACAGCCAAAGAAAATCAGGTGAAGCAGTGAGTAGCGTTATCTAAAAATAACTTTTTAAAATAATAAATCAACTTAGAAAGTATAGCATAGTGCTGCTCCTAATCTGTACTGGCCATACTCACTTGAGGATCTGACTCAGTAGAACTCTGCCTGGAGGTGTTGCCAAAGGATCACCCTTGAACCCCGAACCCAGCAACAAGGCTTCCTGAGCCCAGCTCACCAGAGCTGGCTGCTTCAGTCCCCAAGTCTGATGTGATACATCTGGGCTACATGAAGCCTTGGCCTTTTGCAGGTGAATTTGACTCACAGTGGAGATGCTCCCTATAAACAAGTGCACAGGTTAGGCAGATATCTAATTCTTGTAATTATGCAGGTAATGTTTATCAAACACTTACTAGGGGCCAGACACAGTCCCTACCACACCCCCCTATCATAAAGAGAGCAGGTTGATCCCACAATAGAGGTTTCCCCAATAGGCAGGCCTAAGAACTCGAAAGAGATCTAAGTCTTCACTCTGTGAACAGGTGCTGTCTCCCAAGGAGCTTCCCAGGACAGATACAGACAGCTGAAGGGATCCCAGTGAAGTGTGTGATTGCCCCTGGTGTGAGGACCAGGAGGTTATCCATGCATAGAGGATTAGTCCAGACATCATGGAGGATGCTGGATGAACTATCCATTTCTACCCTAAAAATCCAAGACAAAATTTATTCTTTCATTCTTTTTTTTTTTTTTTGTACTGGGGATGGAACCCAGGGGCTTTCTACCTCCAGGTTACACTTCCATACCTATTTTATATTTTATGTGAAAACAGGATCTCACTAAGTTGCTGAGAGCCTAAGTAGCTGAGGCTGGTTTTGAACCTGTGCAATCCTCCCGTCTCAGCCTCCCAAGTACTGGGATTACAAGTGTGCACCACCACACCCAGCTCTCTAAGAAGGGGGAGTCATTTCCTAGGAGGACTCAGCCTTTTGGACCTAGATGATCATATTGCTACTGAAGTAGCACATTTATCTCTAACTTCTCACTAATTTTATTCCTTAGTTAGTCTTACCAATGAATGAATTAAAAAAAAAAAAAAAAACCTTTGTCCTAAGTCTATGCTACCTATGAACTTGACTTACGTGTAGCCTTCCTGGTTCAAAGTGAGGAGAGTGGCCAGTATATAGCACTCAGCCTTCACATCCTTCGTAGCCCTTTATCTACACTGGCCAGTGGCCTCGGCTTGACCTGTCTTCTCTCTGGTGGCCCAAACATCTGCTTATGACCCCTCACTTTCCCAGCTTCTGATTTCTCAGAGGCCGGCCAGACAAATCCCAGCAGTCATTCAATTATGCAGAGAAAAGAAAATAACCAGGAACTCTAATGATATATAATTCATAACCTCCTAAATATATGCATAATTTATTAATAAAGTAATACTATGGTAATAAAATAATAATAAGAAATAAATAACATTTTAATATCAACATGAATCATTTTTCCTGCAGAAAATACATATAAATGTAGTAAGTAATTCTCTGTGCCAAGGGGCAATATAAGTAATTATGACAAGATGGCCCTCATCTTTGCCTGCTTGATTCCCTTTGGCTTTTATCGGGTCGTGTTCATACATGAACCTCACACTTTCCACTGTGCATGTGCATTTCCTCTCCTAGCCTGTGAGGCTGTCTCATTATTAAGCCACCATCCTAAGCATCAGGCAGGCACCTGCATATCCATAGGACTTTTTCAGGGACTGTCTTCCCGCATACTTTCTATTTACACCATGACTGCCTCACTCCAGACACTCCATGCGTTTCCCAGTCTATTTGATGTCACATTCTCTCCGTGGGTTATTTTCTATGGGTCTGTGTTTATTTACATTCCTACATGGTGAACTAGCCATTTGTATTGAGATCCATCTGAACTTCTTCTAATTTCTGGCATGATTTTTATGAAGAATGACATTGAATTTAATTGCAGTAGATTGAGTAGCTTGGTTGATAGTCTATTCACGAAGTTAGGATTTCTAATTATGATTATTCTGGTAGAATATTAAATGTATTGAGTAGGAATGTACTGAGTATTGAGCAGAACCCCAGTTCTCTGGTATATCTGATGGCTTACTCTAAGATGGCACCTTTGTCCAATAACTAAGGAAGCCAAGCGTGCTCTGATTTCTTTTTTATCTATCACATGAACAACTCTTGATTCTTTCTCATTTTGCTCGATGGAATAGGGGTTACATAAAGGGGATTCTTAAGAAATGGCTGCATTAAACTGAGATGAATGAAGAAAAAAATTAAGCAGAGTTTTAGAACATGCATGCTGGTGTTAGAGATCCTGCTGACATAAGTATCTTTGTTGATACTGCTGGATATGAGTCACCAATAAAGGAGATCCCTTGTACATTACTTAATGATCTAGAACAATGGAATTTCAATTTCACAGTGACACTTTGTTATACGGGGTTTCCATATGTTGAACTCAATGAGATACAAATTCAGCAAAGCAAAAATCTCTATTTTTACAGGTTGGGGCTGAAAGGTGACATCGCATGCCCTGTGAGATAATGAACTAGCTTTCAGAATTGCACCTGAATGTGTTAGGAGTGTCAAATAGTTTTGTTTTAAAGAGTGAGAGTTGGCTTAAACATCCAAAATCAATCAAGGAGATTCCATTTTATATTGATAAGCAACTATCGGTTAGCTTCTAAAAGTCTTCTTCAAGTTAGTTTATTGGCACTTTATAGGCAATAAAGGCTTGCCAAGAATCATAAGCCATTTCAGGCCCTGTGGCTCCTCCACACACAGCTAGAACACTAAAGGCCTCAGAATGTGTGATGGATTCTTTCATTTGAAATAATACAATGGGAATGGAAATGACTCTAAGGGGAGAAAAAGAACAGGAATAGAAACCTAGTCCTGTGCAAATTGAATCAAGTAGAATTTTTAAAAACAGTAAAGCTTCAAAGCTTATTTTTAGAAGACATTGTTTTTGAAATGACTCCTACTGAGTAACATAAAATAAAAATCCATTTGAAGATATAAAAAGGATGTGCCAGCTTTCCTTGTTTGGTACCACAACTTTACTATTATTGTGAAATGTCATTTTTTTCTGAGCTAAATTTTCTTGGCCTTCTTTTTTTCTTTTTAGTGTGATGTTAATGGGAGATTTCCAAAATTCCACATCTCTTCCAACTTACAAAGAAGCATTTATCACCATAGGCTTGAAGGGCTGATTGTTACAGGAGTTTTAAATATGGGCCCTAAATATTCTCATCTTTCAAAACCATTGATCGACATTGATCAACTAGAACTAAACTGCTTTTGAGTCTCTTTGGATCCTGTGCATAAATACATATCAAAGGGCTGTTTTAAATGTCCATTAGGTTTTAACGTTTCTCTTTGGAGCCATAACAATTTATCATATGACTGTAAATATAGATTCAGGGATGTTCAAAACACACATTATTTACCTGGCAAGGCTTAATGGCTCCAAAAGATGCATTAAATTTCGTTTTTAACTCCTCTCCTAAAATAGGTCCTGGACAGCTCCCATATATGAATTTTTTTTGTACCAAAAGAGAAGATGATGCTACTGAGTAATTTACCTATGTTTTAAATAAAGCATATATTCTAAGGCATATGCATTTAAATATTTGTGTGATTTTTTGTAAAAGTAATTTGCTTTGAGTGGTGCTTTGGTAAAGGTGGTCAGCCGTGGTTTTACTGAAAACAATTTTTTTTAACTAGATCCTCAAAAGAAAAATGAAAATAAAAAGTCTACCTTTGGAGTAAAAATGATTAGGTTTGCTGTCTTTAGTAATAGTTATTGTTGAAATTAATATATATGTATAGTTAAAATAAATATTTCAGAAGCTTCAATGATGAAGAACAAGTAAATAATGGGACATAATGCAGAACCTGTCAACCTCTCTTACATTTATGGAAACTTGGTGCAACAAGCATAGTCTGTAAACCAGCGGGAAGAAAGTGGGTTATTCAGTAAATGATGCTGGATAATTGGTTGTCCACAGGATAAGATTTAAACCCTTACCTTACACTGGGCCCCAAATAACTTCCATGTAGGTTAAAGAATCAAATGAGAAAGTGAAAATTTTAAAAGATATTCGGGAATATTTTATAACTTCAGAGGAGAGAGAGGTTTCTTATGATACATAGGCTTTAAACCTTAAAAGAAAAGACTAGTAACTCTGAGAGTATGGCATATCTAAATGTAAAACATCCTTATAAAACAGTGTCACAAAGTGGAAAGGCAATCTAGAAAGCAACATTTATAATACATTTTACAATAAAACAGTATTATATAGGTAACCTCTACATACTACCAAGATACACACCATAACTGAGTAATGGACAAAAGCTCAGTGTAAGGACACCAGACGTCTGACAAATAAGTAAAATTTTATGCCATGTCACCTTATTAAGGAGGCATCATCAAAGTTTGAGAATGTTAAGAGTCAGAAAGTTTAGGAAGCGACTAAGACACACATGGTTACGGGTGGGAATTTTCATTGGTATCACTACTTTAGGGGTTCAGTTGGCGAGATGGGAACGCGTCTCTACTCTCTCTAGCCTCCAGCAACTCATGGCCGCGCTGCCCAGGACCGCATAGAACAACCTTGCACACGTGTATCAGTGGAAAAAGAGGCTTGAAAGGATATTGATGATTCCTTAGTGAAAATTTGGAGAAAACTCTACAGTCCATTAATAAAAGTTCTAATATAGTATTGAACAGTTGTAAATTGTTATACTAAATAGCAAAAACAAGCCAAAAAGAAGGATGAAATTATGTCATTTTCAGATAAATAGATGGAACTGGAGAACAGTATGTCAAATGAGATCAGCCAGTGTCAGAAAGTCAAGGGCTTGTATTTTTGCTCTCATATGTAGAAGCTAGAGAGAAAATGGGAAATGTCAGGGACTTCAGATAAATGAGGAGAGAGACCAGTGGACTAGTGGGAGGGACTTGGAAGAGGAGGTGGGGAAGGAAAGTGGGGAACTAGTGAAGGAAGCTTCAAATAGTGCTATGTCCATATATGCAAATGTCTCTACCAGTCTCACTAACATATACAGGGAGGAAGGAGTGAGGAGTGGGGTGGGATCCCCAAGGAAACCCAGCCTGTGTGCACGGGTATTTGTATCTCTCGGAAGGTCAAGGTGATGTATAATTGCAAAGCACCAAAGTATAAAAATTATCTAAAATTTATCAAGGCCAGATTGAAAAATAGAAAAATCCTAACATCCATAATGGAGTAGAAATATATTTATCAACATAGAAAGGCAAGACGTGGCGGCGCACGCTTGTCATCCCAGAATTCAGGAGGCAGAGATGGGAGGATCGCGGTTCTCGGACAGCCTCAACTACTTAGTGAGGCCCTTCACAACTCAGTGAGACCCTGTTTCAAAAATAAAGTGACTAAAAATTAGGGCTGGGGGTATAGCTCGGAGGTAGTATGCCCCTGGGTTCCATCCCCAGTACCGCAGAAATGAAAAAAAGAAAACATAGATAAATCTTTTTTTTTTTTTTAACTAAAGAGTGAACTAGGGGCATTCTACCTCTAAGCTATACTCCCAGTCCTATTCTGTTTTTTTTTTTTTAAACAGGATCTCATTAAGTTGTTCCTATGATTCTACTGTCTTAGTCTCTCTAGTTTTAGGATTACAGGCATGAGCCTCTGGCTACAGATAAGTATTAAAGAAAAAATATTAAAGGAAAAAGTAACAAGCCAATCATTTAATAATAAAAAATAGACAAGTGGGTGTGTTGGTAAAGGCCAGTAATACTAGTACCTGGGAGGCTGAGACTGGAGGATCACATGTTCAAGGTCAGCCTCAGCAATTTAGAGAATCCCTCAGCAACTTAGTGAGACCTTGTTTCAATAATAATAATAATAATAATAATAATAATAATAATAATAAAAAATGCCTGAGAATGTAGTAGCTCTGTGGTAGAATGATCCTGGGTTCAATCTCCAACACCAAAACAAACAAACAAACAAAATGTATGCATTTTATGGATTGATGCCTAGGCAGAGACAGACCAAACATTCAAGAGAATAATCCACCAGCCTCCAGCTAGTCATTATCAGGAAGGAGGGTGACTGCAGGATGGATTAAGAAAGTATGTTGGGTTTTTAAACTGTACTTGACTTTCTTAAAAAAAAATCTGGGGAAGAAGCTTTTTTAATTTCAAAAAAACTGGAGCAAGCCAGGAGTAGCTGTGCATGCTTGTAATCCAGTACTTAGGAGACTGAGACAGGAGGATCACAGGTTCGGGGCCAGCCTCAGCAATCAGATGAGGCCCTCTACAGCTAAGTGAGACCTTGCTTCAAAATAAAAAATAAAATAGGGGCTGATGGTGTACTTCAGAGGTAGAATGTCCAGTAAAACACACACATACCATATGTATATATATATAAATATGTATAGATATAGAGAGAACAAGAAAACATGGAAATATAATCTGGGTGTATTAATATAGCTCTCATGGTATTAACTTTTCTTAATCTTCTTGACATTTCTAAGTTCAAAATGACAACAATCCCCTCCCAGACTCTCCTCCACTCCCTGTTCCACTTTCCAACAGCCTGGACCACTAATCGCCACGAGCTTGCTTCCACAGTTACTGCTGTATCAGTAGTGAAGGTGAAACTCCATCACCCGAAACAGCATCTCCTCCCCATAACCAAGCTCGACCATTGTGCGCATAGCACTTTATACCTTCCCTCAGTGCTTCTTCAACATGGTTATTCATATCGAGATGTTTATGCCTTTACTGGTTCATATTGAGTTTTAAGAAATATATTATGCCAAAATCTTAATATCCTGTTTCACGAAGTCCAGGTAGCATTTCTTGTTCCTCTCCTTTCTGGCTTGGAACGCCTTGCTACTTCTTTTCTGATAACGTCTGTATTCTGTTCTACCATAATAACAAAATTTTCCATACTTTGTCTCTAAAGTCACTCTAAAACATAAAAATCAGTAAGGAATATTTATAATATTGTGGTTATTTGATATAGCTTAAAAATCCAAGCAGCAAATCCTGGTTTTGTCCCATTTTTTTCAGATTGCTTGAGCTTTTCCTGAAAATTTGATTTGCCTTCTTTTCTTGAATTATTTACCACTATTATTTCCTCAGATTTTTTCAAATATCATATAGTATCAAGTATTCCATTGAGGAGCTAAAATGATTATAAAAGATTTTTTTGATCTCTTTCCCTTTTTATTTATTTTTATTTATTGCTGCATTGTAGTCATACATACAAGACGGTAGAGACATACATGCACACATCACTCATTTAGCCCTCCCTCCCCCAACTCTCTCCCCATTCCCTCTCCCTCCCCCCTTCTCAGGTGGCTTAGTGATTGGCTTTGATTGGCTTTGATATGTTTGCTAATGTACATCGTGTACATTAGGGGGTTTCCCTTTCCCTCCCTCCCATCCCCCTCAGTTAGGTTGCCTTTGTTGCTTGTCTATGGTTACTCCTTTATCTAGAATTTCTCCTATGATCATTTTCTTTCTAGCTTCTGCATGCTAGGAACAGCATCCATTTTTTTTTTTTTTACTTTTTATGACTGACTAATCTCCTTAGCATTTATTAAGCAGAGATTAATCTGTATGGATAACTCAAAGGGACTTCCGGAAGTCTAAAGGCTTTGAGAAAAAAAACAACTCCTCAAAAGCCAAGCCCATCACTGCTAAATCGCAAAGGGCATTCGAATCTTTAACATTATATGAATATGAAGTTGGAATCTTCTTTGAATCAGTAGCATCAAGAACACAATGTAAAATCTGTCTCTAGCAAACAACTCAGTATACTTGACCTAGACTCAAAAGCAGTTCTCCTATGACATGTCACTAAGTGATTTCAACTCTCTAGTATTTTATTTTTTTATTCTCTGAAGAACCTCAACATCCCAATTACTACCTAGCCTCTGCATATGAGAGAAAATATATGATCCTTCACTTTCTGTGACTGGTTAATCTCACTTAACATAATGTTCTTCCGCTCCTTCCATTTTCCTACAGATGACAAAATTGTATTCTTCATGATTGCTGATTAAAATTTCATTGCGTGTATATCCCATAATTTTGTAATCCATTCATCTGTCGATGGACACCTAGGTTGGTTCCTAATTTGGCTATTGGGAGTTGTTCTGCTATGAACATGGTTTTGCATGCATTCCTATGCCAACTGATGGAAGAGGGCCTGGTGCCACTGTCCTCTGTCAGGGGAGGCTGATGTGCTGGTCCAGCACGCGTGAGAAATGTGAAGTGAGGAGCCGAGATGGGAAATGATGGAGCATGAAGAGCAGGAACCCCTAGCCTCTTACGTCTGGGATGTCAGAGAACATCTAGGAATAATTTGCAAGCAGTGTACACTTCTCAGTGCTCGGACCCATAAATCTGAAAGAGCTGTAGTCAATAAAGAGAAAGTAAGCATAGTTTTAGAGAGTAGGGCTTTGGCAGAACGCATGCCCCTGGCTGTCCATGTACATGAGGTTAATCTCCTCCACTTCTTTCTGGTGCTCTAGTGTGTAGGTAGGCGAGTGGCAACCATTGGCTTTCTAGAATTAATACATTATACTCTCTAAGGGAGCAAGTTCTGGAAATAACAAGAGTGTCCGGCCCACAGTAAGTGTGAAAAGCCTTATTCCTTATGTGTTTTCTGGTTTGTTTTCTTCCTAGCACTTTTTGTGACTATACCAGACAGCACACTCTTTCACAGAGAGCACGACACTTCATCTTCTTACCAACTGGGAAGTTGCATAGCCTCATTTCCACTTTGCACAAGGGCAAAGAAGGAAGAGATAAAGAGGTGGAAATATATGTTGTGTGGCTATTAGTAAGCACTGTGCAAAGTGCCTTTTTTTTTTTTTGGATCTGGGGATGGAACCCAGGGACATTTGACCTCCAAGCTACATCCCCTGCCCTAGTTTTTATTTTTTATTTTGAAACAGGATCTCACTAAGTTGTGGAGGGCCTCACTTAAGTAGCTGAGGCTGTCCGCAAACTGCAATCCTCCAGTCTCGGCCTCCTGAATGCTGGGATTTACAAGCGTGCGCCACCTCGCCCAGCTTGCAAAGTACCTTTCTTATTTAATGCTATTTACTTCTCACAGCTTTCTGACATAGACATCATTGTTCTCATCTCACAAATGAGGAAACCAAAACTCAGGAATAATGCAGAATTGTCTTGACATTCTCATTGCTATAAACCCAAAGACCCAAACCCTTTCACCTGGAGGAAGGAAGATTTATTTGCTCACTTATTCCTTGGGGATTTGGGGGATCAGTCCACATGAGGATGGGGGACACGGGTCTCTGGGCATGGCATTGGGAAGTGGAGAAGGAGAAGGAAGACTTCACTCTTATATCATGGAGGCCAGAAGCCAGAGAGAGCAAGCAAGCAAGGGCTAGCTAAGATACAGCACAATCCCTCGGGCCGTGCCACCATGGACGCAGCTTCTCTCCTCACACCCCACCAGCCTAGGTTATCAACAAAATAAATCCACTCTAAAGGATTTATCTACTGATGAATTAACAGCTCTCAGGACTTAACTATACCAACCGTGAGCTCTGACCATAGCAAGAATTGTGCTGGTGTCCAGCTGGAGGCGGTGAGCTTGGATATAAGCCTGTTGTACATCTCTAAGGACTTTTCTCATGGGAAGGCAGCATGAGAATTCTACAGAGGTACTTTAGCAGTCCCACATAGGGTGGGCAAACTTTATTTCTGATACATCAGCTAACTATATATTAAAATATAATATTAAAAATATAATAAGCCAGGCATCCTTGCACACGCTTGTAATCCCAGCATTTAGAAGGCTGAGATAGGAGGATCATGGTTTGCAGACAGCCTCAGCTACTTAGTGAGGCCCTTTGCAACTCAGTGAGACCCTGTTTCAAAATAAAGAGTTAAAAATGGGGCTGGGGGTGTATCTCGGAGGTAGAATGCCCCTGGGTTGCATCCCCAGTACCACATAAAGAAAAAAATAAAATAAAACATAACTGGGTATGGTGACAAATGCCTGTAATCCCCATACTTGGGAAGCAGAGACAGGAGGATGGCAGGTTCCAGGACAGCCTTGGCAATTTAGTGAGATTCTTAGCAATTTAGTGAGACCCTATTTCAAAATAAAAAAGTAAAATCAGGCTGAGGAGTAGCACAGGGATTTTTTAATATGTTGGAGAACATCATATTGGACTCCCCTTACCTTATAAAATAAAATAATAGTAACCCACCTGCTCCCTTCCAGGGCTCCTCTTCTCAGACTCAGTAATTCTCAGCATCTCCCTCTTTGCCAACTTTCCACACGCAGCCTGTCACCAGGGAAGACGTCCTGAGTGCCCTGTCTGGGCCAGCATCCAGCTGCACACTTACAGAGTGCTCTGCAGCACTTATTGCGATGATTATTAAATAATCATTTGTGCAATTAATTTTGTTGAATGTCTACCTCCCCCATCAGATTTAAATTTCATAAGGGTAGCAGGGTTTCTCATCACTTTATCTCTGGCGGTGACCTATTAAGTCTATAAATAAATGCCAGGTTAAATCATTTTTGTGCGGACCTCAGATCAAAGCTCTCCTTCCATCTCTTTTTAATTGAAGAGTATCCTGAAATTATAAGACACTCTGCCATGCTGGTAATGAACTGTTACCAACTGTGACTTTCTTTTCAGCACAAATCAAGATATTTTTTTCTCTATACGATAGAGCTACAACTACCCCTCCCCCCCAGAAAAAATAAAGGTCAAAAAATAAATTGGATGCTGACTTTTGTAGTTACCAGTTTTAGCTTCACAAAATATTTCTAAAGTACGTCTTATAAGATTTGATTTGAAATATACTAATTATCAATAGAAATGTGGCTAACATTTTCCACTATATTCACACAAGTATCTCTCTAATTTTTTCTCTTATTTTTTATTTCCTCTTTTCTCCCACCTCTAACATCCTCTTAGTGACATTTTTAGTGAAGATACAACTTTATAAAAAAAATCATTTCTTTAGAAATAGTCCAGCTATGTATCATCCAGATTTCCTTACAAAATATCTTTGAAATGACAACTATGAGTCCCCTACCTCAAGAAGCCAGAAAATGTGAGACCAATGTTGATTCCTCATTTAAGGATAACAGAAAAAGCAAGAGATTGTTTTACTTCTTTTTTTATATTATGTTTGTGTTTTGACTTTTAAAATTATTAGGATTTTCATAAATATTTGAACCCTGTGGAAATAATCTCATGAACATTCTATTTCTAGGTCTATAAAGCAATTACAAGCTTGAAAGTGCTGTTTTATTGTAATAAAAAGGAGAGTATTGGTGATATGTGGCTTGTGGTTTATTAAAGCCAGCTTGCTTAGACTTTAAAATGAATAATTGCCAGCATAATTACTGTTTTACATTAGGTGATCTGCAGTCCGCTTTTTCTGTGAATCAGTCTTTCTACAGCTTTATGGTACTCTGGCTGGCAGGACTAAAGAAAAGGCAGTTAAATAATTTAGCACCTGTGCCCTTACCTATGGCTATGAAGCTCCCTTCCATGAAGTTGTCCTGGAGACTCTTTGCATTAAGCCTGGAACAAGAATATCCAGGAGCCCTGACTCCCTAGAGAGCCCTAAGGATTCCTTTGTCTCCTTCTCCTCCCTCCTGCTGAAAACTGGCACCTTCACAGACAGCCTCGTTTCTCCCTGGGCTCAAGGGGGCGCTCTCTCATCCTCACCCACAAGGTGCTAACAAATCCAAGAGTGTGTCTTTTGGGGCCTGGGGGCCAGAGCATCTGCTGCCGCTGCCCTGAGTTTCCTGGCCCCTCTCCAGGTCACCTGGACACTAAGGCGATGCTGAGTGAAGTCGCTGCTTCTCCAGCTACAGAGTCTAAGACCCAGCTGCCCCTCACTCTTCACGCACCACCTTCTATAAAATATGTTCGAATGGGGCATTTTTATCTAACAGAATAGACTATTAGCCCCGCGAATGCCATGCTATCTTCTTTTTGTATTACTCATAGCAACTTGTATATAGTGGGAATTAAGTACAGAAAGGGAGAAGAGACTCCCAGCTCTATAGGAAGCCAGTTCTTGGTCTGAATCAGTCCCCGAAAGCGCTCAGGGAGGGAAGCGATCTGGGGAGCCGTGTGCCCATGCTCCTACCATCCTCGGGTAGCACTAGCTTTCTTTGGCCTTTGAGTCTTATGGGGTCAGGAAAAAAGAAACAGGAAATAAGATAGAGCTTTTCAGTGACACCCTAGAGGTCTTGTATGTTCTTTTTTTATTTTTTATTGGTGCATTGTAGTCATGCATCTTAATGGGATAAAAGATGGTGGAGGCATACATGCACGCATCACCCAATTAGCCCTTAGCCAATTCCCGCCCCATTCCCTCCCCCTCCCTCCTTCCCATGCTTGGCTTAGTGATTGACTTTATATGTTTGTTTAAGTAGATCATGTGCTTTAGAGAGTTTCCCTCTTCCCCCTCCCATCCTGGAACTATAGGTGAAGAAGGAAATTCTACAGATGAGCAAATAACTTTTTCTTTCAATTGGGGATTGAACCCAGGGGTGTTCTACCTCTGAGCTATACCACCAGCCCTATTTTATTATTTATTTTGAAACAGGGTCTCTCTAAGTTGCTGAGGTTGGCCTTGAACCCGTGACCCTCGTGTCTTGCCCTCTCCCTTCACCCCAGTACTGAGAATACCAGCATGAGCCACCATTACCCAGCTTCTAACTTCTCTTTTAGAGAGTTCACCTACCTGTTCAGCTATGGTTATCATCACCATGGAAGCCACTAATAATCTGTTTGGGTGCTAGTTCACCATCCTCTTAGTTTCTATCCTCATCTTGAAATGGTCACCCACATCCTGCAAAAGGTCATTTTTTCCGCTGATGCAAAGCAATACAGAAGTAATGGGTTTCTTTTCTTTTTTTTTTTTATCGTCCTCCCACCTTGGGAAGCCTCTGGCTCCTAAGATGATGCACACACGCCCTGCAGCATTTCCACATCTGCTGCTCACCGAGGATGCTGTGTTTTCAGTCATTCACATCACATATGTGACAAGTGGCATTAAAAGAACAATTCACCTTGGCACATCTTCCTGAGCTCTACACATGGCGTGTCTTCATTAGAGCCCAGTGAAATGTTATAGGAGGAACACACTGCCGAAGTGAAAGAAAACCATGCCACATGCAGAAAGACATACAGGGAGTAGATAAAGGAAACTGGAAACTGGATTCACACGCAGACTCTACGGCAAAGTTTTAAGTTCTTCTGCTGGGTGTGGTGGTGCACGCTTGTAATCCCAGTGGCTGAGAGGATGAGACAGGAGGATCGCACAGGTTCGAAGCCAGCCTCAGCTACTTAGTGAAGCTCTCAGCAACTTAGTGAGGCTCTGTCTCCAAAAGTAGGTCTGGGAATGTAGTCCGGAGGTAGAAAACCCCTGGGTTCCACCCCCAGTACCACCAAAAAAAAGTTTAAAGTTCTTCCGACACCACTCAGGCCCATTGTTTCTGTGCTGAGGCTCATGATCCTTCCATGGAGATGGAAGAGCCGGGTCTCCGTGGGCTTTTATGACGCACATCACAATGCGAGGTGTGTAGATGTATTACTTGAGAATCTGGCATGGCATTTTTATATCTTGATCTACTAATGACCTCCTCTGCTCTGCTGAGCAGGTGATTTGTGTTTCCTCAAGAGCCTTCAGGGATCTGCCACCCATAAAGTGTCTCTCGGGGAGATTTTTCTGCAACCAAATTAAACCAAGATAATTAGAATGTTTGCATAAATCACAATATTTGTGTAGTAATAATAATGCCTAAAAATTGATATGCAGGATATATTTAGAGACACATTCTTTTTATGGATGCAAACACAACACCAGTATTGACTTATCGAGTTTAAGGCAAATAAATGGGTCAACCTGGTTGTGGATTAATAATTCTGTATTCTATACTACTGGGTTTCTTGAGTCACCCCCAAATGTTTTCAGAGATGTGACCTTATTTAATTTTATGTCACAGACATTTATTTATTTATTTATTTATTTATTTCTTGGTGGTACTGGGGTTCCTGGAACCCCTTCTACCTCTGGGCTACACTCCCAGACATACATATATATATATATATATATATATATATATATTTTTTTTTTTTTTTAATTTAAACAGGGTCTCAAGCCAGCACATCTGGCTTCGAACCTGCGTGATCCTCCTGTCTCCGCCTCCCAAGTGCGGGGATTACAAGCGTGCACCACCACGCCCGGCTAACAGACAGATTTTTATATAGACCGTTTCCTTATATGAGCCATTAGGGGCAGGAATATTTCTTTTCTTTGTGTGTATGGGTCTGGGGATGGAACCCAGGGGCATTCAACCTCCGATCTACACACCCTCCCCTATTTTTTATTTTGAAACAGGGTCTCACTAAGTTGCAGAGGGCCTCACTAAGTAGCTGAGGCTGTCCGCGAACCGTGATGTGTTCCAAATGCTGTGCTTACAAGCGTGCGCCACCACGCCCGGCAGGTATATTTCTTAAGAAGTCTGAGAGTTTTAAAGGTGGCATTGTGCATACTGCCCACTGCACACAGCAGCCAGGGCAGGTGTGGAAGTCTCTGTGTTCCAGCTCATTAGCACTGCTGCAGCAGAACTCATGAATAGTCACACAAAATAACTTAAGTAATAAATATAGTCCCACCTGAAGTTAAATCGGGTTGGTCCAAGAAATGATTTAGAATTTTTTTTTATTTTTAGAGATGGGGGATTTTGCATTTAAATACGGGACTGTGAACCCATTCCAACTAGATGTTAAAAGCCCAGGTTTTTAGTAACAGAAACCAAAAATGTTCTGCAGACATTGCTTTGCCATATCTTCCTGAAAAAAAAAAAGAAAAAAGAAAAAAAAAAAAAACAGGCAAAACTGTCAATTCACTGACCCGTTCTTTCTATAGTCTTTAGTCATTCTGCTCCGGCCACCTGCTTCCTTTTTACATTCACTTTTATGCCTTTCTCAAGAAACTTTTTCCCAGGGCTATGACTCTTAAATTTCCCTTTTTAAATAGTGGCAATGACAGAGGCTTTGGATCCAGACAGATTTATATTTTAATCCTGCTTTAATTTCCATCATTTTCCTGGGCTCTTGGAACCTTAATTTATTAATTTCTGGCATTGGAATAATAATATCTAGCAACTAGGACTTATGTGAAGGTTAAGCAAAAGTGCTCAACTTTTTTTTGTTAAAGGAGTTTGTGGCCAGTTCTGCAGGGTGCTTTGGTGTCTCTGATTCCCTCTTTTCTCAGTGACAGCTACTGTGTTTCATTGGTCCATGGTCCATGGTCACCTCTCCAGCATGTGCTGTGTGCTCCAGAAAATGTCTTTGAAACTGGGTATGGTCGTGGCACAAATCATAGCAAAAAAAATAAAATAAAATAAAAGCAAAAGTTACATTCTAAGGAAATAGTGGGCATACATACTCCTGGCTCCTTCTTTGTTTCTTCCTTTGTCCTGGAGTCTCCATGGGTGTCCCCAGCAGATGTCCTTGGACCATGGTGGAGGATTTCACTCTAGGATGGGGTGTGATGAGCAGTGGGTGGCTCCTTGGCCCCTTTGTGACACTGGACGTCAGCCCTGTGCTGCTATGCCTGGATTTATTTTATATGAGGGATAAACAAAGGTCCTTCTTGTTAAGCCACTGCTATTTTGAGTTTTCTGGTGCCTAAACCCAGACCTAATTCTAACAGACAAAGCTTCAAATAAATGTTGGTCCTCTTGCTTTCTCCTCTGAATCTGTTTTTCTCTGGCATCTAGGGATTCTCTGCAGTTGCTCTAAGCCTTCTAGTTTGGAGTAACTGATTAATATTGTGGTGCATCCATAGCCCTGCATGGGTAACCTCCTCTCCCCCACCTGTGCCTTCTGTATCTCTACCCTTGAACATGGTCCTGGTTTAACCAGCAGTCTGTTATATGAGACATTTTTCATGATATTTTAATTTTATCCCACTTGCATTTTCTGCTGTCTCTTCAAGATTGTGTTAATGTTCTCATCTTAAATTCTTTTAATTCCTATTTTATGACTGCAGGTCTTTTTAATGAAGTACAAAATAGTATTGTAAAATACTAGACTTCCTTTCAGCCTCCTCTCTTCCAACTTCCTCACTGAAATTGTTATTGTTGTTGCCGGCGTTCTTGTCTTCTTCTTCCATTCTAGAGAAAGTGTTTTCTTCCTTGCTTTATTCCCCTCTTGGGATCCTCTTGGCTTCTTCCCAGCTCCTCTGTTTCACAAGCAGAACTCATATATCCTTCACAATGCTCTGGAGATGTGAAAACCAATAAAAGGTAATGTTCACGTTGAATTAACATTTTCGAACACTTACAACACACAAGACAGTAGCATATATCACATGGGTACACAAAATTGTACAAAAAGCTTAGAAGTTGTGCTGAGCAGATACATACCATACTGACTTTAATAATGATTGCATATATGGAGACAGGGAGGGAAATAGGCTAAGATGGGGAGTCTTTGGTTATAGCTGTAACTTTTAAAACAGGTTTCTTCAGGAATAGTCAGCCTAAAACTACACATATGTAAAGGGTATCATTTGATAAATTTTATTTTATTTATTTATTTATTTATTTATTTATTTCCACTGGGGGTGGAACCCAGAGGTTTTCTACCTCCGGGCTATATTCCCAGACCCATTTTATATTTTATTTAGAAACAGGGTCTCTCTAAGTTGCTGAGAGCCTCACTAAATAGCTGAGGCTGGCTTCGAACCCATGTGATCCTCCTGTCTCAGCCTCCCAAGTGCGGGGAATTACAAGCGTGCGCTACCACGCCCGGCTGATAAATTTTAACATAGATGTTATGCACCAAGAAGTCATTACCACAGTTAAGATAGTGAACATATCCATCATCTCTTCTAAGTCTCCTGTGCCCTTATGTAATTTCTTTTGTAGGCTTTTACCGCCCACTTCTTCCTGGCAGTGATCTGCTTCCTGTGCTTATAGATTGGCTTTAATTTGGGAGAGTGTTGTATGAATGAAATTCTATATATGATCATAAATATATACATATATATTATATATAGTCATTCCTGGGAGAGTCAGTCTGGCTATTTTACTTATAATTATTTTGAGTTTATCCATAATTTGTGTACATATATACTTCATTGCTATTGCTACATAGCATTTCATTGTGAATATACCATAATTTGGACATCCATTCACCTATCAATAGACAATTTGGTTGTTTTTCTTTGGGGTATGTTATAAGTAAAGATACTAGGAGCACTTTTTTATGACATAATTTTTTATTTTTCCTGAATAAATACATTGAAATAAACTGTTTAGATCACATAATAGGCATATATTTAACTTTTTCAGTAACTGCTGAGCTTCATTCTAAAGCAGCTATACTATTTTATGTTCCAACCATCCTGAGCTAGTTTTGAGATGTGAAGTATATAATAGGTATGTAATGGCATCTGATTGTAGTTTTTAATTTGCTAATAGTTTTAATTTGTTAAATTTTAATTTGTAATCCCAAATGCTGCGATTACAAGCATGCACCACCATGCCCAGCTTTCCTATGATTTTTTTTATTACTTTTGAATTTTAGATTTTATATTTGGGATTATGATCCATTTCAAGATTTTGTGTGCATTTGTGTATATTTAAAGTAGTAGAGATTGAACTCAGGACTTCACATGTGCAAGGCACTAGGAAAGTGTGTTATCACTGAGCTACATCCCCTTTCCTTCAAATTACTTTTTGTGCAGGTATAAGATGTATATAGAGGTTTATTTAGTATATATTATAGTTTGGATCAGTAATATTTCTCCAAAAGCTCATGTTTTGAAGGCTTTGTCCCCAGTGCAGCAGCATTCAGGGAGGCAATGAGATCATGAGGTCTCTGACCTCTTGAATGTATTAACCCATTTTTAATTTTAAAAAGATAGAGTCTGTTTATGAACCTGGTATAACTTTCATTTAATTTCTCTCATAAATGTTTTTCAGTTTTTAGAATACAGATCTTACATTTTTCTGCCCAAATATTTTATTTGTGAAGGGATCACACAGAGGATTAAACCCAGGAATATTATATAACTGAGAAACAACACCTCACCACTTCTTTTTATTTTTTATTTTGAGACATGATCTTGCTAAGCTGTGGAGACTGGCCTTGAACTTGAACTTGACTCCTCCTACCTCATTCTTCTGAGTGGCTAAAATTGAGTATTTTAAATTATTGATACTGAAAATGGTTTTGGTTTAAAGTTTTAAATCCATACTTGTATTATGATAGATGGATAGCCATAGGTATTTGAATATTTCCCTATTATCATGTAACTTTGCTAAACTCAATTACTCTTGTAACTTTTCTTATAGAATCAATTGGATTTTTTGCATAGATAATAATATTATCTGTGAGAAAAACATCTTTACATTTTCTTTCCTGTGTGTGGACCCCTATTGCCACCTAGCATAATTTGCCTTATGTCTTCCTTTAACATTTATTAAAATAAGATTGGGCTGGTGATGGATTATTTCATCCTTAATATGGCTGAAAGCATAGTTCATATTTTTGAAATATATTTCACTAGTTATATCTAGGACTTTTTATTCCTTTTAGTATCTAAAGACTGTTGCTTCATTATCTTCTCATTCATATTGTTTAAACTGAGAAGTATTCAGTTATACATTTTCTCCCATTGTTTCTTACTGTCAGCCAGAATGTCATATGCTTTTGTTGCTTGGGGCTCTGTTTTAAGTCCAAAGCTATGTTTTAGGTATATCTGGACTTGAGTGCTTTCTCTGCTACCCTGTATGATACTAGGTAAGTTGTCTAACTTTTCTTACATTCCTTTTCTGTGTATTCATAAAATGCCTACATTTTTTCTACGTGGCATTATCATAACTCTATTAGATTTTTAATTCATTTATTTGGTCGAAATCTTTCATTCAGGTTACAATCAAAATAATTATTCTCTGTCTTATTTACCAATCATTATTAGGCTGGCATTAAAAAAGGTGAACTTTATAAATGCAGCCAGGTCTACTTTGTTTCAAGTACTGGCTTTATCACTTAGTAAACAGGCCTCTTGAGGAGGCCCTGGTATTTTCATCTGTAAACCGCAAAAAATAATAATGCCTATTTTATTAACTTGTTGAGCCTAGTAAGGATAACAAGTATGAAAATGTTCATCATAATGCCTGGCACATAGAAAACACTCAGTATAAACTAGCTCTTATGATGATCATTACCACTGTCATTATCAACAACACTCCAAACTCCCCACGTTAAGCGAATTCACCATCACTTCTCACTTAACTTGTTACAGTGTCTTCGACTTGCTTCCCTCTTATGATCTGTTCTCCCCTTCAAAGATAAAATGTTTATTTGTAGAATCAAAATCATAAGCATGTCACTTTCACCTCATACTTATTTAGCAACCATATTCTCAGAAAAAAAGTTACAACAACCAACTTAATTTAAAAGACTCTTGGCCATTTGCTTCTTGTCTTTCTAACCACATACATCATAGGCAATTTTTTTTCTCATTTGAATCCTATCCAATTTCCCCTAGTACTTAGCTAGTCCTAATAAATTACTTTCTTTTCTCAAAGAGTTATACTTTCCTTCACCTCACAGCCTCTTTCCATGCAGTTTCTTCCTGGAACACCTGAATTATCTGCATTATTCATCTGACTAATTCCTACACATCTTTCACATTTTCAGTTCGGCTATCCTTCCCCCAGGAATCTCTCTGACTGCTCATGTTCACATTATCATTTCTTGATATATTTCATAAAGCCCTGACAAATTCTCTTCTTAACTGTATTTAGGCTGGTTGTAATTCTCTACTTTCTTGTCTGTCTCCTCAACTGGTTATGAACTTCTGGAAGGCAAGGACAAGGCCCACCTACTCTACTGCTTGACAAAGTGTTCTCACTCAATAAACACTTGTTGCATAACTACGTAAAAAAGAGGAAGAACAAGTCCATAAATACTGGGAATAGATGATAGAAAAAGTGAGGTACACATTTACTATCATGTAAGTTCAAAAAGGAGAGAGATTTATTCTAGTTGGTACTCAATAAATATTTACTGAGTGAATAAAGAAGCTTAATATTAAATATATTTATTCAATTAATGTCATACTAATGTCTAGAATTCATGATTAATCTCTTCTAGATTATGTCACCTTTATGGCATCAAAATATACATGGCACAGAGAGATATATAAGAAATGAAATTAAATGTAGTTCAGGGAATTGTTATTATTGAAAATCTCTTTGTTAACACTTAACATTCTCTTCACTTGAACATTGTCTTCTATCCACCCACTGCTTGAGTAATTTTCTAGATGTTGCATTATGCAAAGATGAGTATAATAATGAGTCCTTTTCAGAATTATAAGATCAATGACCTCAACTACCTTTTTGACAACATTCCCATAACATGGCAGGTTTAAGCATTGAAAAGGAAGCGAGTGAATGTGGCATCTTCCCACACTCATGATTTTAACCAATTATCTGCATTTCATATTTCAAATTAGAAATAATATTTGAGGTAGAACCACAGTTTGTTTCGGGGTCTTGTTAAAAGGAGACCATTTGACTTCTAACCAAACTATAAAACAGAATGATAGTTCTATTTTAAATGGTGATAGAAATTACCTTTTTTCTCCATCCAGTAGAGGTGGTATAGGTGAGAAAGAGTGAAAGAACCTTAAGTATGCTTGTATCAAATCTTTAAGAGAATAATTACTTTACCAAGCAGGGTGAGTCACCCTTTGTGAGAATCCACAGGGCATGTTCAGGAACAAGGCCAAAGTCTTCTTTTAAATCTAGATAATAAAAATAGTATTTTTGAGTAGGAGAGAGGAAAAAGAATAGGTTTCTAGTTGTGGTGTTTAATAGCATTCGCATGGATGAGGTGAGAGTATTGTGATGCTATCTCTTCTCTGGGGTATTAAATTCGACCTCCAGAGGGGCTGCACAGAATCATCATGGACTTCAAACAGTAGCGCTATTCTTGCTTCCTCTAAGCCTTGATGTAGACACAAAAGAGGCTCTTCCTTCAAAGGATCAGAGAAAAGGCATGGCCCATCCCATACTTGAACTAAAGGAAGTAAGAAGATAGAACAAAACCTAGATGACAGGCATTCAATACTCTTTTTATCTTGATTTCTATTTCCCTTCTTTCTTGTTGGAAGCTTGTACAAATGATTTATATTTCCTACGCCCAAAACATGATAAAATATTTTACTTCACTTGGTTAACATTTAGTTTTCCAACTTCCTCTTCCTCTTCCTCTTCATTTTCTGTATATGTAAAAGCCTTGGTCTCTTTGAGTTTTACTGTTTTACTGGTTCTTTTCACCTTTGGTACATGCTTAATCCAATTTAGCATTTATTTATTTCTTAAAATTTTATTCTTAATATAGAACACAATGTTCTTCTTTTGACATGAAATCAAATGCAATTACATCTTTCTTTTACACCTTGCCTTTCTGTCTTGCTTTGTTTTTTGTTTTGTTTTGGTGGTGCTAGGGATTACACCCAGAGGCATTCTACCTCGGAGCTGTACCCCTAACCCTATTTCATTTTTTATTTTGAAGTACAGTCAAATTGTGGAGGATCTCCCTAAGTTGCTGGGGCTGGCCATGAACCTGTGATCCCTCTATCTCAGCCTCCCAAGTACTGAGATTACAAGCAGGTTCTACCACATTCAGGTTATGTCTTTATTAGTCTTTGTTCATATTATTATTTCTATTTTCATCTGTGACATTGACAGTTCCTTCTTTTGTATCATCTAGAAATATCATTATTATACATTCTTTTCTAGATCACTAATAAAACTGTAGCTCAAACTAAACCTATATGCACTTTCATAGTTCCCTCTGGTCATCTTCTTGGAGCTAATATGTTACCCTTTATTTTAGTTTTTATTTTTAAGGATTTGTGGACCCCATCTTAATTCCCCATGTATTTCTCATGCTCAGCTATTTAAAATGAATTTTGTGATAGATGCCTCAGAATCTAGTAGAGTGCCTTGCATAAATAAACATAGACAAATAATACTGAAAGTAAATTGGGTCATCAGGTCAACTGTTTGTTTTATGTAGTTTTATTTGGTTCTCCTCACTCCTACCAAAAATATAATAGTTATAACTATCTTTAGTGACAGGCTTTTAAAAACAGTGTTTAGCCATTTTCTATAGTTCTTTTAAATATAAATGTTCCTCAAATTACACTGGAACTATACCCCTTAAGTTGAAAATATCATAAGCCAGAATTGCATTTAATACACCATGCCTACCAAAATCCTAGCTCAGCCACACAATCCACTATGGATTGACTGGTGATCCTGGTGATGGAGTGCTTGACTGGGAGCTATGCTTCGATGTCACTGCCCAAAATTATGAGAGTATCATACTGCACATCACCAGTTCACAAAAGATCCAAATTCAAAGCACTGATTCTATTGAGTGCATATTTTTGCACCATTGTGAAGCCAAAAAATCCAGATCATCTTAAGTTGGGAACCATCTGCATTTAAGGATTCTACATTTTTTTTTATAATTTAGGTCTTATCTTACTCCAGGAGGGAATATAGGTAACAAAAGCAAGCAAGATACCTAAATATTATATATAATATAATATATATTGAATATATATTTTATAGCAACTTCAATATTCGTCTGGGTTAATCAGGTCTTTATAACCCTATTTAATTCCTAAAGGGATTTCCTTGCCTATCAAATGAGTGTGGTGATATTTAAGTGTATGAGGTTCTGTGAAGATCATAGATCATGTAAGAATCTGGGTCAACTCTTGGCATACCATTGGCACTGAATTTATTCCTGTGCCACTTTTCCAATCAGATGAAATGGTTCTCTCTACCCCTTTGCTCAAGCCAGAAACTTAGGAAGGACCTTCAACTGACTCCCTCTTTTCCTCTTTCACATCCAATCAATATCTCAATTTCCACTTTCTCAACAATGCAGCTCAAATCCACCCACTGCCACCTATATCCCTTCCCCAGCCCACTGCCATAGACCTGAAATCTCCCTGCTAAAACTCAGCCCAAATCTAGCTCGCTGCCTACAGAGCAGCCAGATTTAGCCTTTCAAGAGTGCGAATCAAATCCTGCAACAGCATCACCTATACCTTTCAGGGATTTATTTTTATTTTGTTTTACTTTATTTTATTTTATTATATTTTTTGCTGTACCGGGAATTGAACCCAGTAGGGTTCAATGGGGCTCTGAGCTATTTTTTATTCTTTATTTATTTTTATTTTCCCCTCTCCTTGCTTTGTTTTTATTGGTGCATTGTAGTGATACATCTGTATGGAGTACAAGATGGTAGAGGCACGCATGCACACGTCACTCATTTAGTCCTTCCCCAGTTCCCATCCCATCCCCCCTTCCTCCTTCTCATATTTGGCTTAGTGGTTGACCAGTACATTTGTGAATGTACATCATGTACATTAGGGAATTTCTCCTTCTCCCCACCCATCCCCCTTAGTTGGGTCGCCTGATTTGCTAATTTGTGGTTTCTCCTTTGTTTAGAGTTTCTCCTATGATCCTTTTTCTCCGTAGTTTCTGCATATTATGGAGAACATTCTAATTTTTTACTTATTGTGACTGGCTAATCTCAGCATAATGTTCTCTTTGAATTGAAATCCAAAGCCTTTGTTTACTTTTAATCTGGCCACTTCTTTCAGAACATAAACTCCATGAGGACAGGGGCCAGGCCTGACATTTCCACACATCCATGGCAGCATGTGTCAGGCACATGGCCTGACACATAGGAACTAGTCCCCAATCAATGTTTGCAAGATAAAGGGAACACTCTACACAATTGCTGTAAGGGGAAAAGAAAGCATTTTTTTTTCTAGCTTGGTCACAGACTTTCTTCCTAGGTCAATGTTTTATTATATTTTTTTGAAGATTTAAAGAAGTTTATTAGAAAGATAGAAATACATAAAATAGAAATACAGCCCCATGCCAGAGTGGCATGGAGGGGTAACTTGAATGAATACATCTAGGTCAATGTTTTAAAATAGATTGTCCAAAGGCATCAAGCAGTGAGAAATACTGAGGCTGAGACTGAACTGATATGGGTCCCACCTACGTCATCCCGACTCTGCCATTTAATAATCATTGAGTATTCAAGAACGCGGTTCTTATAGATGAAAGTAACTATTTGTTAAAAAGGAGGGAGCTGAAATTAAAATGGAGAGTGCTTTGATGATCATTACATTCGAATCATTAGAATTTCATATAGATGTAATTGCTCCCTCAGAAATAGATTAAATATACCGAGCATTTTAAATGACATTTTTACATTGTTAAAGCTCAGTTGATTATAAATTATGAGGATTCTAAAGCAGGCATGCTTCTTCTCCATCAATCAGCATTATCATGGCCATCTTTTTAATAAGATTATTTGCTAATGCAAAACTAAAATGAGCAATGCCTGGAGCAGCATTAACACAGAGCTGTAAGTGACAGCACACCCACCATTTGATTCCCTCGCCTGGACATGGTGTCGGAAAATTTGTTTTCTTTCCTTCACACACACTAGGGTAGCTTCTGCAAAAAAAAAAAAAAAAAAAAAAAAAAAAAAAAAAAAAAAAATGTTGGTGTTGTTTTTCCTTCCAGATGAGGAGTCATAAATGTCTTTCAGCTTTAAGGTGCTAATCATTAGCAGTTAAGAAGCATCTGGTAGAATAAACTCTGTCATTCTCCCCCAAAGCTGAAGGTTGAGGTGCCTCAGGGCTACTTTGGAGGCTGGATTTTGACATGTATACTCATTCAAATTAGAAACATAGCATATTAAGTTGATAAAGAAAGTAGTCATCCAGCTTTCAATTGCTAGGTGTGCCAACCAAGAGGTCCTAGAGTGCTATTTACTGGTGTGGTTTTTATAAAGAGCCAAGAATGGAGTGTAATGAAAATCATCTAGACAAAACTAAAAGACTGCACAAAATCCCTAAGAG
Source organism: Muscardinus avellanarius (assembly GCF_963383645.1). Lineage (NCBI taxonomy): Eukaryota > Metazoa > Chordata > Mammalia > Rodentia > Gliridae > Muscardinus > Muscardinus avellanarius. The sequence continues at coordinate 188,108,977 of NC_137787.1, forward strand.
CAAAATAACTTTTCTTTTAAAAATCCGAAGAGAGCTGATGTGTTTGGTGTGTTGGGTGGAGGGGTGTGAGGGAGGGAATATAACATGTTTGCAAATGCTGAGAATCATGTTGGAAAGATATCAGGATGGAAATAAGTGTTATATATACCTGTGGACACTATACACATTCACTATAAAGGAGGCATCAACATATATAAGTGGAGATATTAAGCATGAAATGTGAAAATTGCTTCAAAATAGAAAAGTAATTGAGATGTTAACAGTCCAATAATAGCGTCAGTAACAGGGCCAATAGTAGGGTCACATGTTGAAGAACAATCTATAAAATCAGCCAGGTCCTTTGTTTCTGCCACTTTGGAGTGGCCCTGCCTACCTTTCAACTCTGTAAGTTCTCTCTGCTCTTGCCTACCAGATGCTGCAGCATTAAAAATAAGTAAAATCAGCACAAGTGGAACTAAGTCTAAACCTGTCCAATAAATGAGTCTAAGCTGGTTAAACTGAGAGAAAGACTCTCAGAAAACACAAAACTCTACTGTACACTGCATAAAAGGCGGACCTGGAAAATCAAGTGATCAACAGAGACAAGACAAAGACATCCCGGGCAGACACACACTTAGATAAAGCCTAGCTGACAGTTCTAATACCAAGTGAATATGAATCCAGGGCCAATCTAAACAAAGAATGTCACGTTAGAAGGAAACAGAGTACAATTTACAGTGGAGCTTCAACAATGGCTATACGTTATCCCAAATAATCAACTCATTGTTTAAAAAACACATCAGAAATATAAGGCAAAATTGGACAAGTTAAGCTATTTATGACAGTTATCAATAGATCAAATGGAAAATTAAATAGTTAAAGGTATAGAAAGCATTAACTCCATAATAAACAAGGATTTAATTCATATATACATTTGAATTTATATGTATATTCACATATATAAATATATATAATGTGTATACATATATAAAAATATAAATAAACATATATATATGTATGTGAAACTGAAAAAAAATATATATATATATCAGCTCCACAACCTCCCATAGAATATTTTCTTTTTTCAGCTCCTCAAAAAACATTTCCAAAATTTAATATACCGGCCATATATAAAGCTTCAGTAACTAACCAAAACTGAAATTGAATCATAACATTTTCTATTCAAATTTAATTGAAGGAGAAAATTCAAAGTATAACTACACAAAAACAAGAAAAAATGCAGCCATGGGAATCTTTTTAAATTTTTCTTACAGATATCATTATAAAATGAGGAAATCAAATCCCATTCTCTTCACATCAAAAGAGACTGATAAAAGGATGATAAGCCAGAACCTGTAACAAACATCTAAACTCATACTTGAAGGACATCATAAAACTAAATAATTCACTAATTAAAATACTTTTAATTTCTAGTAAGAAAAGGAGATTAATTTTTGAGAGGAATAAAACATATTTTAGTATATTGAAAAACTGAAAAATTATAGAACTAAAAATAAACCCAAAGCTATTTAATGGGGAAAATCCATTGCCTACTTAATCAGAAGAAGAGTAGAAATGAAAATAATTTTTCAAAATTGATAATAAATAAACATGCAGTAGAAATTGAAACAATCTTGAAACTATTTTTATCAGCTCTCTACAAACATTATAAAGAATATGTGTGCCAGGGATGAATTTTTAAGGAAACATAAATATAGAAAATCTATACAGACTGATTTCTACAAGAGATTATTTTAAAATACAATTCTACCAAAATTGCTAGATAATTCCAAATGCTGAGTATGCAAAATGGAGGAAACTGTCCTATGTTATTTTTAATAAAGTTACTCTTTCTAGAGGAGAATCTTTTTGTTTTTGGTTTTTCTTTCCTGTTACTGGGGCCTTGATCGTGGCCTTAGTTATCTCTCTCATCTTCAAACTGAGTGATCAAATCACTCCAACTGTTTTTCGGACATCACCTCTCTTTGCATTCCCTTCTCTGTGTTTCCTATTCCTTCTTCACTGATAAGGATCTTAATGATTACATTGGACCCACAGGTCTAATTCAGTATAATCCCCTTATTTTAAAATATTTAAAGTATTCTCAAAGTCCTTTTTGTAAGGTAAATTAGCCACCAATTCTATGGATGAAGATGTGGGCATCTTTGGAGGCCTTTATTCTGCCTCCTACTCTATATTACCAAAGATAGTATGTTGTTCGAGCACACCATAAATGCCATGAGGTTCATCTGATATTCTCACACGTTGCTGGAAGCTGGTAAAAGCTGGATGCATGGACATTTGGATTATTCATAAGGTTAAAATTGCACTTCTAGGAATTTCTATTACAGATTCACTTGCACATGGTAAAATGATTGCATAGACAAGGATATTGACTGCAACACTTTTGTAACATCAATGCACTGAATATCAGTAAATCATCATCAAAAGAGATTTGGTTAAAGAAACTCTGGTACCGTGAAGAACTGAAGCTTTTCATGAGCAATGCTGCTCTCTTTAGATGGCAAAAAAATTCTCCAAGATGCAAATATTTTTAATTGTTTGTGAGAGGCTCCTAAAAAACAAAACTCAAGCATTTTAATACCTCTGAAACCAGGATGTGTCTTTCAGATAATGGCCTGTTAGCTTATAGTGGCAAGAATGTTTTTCTTTCTTAGGTAAAATAATGTCATGCTCTGTGGTCAGTGAGAACTTGATTTTAATGACATGTTATAGTTAAGTGGAAAAAGTTGAGTTTAATGTGTAACTATATCACACGTGCAACAAAATAAATATATGAAAATACACAATTCCCCCCTCTTTGTTAGATCATTACTGTCAGCTTCCAAGAAAGCTTCTTATTTCTTCCATTAAAAACAAGTCTCTTGACCATATTATCCTCCTCTTGTTATTATCCCTTTTCTTGGCTTTCTTTTACAGCAAAAATCCTCAAAGGAGTTAATCTATACTTATTTTCTCTGGTTTCTCTTTTGCTTCTTACTCCTAAATCCATTCTAATTAGTTTTTGTCCCACTAAAACTTCTCATCAATATTACCATTGACCTTGATCTTGATAAATCACTTAGCAGCATTCGTCTCAGTTGCCTGGCCTCCTGCTGGAAATGTTTTTCTGTGGGACACCACACACTGATTTTCTTCCTCTCTATTGTTCCTTCTCAGTCTGCTTTTTCCTTTTTATAGCTTTCATTACCTAATGGTGGAATATCCCAGGCTCAGTTCTCATTCCCTTTTTCTTATTTACATCGGCTTGTGTGTGTGGTAGGAACAATGGGCATTCTCAATCCCAAATAAGTGAGCATTAGGATTCATTATAAAAACCATCAAAATATAAGGCAAAATTGGACACCTTATTATTTATAACAGTCATCGGTAGACCCAATGGACAAATAATAGTTAAGGCTATAGAAAGCCTCTGTACCTTAACTCTAATCCCACAGCTTCAGTGCTATCTATTTGCTTTCAGTTCTCCAATTTTTATCTCCAATTCAGATCTGTTTTCTGATTTCATAATAGTATATACAGTTTCCTGATCAGCACCTCCACTTTTATACCTAGAAACACGTGAAACTTAGGATTTCTATTCTTGAACCTATCATTTCCTCCCCCTATCACCTTTTATTTTCTCAGACTTTCTATCTCAGGTAATGGCATCCCCATTGTTTCAGTTGTGCTAGCTCAAATCCTTAGAGTCAGTCTTGAGCCCTGGCTTCTTTTTGCCACCCATATCCAAGCCAAAGTTTATTCTTGTTGACTCTGCCTTTCAAGTATGTCCAGGATCTGACCATTCCTCACCATCTTTTGCCATCGTGGTCCAAGTCGCTATTCATCATCTTTGTGTGACTGCCATTCCCTCCTTAGTGATCTCCCAACCTGCTCCCTGTTAGGTCATTCTCTACAAAGTGTCCATCCTCTCCTGCCAAAGGAAAATCACATCATGTCACTTCTTGTTCAAAACCCTCCAATGGCTTCCTGTCTTCTTTGGTATGAATGCCAAGATTTAAAATTCCCATCCTCATTTGATCCACTGTGGACCCTGACCTCATTCCCCACTTTTCTCTCTCAAACTCACTTTTCTTGGATACTCTTTCAAATAGCCCCAGACAGAACTCACTCTCCTCCTTCAAGTCTGCTCAACTGACATTTTGTAAGATTATTTTCTGGCTACCCTTAAATTATACCACCTACTTCTATAGCTACCCATCCCAGTCTCTTTTTAAATCATTCCTCATAGTAATAATCATCTTCTAATAGATTACAGAATTAGCATGTTTACCTTATATATCATCTGTCTTCACACTAGAATGTATGCTCCTTAACAGCATGGAATATTGACTCTGGTTCACTGATATACGCACCATATTTAAGACTGGATATATATTGAGTATTTGGTAAATATTTGCTAGAAGGGTTATCAGCTCCTTTTATGTTCATGGTGTAGTTCTAGGAGGAAACCCAAAAGAATGTTCACAAAGTTTCTTCTTTAGAAGAACTGTATTTCTGGGAGACAAATGAGAAAGAACAACTCACTCTTTAACTCAAAGATTTCCATCCTTGAATTTTATGCTAACTTGCATATGTAAAACAATCAGAAACAATCTTTTTTTTTTTTTTTTTTGGTGGTACTGGGGTTCCTGAAAACCCTTCTACCTCGGGGTTACACTCCCAGACCTATTTTATACTTTTTAAAATTTGGAAACAGGGTCTCTTAAGCAAGCGTGGCTGGCTTTGAACCTGCGCCATTCTCCTGTCTCCGCCTCCCAAGCACGGGGATTACAAGCGTGCGCCACCACGCTCTGCATAAACAATCAGTTTGATATTTAAAATAATCAGTTTTAAAATGTTTGGTAAAGCTGGGAGTCATGGCACACATCCCTGTAATCTAAGTACATGAAAGACTGAGACAGAAGGACTGCAGGTTTGATGCCTGCATCAACAATTTAGCAAGGCCCTCAGCAACTTAGTGAACAACTTGTTTCCAAATTTAAAAAAAATGAAGTTTGGGTGTATCTCAGAGACAGAACATCCTTGGGGTTCAATCCCCTGTACCTTAAAGATAAAAAAGTGTTAGATGAGAGCTCTGCAATGAATTGCAAGTTGAATTCCAGTAACAGCTTCTGTACCAAGAATGTGAAATATCGGGTGCCCATTTGGGGTCACCTCTCACTCTTTGGGCTCTGACTGAATCTCCTCAGGCCATATGGAAGTCTCTCAGGAAGAACGTGAATGATATTCAATATTCTCTATCTCCATTTCTTTCTTGCTCATTAAGTAGTGTCCAGGAAGATAGAATTCCTGAGATCCAGGTCAAATTAACACTGAGCCACAAGGGAGAAATTTCGCCCTCTTTCAGAAGGGGAACTAGGAGGCTAGCCCGAGGTTGGCTGATGAGGAGATGCTCACAAAATGGGCCATCTCAAAGTCTCTGGCAACAAGGCTGGGGCAGAATCAATACTTGATTAAATAAGAGCCGGATAGCAGGCAGCACGGAATCACGGGAGGCTAGGAGGAACAGTTCTGATGTTGCTAAGCAGAGGCACTTGGTAAGTCAAGCATTTTTCCCTTCAACTGAAATATAAGCCCACAAGGGGAAAACAATCTATTCTTTATTATTTTTAAAAGTAAATTTTTGTCTGGAAAAACAATTTACTGCCACCAGAACTATGTCTTCTTTTAGAGAAGTGTATAATTGGCTGCCATTTGACATTATGTGGCATTATTAAAGTCTCAAAATTCTCTTAATGCGCATTATTTTTTTTTTCTTGCGGTGGAACATTTTTACAGTCCTCCTTAAGATTCCTTTGCCATCTTACCTAACCTAGTCTATTTTGAGAGCTTCTCAAACAGACACAATTTTAAGAAAATCAGGTTCTTGGTGCAACTTTATAGGATTAAAAAGTCAGACTAATATAAAGATAAAATGTAACCATGGCTCCTATTACTTTTGATTAACTTTCCTTTTGCACATGGTACCACCTTGCTGACTAATACTTCAACTGCTGGTTTATATCTTCTTTATTGTTTTCTACATTCTCCCATGCCCCATTCTCCAGCAACTACCTACATCACTAGGGTAAACATTAATGGACCGCCACTCTGCAGATTTCACAAATCAGATCTCTCTGGTGCGATCTTACTTCAGTCAAGAAAGAGTGCTTGTTAAACATGTAAATCTCCAGTTCTTTCTACTGACCTGCCAGCTTTGCCCGTGACTCTAATGCTCAAAATGTTTGCGAACTGTTGAGTGAGAAGATGGAGAACAAATAAAAGATAACATATTTGTTTTATTGAAATGTATAGTATAGTCAATGAAGACAAATTTCTTACCAATAAAGCAATTTGGTTTTACTAACCAGCAATATGTTAATAGCATGAGTGCCATTAAATACAGATCAATTCATTGAATGCATGGGTGGATGGATGAATTCGTCACAGACTAAATATGGAAGCATGGTGGCTATGCTTGCCTCTCATTCTTCCTCTCTCCTCTGTCTCATCCTGTTCTGTCTTGTGTACGTTTCTGGGGTTTCACATGGTTAACAAATATACTGTGTCTCTTCAAGCAAGATTTGGAATTTTCATCTTTAAAGTTAAAATAGCATGCCATTGAATGAGAGTATTATGGCCAGAAATAGGAAGAAGAACTCAGGGTTGATGTAGTTAAGTTATGAGGGTTGTAATCTCATTAACATGGATTTATTTGTATTGTAATGAATTTATGTAAGTGGTAACCTAGGCTGGTGGGGTGTGACTGGAGAAGGTATGTCCCTGCGAATTTTGCTTCTGTCTTTGAATACCCTTGCTTGCTTGCTTGCTCTCTCTGCTTCTGGCCTTCATGATGTGAGAGCAGAGCCTTGTGCTTTCTCTCCCTCTTGCTTCGGGTCTCTATAATGTGAGAGTTCAGAGCTTTGTGCTCCCGCTCTCTCTCCCTCCCTCCCTCCCTCCCTCCCTCCGTCCCTCCTCTTTCCTCCCTTCCTCTCTCTTTCTATGCTTCTTGCCACCTCGTGCTGAGCTTCAGATGGAGAGTTGTGTGGTCCATCATTTCGAATGATAATTGTGAGAAGGCTCACCCAGACAAAGAATATGTGAAGGAAGTAGTTATGATGATGGTAAAAAAATGTACAAAGTGCTTCATTTAATCTAATCCTAGTAATATAAGTGTCTCCCAAAGATATTAAAGAATAGAAATAGAGGTGTACCATAGCTTAACCAGCAGCAAATGGTAGGGCAGCGAGTTTAATTTAAAAACTTTTGAGTCTAAAATATGGCAGAAATGAAGGGAAAAATAGAAATTTCCAGCTCATGAACATTTTTAAGAAACAAGAGCATATAATTAAGCACCATGATTTTAGGTGCATGATATTTTGGCAGAATATGCAAACTTGTTTTAAATTCTGAGGTTATTCTTTCATAGAAAAATGCCAATTTTTAAATTCACTTTCATACCATAATCATATTTCTATGATGAGAGATATTACTTTTATTTTCTTACTAAATGCTGTTGGTGAAGATACATTTTTTACATGAAATAAATTCAGTAGAAAATTATATCCTAACAGTTTTTGCTATTGTTCATGAACCTGAATATCATGGCATTGTAATCTAGTCCAGTAAAATCTTAATCAGGGAAATGCTAAGAACTGGCAACTTCTTTAGAAGTGTATCAGTTCAGGTTGCCATTGTTGAGGTGGTGAGAGAATCTCCTTTGGAAATGATAGCATACCCTCTCTTCTTATTTGGCTTCGTAGGGAATGACGGCTGATTTTTTTTAAATGGTAACTCATTTTCCAGGTAGTAGCAATAATGAAAGTAAGCTTGTCCAGGAGCTCTCAGCCTCATAAAAGTTTTAACCACTTTGGATGATCAAGTCTGGCTTGATTAATACGAGGGGAGGTGATGAGCTTCCTCACAGTCAAGGCAGAAATTAATTTCTACTGTCTTCAGTCATCCTTTGACCTGAGTTATTCATCAGAATTTCCTCCAAGAAAGTCATTTGAGGTGGGAACATGGTATTGAAACAGTTGAGAAGTTCACAAATATGTTGCATAAATAGGAAAGATAAACCAGACATGGTGGTATATGCCTGGAATCCCAGTACTTGGGAGGCTGAGACAGGAAGATCATAAATTTGAGACTAGCCTCAGCAACTTAGTAAGACTCTCAGCAACCAAGAATTACTCATTTTCAAAAAATAGAGAGTAAAAAGGTATAGCTCATAAGTAGAATGCCACTGGGTTCAATCACCAGAACCATACACACACACACACACAAAAAGATATTGACAGCCACTCGTCAATCTTTTTATTGACTTGCTCTGGCCTTCCTGGCAGTCTCTGGACTAAGCACTTGCCTTAGGAAGAGAAGTCTCTAAGATGACCCGGCTTTCTCTGGAGGACTCGGCCATTAAACACCATCTATTCTCTTCTAGGAACACTGCATACTGTGCGTAAAAACCCGTAATGATGGTGGAAATCCTCTTAGTGAATAACTGATCTTTCTATTATTTTTATTTTTTTTGAAGTGAGGAAATGGGGCATGTTTCTTTATAGTTTTTCTGGAGCTCTTAGTCCTTGTGCTGTGTGAAATAAAACCAAAACACAGCATGGGGTCTTTCCTTTGTTAGTTTGACAATAAGGGGGCTGTGAATCAGGAGAGTTCAGGATAGCTTTCTGTTGTAATGCACATTTGGGGTAGGGCCTAATTTTTGAAGATTTATCAATCTGGTGCTTGAAGGAGCATATCACAGGAAATGTTTTGTACCTTACAACTCTTTTTCCTGGCTATGATTTATTGGAGCGCGGTACTATAAATCATGCCCTTTGATTCCCCCATCTTTCTGAAATAAGTGACTCATTCTCAACAGCCATGCTTGTTCTTTCTTCTTTTCCTTCCTTTTTAAAATTTTTCACTGAAAACCTGGGTTTGATCTCCTCTGATCTCTGTACATACCATTTTTCCTGTTAATTCTCGTTTAAAGAATATTTCTGTAAGTCACATATCTTCTAGTAAATGCAAAAGATAAAAAATTTAAGATATTTGAGTCATTCGTAAAAAAACATATATTTCAATAGGTATACGACATTATTGCTTGGAAACATGGTACCAATGAAATTTTATCTTATTTTGACTTTTTTCCCTTTTCCATAAAGAGGGTAGGTAATGTTTGCTGGGCTTGGAAAATATGAATTCAAATTACAAGTCAGGTTGTAATCGATGTTTATTTTTTTAAAGCCAAACTTCTAGAAAACTATAAAGAAAATAATCATATTTTTACAACACTGCAGGTAAACAGCAAGCATATTTAGAAACTAGAAGGTTTTAAAGGAACAACAGGGTAAATCAATGACTCCCACACAGAGGGAAAAGATGATTTTCTATTCAGGATATCAAACAAAGCTAACGTGATATTAATGGCTGAGCGAACAGGCTTCCGATTTGCACTTGCATGAGGGGGAGGTTAAGGATTGGCAGATGCTCATATAAATCAAGTCTGGTAAAATCCGTATGAATAAGTGTTTGACATTTCCAGTTGAAAAGGAGCAGCTTGTCTTCAGTTCTGAGAAATCTTCCCTTGTGACAATCATCGTTTTTTCCTCTTATGATGGACCAGATTTTTAATATCAACTTAGCATAAGCAAATGCACTGTAGTCCAGAGGGCAAACATTTCTGAGGTGGCGAGGTAGCCAAGATGAAAGGGGGAAATGGGACCACATTTGCCCATCAAGACCAAATCTGTTACCGGTGTACTTGCCAGCATGTTTAACTTAAGCGCTTTCTCCTCCCTTGTACCGTGTTCCACAATTCTCAAGTCCAAAGAAACAGAGAGAACTTGGTGACATATAAACCAGAAACTGGATGTTAGGCAGCATCCCGGAGGCAGCTACTTCCTTACTGATCTGAAGCCATGCATGGAAAGTACTATTGAAAAACTTCTAACCCAACATTATTTTTGAAGGCTTATTAAGTGCCCAGGAATATGTGAGATCGATATCCCTGAAAAATGTCACCTCTTAAGTTCAAAACATCACTCGAGACATGAGTTCTACTTCTGTCTCTACCACAAGCCATGTGATCTCTGCGAGTCACCTGACCTCTTGGCCTTTACCAACTTGAGGAAATTTAAATGTGTATTTTCTGAGATATTCTCTAGCTTCAACATTACAGTCTCAATTTTTCCAGATCTATCCCCAACCAAAAACCTACTCCCAGAACTATAAAAAGGAAGTAGGAAGAAATAAAAAGGCAAAAAAGAATGAAGTGCAAAAAAGTGGTGAATTTCCTCTCTTTCGATGGAAGTGACATCACCTCTTAAGTTCAAAAGATCACTCAAGACGTGAGTCCTACTGCTAGCTCTACTACCAGTCATGTGATCTCTGCAAACCACCTGACCTCTTGGCCTTTGCAAACATGAGGAAATTTAAATGTGTTAAGGTATCTTTAAATCATAACGGGACTCCATGTCCATTTGAAAGAGATGAATCAAATCTCTCTGGAAGCGAGGGGTCAGAGGATAGCTGGGACACCTATATATTGTCAGTGCACCAAACGTGATGAAGGTCACCTTGGGAGGACCACTGTGCCCATGGTGTAGCAGGCTTGTGCATGGAGGAAAAGGGCAAGACCTGACACTGGGGAGGGCAAAGAATTTGTAAGATGGGTCAAGTACAATTTACTTGACAGCTACCATACATTCAGTACCTCAGAATTCATGTTAACACATTGAGTTATGTCTCTAGCTTAACTCATTTGAGGTGGTTTGCTACACACCCCTGAAACTCTGTTTTGTCTCCAGTGTAACTCTTGCAGCTGCCTGGCGGCCAGCCATGGTGTAGAAATAACTTCCTTTTGGCAACACTGCTGCATGGTGACCTTGTTCTGGTGTTCATTTTTATCTCCAGCCTCTTCCCCTGCTGCAGGAAGATGAAGCCCAGAAAATGTGCTGCAGCATGGGAGAGCAGCAGTTTCTGATTGCACTTTTTTTTAGTTATAGGCATAAATTGTCTGGTTAAAGCGCGCGCGCGCGCGCACACACACACACACACACACACACACACACACAGTCTGGGGGTATAGCTCTTCTGACCTTACCCAGTATGCTTGAAGCCCTGGGTATAATACTTGGCACCAAAAGAAAAAAAAAAAAGAAAAAAGCAAGCACCTGGAGAGTCAGTCCCTCAGTAATGGCAGGACAAGACACAAGACACAAATGATGATACTCATTAATGGGACAAAACTTCCATGTGAAAATTACCCAGCTGTACTCCCAAGTGTAAAGAAGAGTACAGTTTCTTCCTCAAGACTAAGAGAAAGGGAAGGAACTAATCCAGACACTCATATAATCATCCATCTAATCTCTTTTTCATTTTCAAAATTAATTTGTTAATCGATACTTAAAAGTTGCTCATAATTATAGGGCAGCCTGTGAGGTTTCGATGCATATGTACATTGTGCAATGTTCTAATCAAGTTAAGTATATCTGTCTACACAATGTTTGTCATTTCTTTGTAGCAAAAATATTCAAAATCATGGCTGATTTTTAAAGTGGTAACTAATTTCCCAGGTAGTAGCAAAAATGAGAATAAGCTTGTCCGAGAGAGCTCTCAGTCTGCAAACCACCATGATACTCTCAGCTTCTATAAGATGAACACTTTTAAGATTCCATACCTGGGCAATAGCATGTGTTGTTTCTCTTTCTTCTTCCTAATAAACTTTAAATTTTATATGAATTTAATTTTGCATCAAGGAATTGAAAGCTTATGTAAGATAAGTAAGTTGTCCAAGGTTCATAGACATAATATGTGATAGAATTGGGGGTGGGGAGAGCCGGGCGTCGTGGCGCACGCTTGTAATCCCCGCGCTTGGGAGGCAGAGACAGGAGGATCATGCTGGTTCGAAGCCAGCCGCGCTGGCTTAAGAGTCCCTGTTTCCAAAAAGTATATATAAAATATGTCTGGGAGTGTAGCCCAGAGGTAGAAGGGTTTCAAGTTCCATTTCCTCCCAAATTCTGTCTTTTAAAGTGTAGTTGTCTCAATTTCTTCCCAAAATTGATGCCAGGATTTTTTTTTTTTTTTTTTTTTGGTGGTACTGGGGTTCCTGGAAACCCTTCTACCTCCAGGCTATACTCCTAGACTATATATATATATATATATATATATATATATATATATATATATATATATATATATAATTTATTTTTTAATTTGGAAACAAGGTTTCTTAAGCCAGCAAGGCTGGCTTTGAACCTATGCGATCCTCCTGTCTCTGCCTCTAAGCGCAGGGATTACAAGTGTGCGCCACCATGCCTGGTGATGCTAGGATTTTTTAAAAAAAAGGTTAGTGAATGAGAGATACACACAAGAAATATAAAGTATAGTAACTATACAGATTTAACTAATTTAATCTAGTTGTTTTCAATACTTGGGGTAGAATAAAGCTAAAGGATTTTCTCATTTGAGATAGGGCTCCCATCTTTCCTGCATCTCAAGAATAACATAATTTTGACTTCTATATGGATGCTATATAAAATCATAAAGTATCATTGTAAATGTTTGATTTACAATGATTTTTGATTTACAATAAACAATAATTATTTGATTTTCAATGAACAATGCTTTTTAAATTAAATATACAAAATTTAAAAATTGCTGCATAATTAAATATTACTTTTAAATTTTTAAATATTACTTTTAAATTTTCACTTTTTAGGTTAAGATCTGTCTTAAAATCCAATCTAACTAGCAGCATCATATAATTTGATTTACAAAGAGATCTTAGGGACATACTCATATGAGAGTCATATCAATAATCCTGCTAGATATAAAATCATTGATAAAAAAATAATAGCTAGTGAACCTCACTGAGGGCTGGAAGGTTCTTATGCCATTGATTCTTGCCATGGGACTAATAGATGTTTTTGGTTTGATGTCAGTTGTTTGTCAAGGAATTATAATAATATTTTTCAAAAGGCTTTGATTTGACTTCTATTATACTGTGAGACTATTTTTTCCCCAACCTCCCTGCCATCTGTCTTGATTCTACATTGGAAAATCTCCCTGATATTCCATCCAGAAGGGACAAGTGAAATCAATATGACAACAGCAGATTGCGCATGCATTCCAGCTTTTAAGTAGGATGTTGTTATGATTAGCAGTGGCCCAGCTCTTTACCTCTCTATTATCAAATGCCGTCTCAGAACACTTCAGTCACTCATCAGATTCAATTAATTTTATATGCTTCCTAAAAATGTAGCTTAAGGCTGAAAGAAATAATTTTAAAAATATCAATTTTATTTAGCTTTTGGTGGGAATGAAATGACAAGGTTTTCTCTTTTTATCTGTTTTGGTTAAAGACTAATCAACATATAAGAATTAGCATGCATTTTAAACAGGTACTGTGAAAATAATTACATTATTATTTGCTATAACATATGCTTATTTAGAGATGATGTAGAAAATTTGTGTTTTTATGAATATCAGTACCCCAAATAACAAAGAATCATTAAAAAACTTTATGACTTGTTTTATTTATATAATTGTATTCAAAATATTACAACCAATAAACTTTATAGCTCATTATTTTATGTAATCTACTACTGTTGACATTTTACAACCCCCAAACAAATAAACAAGTGTATCTCTATAACTAATAGAAATTGGGATAGAAAAGCAGCATTTCTAATGGTGCATTTTTGAGTAATGAGAGGGTCTGATTGTAGCTATGGGAATGGGTGGTTGAGGTCCAAGGGAGCTGGAGACAGTACGCTCAAAAATTGGTAATGCTAGGGCATTCCACACATTGTTTCCATATGGAAGTACCACAGGAATAGGGTACATTTTAGGAGAATATAGATGGGAGGCATTTTCTGTGATGTGGTGGAGATTTTAATGAACATGAAAATCAAATTCATTGCCTCATATAAGTGAGGAGGAGCTGAAGCTCACTTCATCCCTGATGTAGGGTAATTTTCTTGATCCATCTTTCGTGTTAGCTTGTCTTTTTCACTCTTGTGTTTACTTTGTCCTCTTCTGTTGCAAACAAATGTTCTCCTTATGGCATGAAAGATGGCTATGGGCATCCCCAGATTTCCAACTTCTTCATTTAGCAGAGTATAAAGAGAACTTGTGTCTCACAGAGCCCACGCATGGCTCCCAGGACAAAATTCTCTGTTTCTCTGCTTGGGTCCTATATCACCCTCTGGACCAATTGCTGCCCTGAGGGAGTGAGGATCCCAGGCTTATTTGGCTAGGCACAAGTCAGCTTGTGCATCCTTGTGCCCATGGGTGTGGGGATATTGTCTCTGTTTCTCTGCTTGGGTCCTATATCACCCTCTGGACCAATTGCTGCCCTGAGGGAGTGAGGATCCCAGGCTTATTTGGCTAGGCACAAGTCAGCTTGTGCATCCTTGTGCCCATGGGTGTGGGGATATTGGGATGATTGCGGGGTGTGGGGGGATCCTTTTAAAACAATTGCAGAAAAAGACGATGAGCCAAGAGCAAACGTCTGTAACTAATATGGAGGGAAACTTTAGGCACTGGGTAAGAAGTTGACCATATCCTGTCTTGCACAAGACTGATCAGCCTAACTTATCCAGTTATATTTAGCTACATAGAGATAAGCTAGTTTGAAAATGTCTTAGAATCAATCTTTAGGCTCTTTGTAGGCTTTCTTTTTCATATGTTTTTCCTGGTCTAATCTATTATGAGTTTTCAAGTTTCATTAAGTGGCTGGGTCTTGCCTACTATTCTGCCTTGCTTATGGAAAACCCACAAAAATATTAGTGAGATGAGTACTAATAATTATGCTATTTTTTCCCTGTGTAGATCCAGTGGTAGAGTCTGGTTAACAGTAGTTGCTCTATAATTCCATTAAAATTGTCTTCATTTGAGTGGGTACTTGGTAAAATGCTATAACTTTTTGGTCTTTTCTAATCCCATTTTCCCCTCTCACCGTTTATTTTGGGAAATAAATAAGCTAACATTTAAATAGTTTCAGCTCATCAGATCTTTAGACTTAGCTCTCACTCCCCCGCTCCAATTTTTCTTCTGTCATGTTAGTCTCTCACTAAAATAAAAATTAACAGTTGAGCCTACAATTATTTGAGGGATTTTTGAAACTGGCTAAAAATGAGCAACTCTCAGATATTTGACTTTTTTCTTCTATTACCACTGCAAATATGCTGTGTGTTCAATACAAGTAAATTATTTCTTTATTTTGCCCAAAAGTAGTGTATTAGCTTTCCTGTCTCCAAGACCAAAATACCTGATGACACCAAGTTAGAGGAGGAAAAATTCTTTGGCTTAGGGTTTCAAGGCTTAGTCTATGGCCAGCCAACTCCAAGACAGAAACATCATGGCTACTTGGAGTGTCAGAGAACAATTACTCTGGGGAGCTGGAAGCAGAAAATGCTAGAGAGGAAGATTCTAGGAACATATATAGCTCCCTTGGTAATGTCCCCAGCGTCCCCCATCCTCTAGCCATACCCTACCTGTCCACAGTTACCACCTGGTAAGTCTATCAAAGTATTGATTCATCAATAGATTTACCCACCAATCAGGTTAGAGCCCTGATTCAGTTATTTTACCCTGAACATTTCTGTATTGCCAACACCTGAGCTTTTCTAAGGGCCATATACAAACCATAACAAGCAGTAATTTCAATGGAACATTGCCTGATTAATGGAATACTACTGTCAAAGTCACACTGTCAAGATATTTTTCACATTTTAAGTGAAAAAGCAGAAAATACATGTCTTATTATTTATGTCTAATTATGAATATAATTATATACACACATATATCCAAACCTATGATTTTTTTACATAGTACTAGATTTATTTGCTAATATTTCTTTAGGATTTTTTGCATTTAATTAATAAATGAGATTAAGTTTTGGGTTGTGTATACGTACAAGTTCACTTTTCACACAGTTTTGAAGTCAGTGTTCTAAAGCTTTGTGGAATAAGTGTGAAAACCTTCCAACTCTTTTCTATGCTTTGGATAGTGTTGGTAAAATAGGTACTTTTTATTGCCTTTTTTTATTACCGACTTATAAAATTGTCTGGATTGGTAGTCTAAATTAGAGATAGAAATGTGACTAAATGTGAATTGTATTTCTATGGTTGTTCATCCACTAAAATATTTTAAATCTTCTCAAGTCAATTCTGTTAATTTATATTTTCATTGAAATGTGCCTTTTATGCATGCTTTAAGAGATACTTGTATAAGTTGTGCAGACTATCTCTTACAGCTTTTAAAATCATTTAGGTATCTGTACTAATACTGCTTTTCTATTATTATCATTTGTATTTCCCTCTTTTTACTAGATTGGCCAAAACTTTGTATATTTAACTCTTAATTTAGTTTCCCAGTTTCTCTTTCTTTCCATTTGCTGTTCCATTAATTTCTATTTTTATCTTTTATAAATTGACCTCTCGCCAGGTGTGGTGGCGCACGCTTGTAATCCCGCGCTTGGGAGTCTGAGACAGCAGGATCGCACAGGTTCGAAGCCAGCCTTAGCTACTGAGTGAGGCTCTCAGCAACTTAGTGAGACCCTGTTTCCAAATAAAATATAAAATAGGTCTGGGAGTATAGCCCGGAGGTAGAAAGCCTCTGGGTTCCACCCCCAATACCACCAAAAAAAAAAAAAAAAATTGACCTCTCTATTGTCTTCTGCTTTATTTTGCTGCATTTAACATTTAATTTAAAATATCCTATATGTTATTATCCAGAGTTAATAAATATACTTATCAGTTTTCCTAATTCAAAAGCATAAGAATAAATAATACTTAGAATTTTGGGATCTGAGTATATACTATTCTATTGTCAAATGAAAGAAGGTATTATTTTGCTTAAAGAGTTTTTAATAACAACAAAAATCTCTCATTTTGTGTTTTTTTCAAAATTAAATATTATCAGATTACCAGGAGGACAAGTCAAGTCATAAAAGTTCTAAATATTCTCATTTACATATTTAAATTATTCTAATATCATAGCAGGGACTTAGCAGTTTTAATACAGTGGCCAGGTTGGCAATTGGTAAAATAGGTCTGGACAAGTGCCCAGGAAAACCAAGGTCATTGATAAGAAATGCAGTATTCTCCTTCCATAGCCTCAAATAGCAGGACCAGTGGCCTGGACCTTGGTCCAATCTCAAACTTCCCTGTCTTCATGGAGCAGCTTTAAGAAGCTACAGGTCATTGTCAACATGCCCGAGTGTCTTTAACATTGAAGATAAAGGAACATGCTTCGTACCATTCCCCTAGCTCTTTCCTTAGACAAATACAAGTGCTACTGTTAATGAGATCATTATTTAAAATGCTGCTCTCAGAGCTGGGAGTGGTGGCACACGCTTGTAATCCAGTACTTGGGAGGCTATGACAGAAGGATCTCAGGTTCGCAACTTAGTGAAACCCTGTTTCAAAATAAAGAATAAAACATAGGGCTGGAGGTAAACCTTGAAGGTAGAATACCTCTGAGTTCAATCCCCAATACCACAAAATGAATGAATGAATGAATGAATGAATGAATGAATAAATGTTGGGGTCTGCTCAAACTGCCTAACAGAACTTCCGATGAATCAGCTACATGTAGTGTCTAGCACAGGTCTGCAGAACCTCCTGAACATCCGATGAATGAATCTGCAACATGTAGTGCCACGTGGATATGGAGGGCGTAACTACTCTCCTTGCCCCCGCTAGCCCAATTTGGTAATGTTGAGCCTTATTGGCTCAAATAATGCTTCCATGCTCGTGAACCCCTCATGCACTGGATAATGATTGGCTGCAAGTTATGTGCTTTGCACATGCAAGAGTGACCTTTAGCTTGATAGGTTAGAATATTTTCCTTTTAGAAATCCCCCTTGCGGTATTTTGCTTTAAATTGGGTTGCCTGAGAGAAATAAACAAGATCCTGCTTGACACATCTCCCAGCTCATGTGGTTCTGTTCGGGCCGTTGGCACCCACCTTCCCTCTCAACCCCACCACTGACGGGCTGGAACCATCAAATAAATAAATAAATAAATAAATAAATAAATAAATAAATAAAACAAATACTAGAAAGGAAAGGACAAAGGAAGGAAGGAAAGAAGGAAGGAAGAAAGGAACTATTTTAAAGAGCACATGCTGCATGGTTCCTAGTCTCAAAAGGTAGTCTCACCCTTGTGTTTTCTGTTAAGAGGAAGTGATTAACTATGTTGACATTCAAGAAAGGCTGGAGCTTGCCCACCAGTCAAGAGATCAGCCATGACATATCAACCTGTGAAACAGCATTAGCTTCCCTTTAAAATTCTGTCAACCTAAGTTGAAATTGTGAGCGAAGATTTCAAAGTATAAAAAATAAGCAAGTCGATAGCATTTTAGTTTCAACACCAAAAGAACTTAGCATTTTTTCTGCTTAAAAAAAAATGTATAGGCTCATTGAGATACCTCCGAACGATATAGGAAAAAAAATGCACTTTTCAAAACTGCTACTTTTATTTTTATTTTTATTTGTTGTTGTTGCAAAACACAAGCCTTGTGCATGCTAGGTAGGTGCTCTACCACTGAGCTGCACCCCAGCCCTTTTCAGTTTATGTTGAGACAGTGTCTGGCTAAGTAGCTTAGGCTGGCCTCAAACTTGCAACCTTCCTGCCTCAGATCCTCACAAAGTAGGATTCACAGGCGTGTGTCACTGCATCTTACCAAATTGCTTATTTTCTTTAGCACAGAAAAAAATCATAATCCAGTCAATCCCCTTTCCTGACATCTTTCAATTCATGACTTATTGAGTGGTGTATTTGTTTAAGAAAATCACACACACCCTTATTTCCCCCCTTCCTGTGTGGTAAATATTCTCTCAGGCTTTAAAAATAATATTTAAAATAAAATATAGTTTGATACACCTACTACTGTAGGTTGTATGGTGTCCCCTTCTATCCACTGGCAGCCTGTGACTTTGACCTCATTGGCAAGTTGGGTGTTTTGCAGATGTTGGTAAAAACATTGAGATGAATTACCTAGGACGATTTGGACCGGTCACTGTAGGAGAAAGGCAGAGGGGAGTCAGGGGGAGGAGGGGGTGGGACAGAGCAGAGGTTGGAGGAAGGCAGCCATAGCTATCAGTTACCAGAAGCAGCAAGTGAGGGACCAGGGTTTAGATGGAGCCTCTGGAGGGAGCCCAACCAACACCACCTTGACTCAGACTCCTCGACTCAGAACTATGAGAGTACATTCCCATTTTAGAAGCCACCAAGCGTGTGGGCTGCACATAGCTGCCCTTGTACAGGACTTGTGTGCCCTGGGCACTCTGATCTCAGTCCTGTGTTTAGAGCCCTAAGCCACCCCAGATGCAAGCTTCGCTCTCAGATCATCTTTCATGGTTTTGGACATGGTTTTGCACTTGAAGATTCACCTCATATCCTAGAACAATTGGTAATAGTTTAGTAAATTATGCTTACTGCTATAGTTTTTCTGAAATCTATTTAGGATGTAGAAGGGCCTCCAAATTATCTACTCCATTGTACTTCTGAGAAGTGATTATCTACCCTGGTATACTTTAGCTATCTAGCTTCTTCTTTACTTTATTTATTTATTTATTTATTTATTTATTTATTTATTTATGGTGGTACTGGGGTGGAACCCAGAGGCTTTCTATCTCCAGGCTATACTCCCAGACCTTTTATTTTTTAATATATTTTATTTGGAAACAGGGCCTCACTAAGTTGCTGAAAGCCTCACTAAGTAGCTGAGGCTGGTTTTGAACCTGCACGATACTCCTGACTCAGTCTCCCAAGCGCGGGGATTACAAGCGTGCGCCACCACGCCCAGCCTTCTTTACTTTTTAATATCTATCATGAAATATTTATAAATTCGTGAGTCCATGTCTACTTCACCCCATCTACCCCAATGTTAACATCTTGTAAAATCTTTTTGACAATTTACAATGTCAAAACCAGGTAATTGATGTCAGTACAATTCACACCCTTACTTAGATTTTGCCAATTATACCTGTTTGCTAGTTACATGCTCATTCTCTCAAGTGTGTGGATATGTGTATGCAGTTGTATACAATTTTTATTTCATTAGTTTCACATAACTCCAACCACAGTTACGATTTAAAAAAAATAACAATAGCATAATCACAAGGCTTTGTATTACCCCTTTGTAGTACACACTTTCCATTTTTTAAAAGAGAAAGTTTTCAAAATTTTTGGTTTTGTTAAAGTAACACATTACCACAGGGAAATAATTTATAAAGTTGTGGGGTTCTAAATTTAGAAAAATAAAGCCTCTCCTGATATTCAGATGTGAACATCTACAGAATGTTTTCTCATTTTATGGTTACAATTATGATTTTAATTATATACTTCTATTTCTAGTTTTCTTGATTTATTGACTTCATCTATAAGTATTGACTCCCTGCAATGAAAGTTGAGGGATATACTCCTACTCTTTTCTTTATTTTGCTTCTATCTATTCATTTAGTTATATGATCATGTTTGTACTCTTGAGCTTTATAATATCTACATTATGTTCTGTAGAAATCAATGTTTTATGCTCTGTCTAAAGTTTAAATGTTATATTTAAGTCTGCATTCACAGTGGAAGGATCACATAAGGTTGTTGTAGTCACTGTAAAGCCAAGAAGAGGCTTCGATCTGATAGTGATGATAATTAATCATATACCTTTGAATCATCCAATCATCTATCACAAATCAGTAGATTGCAAGAGGGAGAATCTTCCAGACATTTCAGTCTAATGGGACATTACATTTATTTTAATTCAAATTCCTCATGGCTTAATTATTTTATTATCTTTAAAACATTTTTTGCATTCTTCCTTGGGAAATTTTTTCTTTTTCTTTTTTTCTTTGTTAGGAACTGGCAACATCAGTAGTAAAATTTCAGAGTCCTTCTATTTCTGAAGGTGTGTTTTTCCTTTGTCCTCACTGTTCATTTATAGGTCAGATGGGTAGATAATTTCATATTAAAAACTTCTTTCCTCTGCCATTTGAGGGCTACATGATCCTTCAGCGTCCAAGGCTCCTGCTGAGAAGGCTGATGTTAATCTTCCCCTCTTCCTCTGTAAGCAACCTAGTTTTCTCTCTCTGGAAACTTTCAGGATTTTCACTGGATGTATGAAATGCTGAAGTTTTTTATCAAGGAGCACAGTTGGGGTCCATCTGGCCCAGCTGTTTCATAAGCAGTTATATAATTAATTATCCTGATGGTTTTTCTCCCATGTCCACTTTTGCTATTTTTTTAATTAGTAATTCCCTATTTTCCTTGGGTTTGAGGGCGTCTTTTGGTAGGGAAGATCTTCTCTCCTTTAGATCTGGGGTCCTCTTGAAAGTCAGTTCTTGCCTTTCTCATTCAGTTGAATATATTGTACTGCTGTTTTCTCCCTTTGTTTAATTCTATATTTTTTCAACTAAGGAAAATATACAGTCATTCATACATCTCCATCGGGAATTAAAAACTGCTTTAATTTTAAAAACTGCTTTAATTTTAAAAACTGCTTTAATTTGTTTTAGACAACCATTTCCTTTTTAAAATATGCATGCAATTGAAGGGTCCTTAGTGTCCATTCCCAATTTGAGCTCCCTCTTCTCCAGAGGCAATCTCACATGTAAACTAGGTGTGCATGCTTCTAGTGCCAATGTTCACATTTCTTATCCAGCTTTTTCTTCTCTCTCTCTCTCTCTCTCTCTCTCTCTCTCTCTCTCTCTCTCTCACACACACACACACACCCTCACACATGCATACGGCTTTCACTGTATCCTTGTGAGGAAAAGATATAAATCATGCATTCAATTCTCTCCTTGAACTCTGAATCTAATAAGTAAAATATTAAAAAGCAAAATTTGAAACATGAAACAAACGAGCATATTATTATAGAATATACACATATCCACAGAGCTAGATATTTACTATGTTTAAATTTAGAGTATACAAATGTTAACTAATGAAATTGAAAGTTACTTGGCTGGCAATTAAACTCTACAGCTATTTAGATCTCCACCAAAAAAAAAAAAAAAAAAATCAGATGGGAGAGTTACTTGGAAATATTCTAAATATAGATAGCAAAAAAAAAAAAATAAATATAGATAGCATTAGGATAAAAATTCTGAACTCCTCCCGTGGCATTTCCTCAGTAACAGAAGCTGATGTTTCCAGTTGCGCTGGCCTCTCTGATGGGCCAGTTCTGTGTAGACTCCAGCTGGAGCCTTATTCTCTGTTCCTCTGTCCTCTTTACCACCCTGCGAATAAAATTAACAAAGGATTATTCATTGCCTCAATGGCCTCTCCAAGGCTGTTTCTTTTTGGCAGAACAAGGTATATTTATTTGAAGTCCAACCTGTTCTTTATCCACTCAAGTCACTGACTCTAAATAATTAGCAGTTACTAAATTTATCCTGCGGGAAAGGAACTCCTTAGGAGGCTGACAGCTCTTCCCCGCATTTCTGTATCCCCCCACTGGCCTTTTTCCTTTTCATTCAACCTCTCAACTCTTTGTTTCCTTTCTGTCTGTGTTCTCTCCATTTCTGTCTCTTGAATTTCAGAAACAACAACAACAACAAAAAAATTACAAAAGAGAAGCTGGAACCAACTTTCTCTTCTAAGACAATCCTATTTGAAGGGTGACTTAGCTCTTCCTGAGCTGACTGGGCATGGTGCCCATTTTAGGTCTTTGCAGATGAGGTCTGAGTCAAAAAGAGGATGGGGGAACTTTGAAGGAATATGTGGCCTACTAAAAAGCTTTCAAGCCAGTTAATTTTACAACAATTATTGTATAATCACACACACACACACACACACACACATACACACACACACACACACACACAGCAATGTGACCATCATTCTAAGGCAGAATCAGACTTCTTAGTTAAGATGGTGCCTCCACCATTACAACTCCATGGCTCAGACCAGATTCTTACCCTCCTCTTCCTTCAGATTTTTCATATGTATGTTGGAGGAGATAAAAATCCCTACCTTTTAATGTTGCTTATTAAATGAGTTCACATTTGGAAAATGCTTGGAATAATACTGGATTTCTCCTAAGCACTGTATGACACCGTTTAACGGGATAAAATAACAAATAAGTTTGGACAAGAGTGAAAGATACAAGGCATTTTATACCGATATGCATTTCAAACATGACTCTTCTTGAATCGCTTTGAGGTTAAAAAATAAAGCAGACTTTTCAGGAACAAACATGGTGCATAGAAAAATGGTAAAAATGGAAAAAAAAATTACAGTGACTTGTAATTATGCCAGTGGAATCATCGTCACTTGTAGTCTAATTAAGAACAGTTCACGGTATTCTAAATTCAACGTTTACTCTCATTCACTTCTTCAGATTCCGAGGGCCTCTTCGGGTTCTCACGCTCCTCCACTGAATATTTCAAAGCCCTTCCTATGGAGTCCACGAGCAACACTAATTTTAGCTCCAATTGTTATATTTCCAAAGAAGCTTAAAAAAGTGTTAAGTCGGACTGTTTTCAAAGAACAATTCTGTAACAAGAAACTAGACTGTGGTGTGAAAGCGATTGGTCTTATTAACTGGAGAGCGAAACGTGGTCTGATGGAAAAAGAAAAAAGGAGCAAGTGACGATTGTATCTTACACTTTTATCCAGGCTTCCTGGAGCACCTGAAACCAAGTCTCATTATCATTTCTTTAAATAGATGAAGCCAGGGAGATAGGGAGCTAAGTGTGCTGCCCAAGGTCAGGCTAACTCGCGAACATAGCGATAAAAATCCAATATACTTGATTAGTGTCCGCTGCCCACTTGTCCTCTGGGCATCGATTGGGTGCGTGATGCGGAGAGTGGATGGGCAGAGAGATCGCCGAGTCCTTCCAATCCCACCGCCTTGCCCAGTGGTGCCCCATAGGAATCGCTGGTGGCATCTAGACAAACGCTGCACCCTGTGTCAGTTCACAGGCAGAATTCTTGCCTGTTGAGAAGTGGGACACCTCTGTTCCCTGACTTCTTTTGGGCCATTTTGGCTCTTTCTCGTGTTTTTATTTTTTATTTTTATCGCTGTACTCTGGTCTCACATCATAATGTGGATCATGTTGACAATATTCACACAGTACTTGGTCCCCTTCCTCCCACCCACTTCCCTTTTTCCTCCCTCCCAATACTGAGGGTCCAGGTTAACTATGTTATATTCACATGTATGTACATATTTGTTTGTTGGTTGGTTGGTTGGTTGGTTGGTTGGTGGTACTGGGGTTCCTGGAAACCCTTCTACCTCTGGGCTACATTCCCAGACCTATTTTTACATTTTTATTTGGGAAACAGGGTCTCTTAAGCCAGTGCCACTGGCTTCGAACCTGAGCGATCCTCCTGTTTCCACCTCCCAAACGCAGGGATTACAAGCGTGCGCCACCGTGCCCGGCAGTATGCACATTTGAATGTAGCTGTTTTATTAATTAACCTTAGCCTTCTTCTGCCCCTACCCTTCCTTTCTGGCTTTGCTGAGATTTCCCCCACCACCACCACCACCATTATCTGGAGTCCCTCTGGTATTTCTAATACTCCCTAGCTTGGGCATATTAAAGAAAACATATTTCCCTTCTCTTTCTGTGCTTGGCTAATCTCACTTAACATAATGTTCTCCAGGTCTTTCCATCTTCTTGTGAACCTCAGTAGCTGAAACACACAAAAATCAACTACCAAGAAGACAGCTCCTTGACAAGAAAACAAAGCAACAAAGATACCTCCTCATGCTTTTAGCTCCCTCGGAAGAGTTTAAGCCCTCACGAGTGGTCTGAAGTTTTTGTTTGGTTGTTTTTAATGTTTTTGTGTGGGTCTTTGTTTTACTGATCACTTCCCCTGAAAGGCTTTGGGAATTTCAATAATTGCAAATGACTTTTATCTTCTCTGTTCTCTTGAATTTAACCCACTGGCCATGTCCTTAAGCCCAGCTGAAGAGAAGGATTTAGGAAAGAACTCTGCACTGTCCAGTGAGAGCCTACAGAAAGCAATGCAATTGGAAGCAACCAAAATGAAAAATTCAGTCTCTTAGTTGCACTGGCTGTATTGCATGCAAACATTCAGCAGCCCACATTTTACCTGTTTTAGCCTTGCTGTCTTTAGAGTGAAAAAATTAGACTAGTTGTATATAAGATCCTTCAGGTACTGTCATTCTATGATTTTTTCCCAGTGACTTTTCTTAGGTTTGGACTAACTACTACCTTAGGTTTAGCCCTTGAGAGTTTTTCTAAGCACAGACATTCATTTCCTTTCTCTCTCTCCCTAGCACAGTGCACCTCTCTTGCATTCACCTTGTAGGTTGGAACCAAGTACTTGACAAAGAATATGGTAATGTATTCAACAAAAGCTTTGTGTACTAAATATAGACTCAGAGTTTTAAAGAGCACTTTTTTTCTTTTATGAGTGTTGGCAGGTGTTTTACTATGAAACAGGTCTCAGAAAGAGCCGAGGACACATTCTATTTTGAGATAAAAGCTTTATCTGATATGTAGGAATGACACTGTAATAAATGCTATTACAGTTAATGAAATCAGGATAGCAGTTGATTTTTATTTAATTGTGTAAGGCAAATTCTTCTAAGTTTCTATGTATAAATTTTGAACATAAACTGGCAGGGAAACCTATTGTCATTCAATCAGAACCACTCTTTGGTCTCTACTACATTCTTTTTTTTTTTTTTAGCCTTAAAGTTCTAAGCGACAAAAGGTAAGAAAAATTGAGGTTATGTTTTAGAAGATTCCCACCTCCTTTCCCACTACTTACGTAAAAGGGCAGCAATTAATTATCCAGGGAGAAACATTTATAAACCTTAGTTTACAAACAAAACCAAATGATTAAAAAGCATATAATGCAGAATTTCTGTTTATACCCCTTGAAAAGTAAATGTGACAGTATGGTGTTAATCATCTTAAAAAGGGGAAATTTAAACCCTGAATGCAGCAAATTTCCCAAGCACTGATTATATGTGCTAATTGTCTTTTGCTTGTTATTTCAATCCCTTAACTAGGAAGATTCTTAGCATATGTCTTCTTTCTCTCCACTTTCTTCAGGCAGAAATTCCCTTAGGGGAAGTTGCCTGACAAAATCATTAAGTAGAAGTTTTATGAGCCTAGGTGGGATAACATTTGGAGATGACTGATTACATGATTGCAGCTAATTGTTTGTGGGACTTGGAAAAGCTCTAACATCTTTAAGGGGAATCCTTTCACTTGTAATCCATCAAAAGAATTGCAGTTTTCTCTAAAGAAAATCTTCCTTTTGGGGTGTCACAGAGAAATATTTCTGAGGCAACTTTGCATCAGCTTCTGTCTTTTTATTTTTATTTTTTGCTTGATGAAAATACTCTCCTCTTCATCACAAAAATATAAGTAGCTACCAGGCCATCCCTGGTAAGAATGTTTGCCCTTTGACAAGATTATTTGAAACTTCTTCTGTTTGCATGCAAGAAATTATATACTAACTTTGTCTCATTAGGACATTGCTGATCTAAAAGCATTAATACACTCACTTCAAGGGTAGCTTGCTTTTTCAACAAAGCTAATCTGTGAGTAATTCCCTTAAGCACATTCAACGTTATATTTCTGTGAAGAATATAATTATTACGCTATATTTTTGGTACCTATCAATCAAAGCCTTTGAGATACTTTACTAAACAACCATCAACTGTGAAATTATAGTACTCGAGCCCCCTCTCATTGGAATCCTTAGCCCCACATCAAAGTCATATCCTTTGTCTTTTTGTTTGGGATCCATAATAAAATAATGCTAGTTACAGAGCAAGTGATCAAAAACTATTTACAGTAATTTATTCAACAGACATTGAACAAATCTCTCCTGTGTGCAACCCAGTGTGACTAACTTAGTCATCATGGGATCCTACACCAACACAAATGTACGTATGCCTCCTCACACACGTACACGGATGCACCCCGCCCTTCAGACATGAAAGAATGAAGGTCATCCACAACTCAGTCTATTTGACAAAAGCCCTGACTACACTGTTCTCTTACCGCTGGTTTAGAAAAGCGTGTGATATTGAGCAATTATGAAACTACAGTTTTGGTGTGTTTCGAGAGGAATGAGAATTGTAAAACAGATAAGAAATCTTGCCTATTTGTAACCTGCTATACATCTTGTGCACAGTTCCATGAAAAGTCTGAAGTTACACTCCTGAAATAAGGTTGGGTATTGTGGATGTTATGTTTTTGACCCACTGGTGATCTGGGTGTCGTTTGATGATTAAAGGTGGCTGAAACCAAGTGGATAGGATTCATATGAAGAACCTTGAGGTCTGTAAGGAACTAGCCTTAGAATCCAGTAATTTCCTTGCTCTTCTGCCCCCATGGGAAGCCATATTACTTTAGCCCTTCCAATTTATCCAAGAAGAATGGGACCAGAGACTGGAAAGGAAGCGCGCTGGAGGTCATACCTCTGTGTTTTCTTTTCTCGTTTCTCACTCAGGCAGATACAGTGGAGTCTTAGAGACATGTGCTCTCTTTCCGGGGCCTGCAAAGAATGTTTTCATTATTTTTCCAATCACTAGCTCCAACCTCATCCTCTCTTTGTTTACTTTGCTGATGCTGGGAAGGTAGGTCACACTTGCTTAGCATGCGACTAGCACTCTTAACTGCCTTTGAAGCCACAGATTAAGGAGAAAAAGAAATGAATACTGTATAAGTAAGAGGAGAATGCTTAGCGGCACTCCCTCAGCTAGTTGACCGTGCAGAAAAGTAATTGCCATCAGTGATTTGGGGCCTGCGTTTTGCAGGCAGCACATTAAGTACATACATAAGCCTTTCGTAGCAAATGATCACAAACTCCAGCTATGACACTTTTGTATTATTATCTAGCTTTTCCTTCATTCCCCCTCAGAAACAGTTGTTAGGGTGTAGAATTTTAACGTGAATACTCAAACTCCATCTCTTGTCCTCTCGCTAAAGTGTGATTAAACTTAGAATAGAATGTGTTCTTTCCTGCCACATAAGTCACACACAGAAAGGGAGAAAGACTCTGTATTCCACTGTACTTTTTCAGATCCCATGAGCATGCCCTTCATAAAAAGCAATATGCAAACTTAGCATGCAAGCGATGTCATCAATCCTACGAGCTATTTGTAGGAAATCTAAAATGCCAGCGATCATGTCATTTAGTATCTGACATCTGCTTGCTTAGAAACCCTTGCTTATATTCACAGCACAATATTGAGCTGTCCTCTGTTGCCAGAAAAGGAAAGAAAAAAGAAAGAAAGAAAAAAATTCTAAAGCCTTGTTTCAGAAACTTTAGGGAATATCGCTTGCGTGGCCATAAACACAGATTCCTGGGCTCCACTTCTGGAAGTTGGTAGGTAGACCACATACATCCTCTAAGATGCTGCTGCTGCAGATGCTGCTGCTGGTGGTCCCTGGACCATTTTGAGGAGCACTGCACCTGGATAAAGGGCCCACACAGAGAACCTCCCCCCAGCACACACACACACACACACACACACACACACACACACACACACACACATTTTATTTAAAGCAAGGGGTTCGGTAGGTTTGTTTCGGCATAGGGTAGTAACATGTATCTTCTTTACAAGACATCTCACCTGCCTTCAAGGAAATAGCAGAGAGAGTTAGAGGGCCATTAGGTTAGACCGTTGAGAACATCTCTGACTTTAAAACCCTAAATGAAAGAGAAGCCATTAATGCAGACATCTATTCTGTGCTTACTAGGAACAGAGGATTGCTGACACTTTGTTTTAGAGGGACCATTTAACACTTCTAATCAATCGGTAATTATTAATATTTATTACTCCTCTGACGGAACCCCCAGCATATATTTACTTTCTAAATGTTGGTAATAAAAGCAGATAGACTGATAAACAATTAGTCATGGTGTGGGGGTTACTTGCCCTCTAGTTTATTTCTCACTCCTAACTCTGTGTGTGTGTGTGTGTGTGTGTGTGTGTGTGTGTGTGTGTGTTCTGGTTTTGCTATGGAAAGAAGTAAATTACCAGCCTCACTCTGCCCTTTTCTTATTTGGAGCTTACACAGTTACACCATTAAGTTAATTATGCCAGCAATTAAAAAGGATCTAGTTATTTGGGAGCCGTTACTCAGAATGAATTGTTCCTAAATTCCTCTGCACATGGGTTGGTTTGATGGGCGAGCAAGAAGTCTGTAGGTCAGTGTAATATTTCTTGTTGCATTTTGCTGTCAGTGGTTTTCACTCCTGCCCTTGAAAGGCCCAGAAGCACTGGATAAGCCACATTATACCAGTCCTTATCTTTCTTATGGGTATTAGGGACAGATACTCTCATTAACTCTCAGCTTGTGAGTTACGGGCCAGCCATTTACTGTACAGAATAATAAATTGTGCAGAACTGCATGCGCGTAGCTATTGGCTCTGACTGTTGGCTTTCCTGCCCAGTACGGTCTAGTTATGCGTGGAAGCCAGTCTGGAGCTCCTGTAGATGAACTTATTAATTGAAAATGGATCCTGATTATGTTTTTAGCAGTTTACCAATTCTCAAACAATTTCTCTTGAGTATAATTTTAATACTGGCATGTTCTCATTTTTTAAATGACCAGAAAGTTAGACTAATATAAGCAAACCTAATATTTTCAGGTTTTTAATCACATCCCTGCCTTTCAGAACCAAGTGGTTTTTAATTGGAGATATATTTTCTTGACATGAATAGTAAGGCAAAATTTTGTTTGCAGAAATATATAAAAATCATAATAAAGACAAAGAGTTCCTCATTTTCTTGTTAGAAATGCAATAAAGATATTGGGAAAAACACTAGACTATTCTATGGTGTAATGAGCACTCAATAAGTAGATATTGAGTTACAGGTTCATTAATTATTGGGTAGTGACCATAAACATTCAATAGAAGAATCTGAAACATTTACTTTTACCAAGACTGACTGAAATTCTGAGATCTGTGTTCACCCCTTATGGGGCTTCTCTGCAAGTGGCCCATCAAAGATAGTCTTGTAAAAGCACACGCATTTCACCAGTAATTGTCTTTGAAAGGAGGGTATCCACCATAGCAGATGGTTAATCCATTGGTACAATGGCTCTCTTTGGATCAGCAAATAAGATGATAAATGGAAAGCAAGGGTCAACTTTTGAAATATTCAGGAACCCCAACTAAGCACTCTAATCATATAATCACTCCATTGTTCATAGAAGTATAAAATAGGAAGACCAAAAATGGCTGACGGAGGAGGCAAGGAGAAACCTCATGATCTCAGTCCTGGGTTGCAAGACCATATGTACATTTTAGGAATGTTGTAATAAACAAATGTGCATTGTTTCCCCTTCCAAGGTGCCAAACCTTCAAGAGTTTGGCAGCTCTGTCCTGTTACACAGCAGGGACTCGTCCCCTCCCAGGCAGAAAAAGCAGATCCTGACAGCACTGCTTTTGATACTCATAATCACAACCTGCCTGAAAAAAAATTTCTGAATAGATTAGGCATCTACCCAAAGCAAGACTAACAGGAAGTGGTTATATAGTGCTTTGCAAAGGAGGCTGTATCTCTCTTCTCTACTTCTAATTCTAACCAGGATATGCAGGGACTGTGAAATACTATGAATATTATGAATCCGTTTGGTTTAATCGTCACTTGAGTTTATGCTTCTTCTACTTTGTTCTTCTTTTATGTTTGAAGTCTTTTCTTAAAAAAAAAATCACAGTGTTTTAGCTTTGCTAAGGAAAATATTTTGATTCATGCCAAGGTCAGGGTCTTACATGGGATATAGAAGCATCTGGAAGTCAAAATGGTAGTGGAAGTTCTTGTAACCCACATGAGAAACACCCAAGGGGGAACTGAAACTTGCCAGGATTTTTAGAATTGGTTCTACTTAGACCATATACCTGTGTCTCCTGAACATACCCATCTGAAGATTCGTCTTCCAGAGGCAAAGGGATTTGCCCTATACTAATAGAGTTTGTGGTACCCTCATCTCAGCATATCCAGGAATGTGGACTGCAGAGTCAAGTGCTATTCTTTATTCTAAGGCAACCCAATTAAAAAGAAGAAAAGTAAATAAAGTCATAGTATATTGGGCAGAGGTGGAATATAAACTCCAGAACAACAACAAAAAAATCCAAAATCATCAAATACTCAGAACATTGTAGCATAAAAATACTTAAAATAAGTATAGAGAGAAATCAAAGGCCCTGTTATTGGAGATATATGTTAAAAATTATCCTAGGAATACAGGTACAAGAAATCAACTGATATTTATTAAATTCTTTTGTGAGCTAGATATGGCACCAGAAACATGATGTGAACAATGGCTAAAGGGTTTTAATAAGCCTATACATATCAATGTTTATGAATATGGATATGTAAATTGCATTGGATAAAAATATTCCTGCAAGTTATTATAATATTGGCTAAAGCACAATCTTCCTCCTCATAGAGATTATGTCACTGAATGCCATCTTCAGAAGTTTGGAGTTTGTTCTATGGGACTGAAAAAAGTGTGAAATTACTTAGTGGAAATTTCTTCTATAGGAAGGGAAACAGAATTCACTCTATAAGATATTCTAAGGGGATGGTCCTAGTCAGCAGCTATATTGGAGCTACATATTAGAAATATCCTCTGACTGTTGTATAAAAATACATCTAAGTTTGGAGGTAATTTGGGTGGATGATAATGAATTGAGGGATATTTGAGTATGACGAGCTACCAGGATAGATGTGATAGTTGCTGAAAACTCATGGTTTATAAAGAGAGTAAAGACCAAAATGTAGATCTGGGGAGTATCCACATACTACACAGAAGAGGGCATGAGGTCAGATCAATGGATGCATGTAACTCCACTCCTGGCTTTTTGACCTTTGGGTTTGTCCAAAGACTAGCCAGGCATTTTTGATTTTTAGAAACTACTGTTCTTACTTATAAGGGCATATTAATCATATCGTCTAGCTCACCAAGCTCAGGACTCAAGTCTAGAGATTGGAAAGAAGCCAAGAGGACTCATAAACTCTCTGACCAATTGGCCAATCTCAGACCAGACAAAAAATACTGTTATTTGGATGTTTTGCTAAATGCCATGATTCTTTTTCAAAGCCTAGGCATGATGCTATCATGAGCAGAGCAGTCGATTTGGGTGAAGAAGTCAGAACAAGAAATGAAAAGCAGAGAAGACAGAGGGAAAGCATAGGAAGGGCCGGCCTCAGGGCTGGTGTGGAGCACAGCTCCCAATGCAGGTCTCAGGACCTCTGGAAAAGACTGTAAACAGAACTTGGGGTGGGGAATGGAGCCATCAACTGGGAAAGGTAAACCTAGGACCAAGAAGCCAGGCAGGAAAAGAGACAGTAGGAAACTTGGATTCATCCAGAGAGACTGACAGCACATGGAGAAATTGATGGTAAACACTCCTGATATTGTGCCAAAGATTCACTTCTGGTCAAGTTAGGAGTGAATTTTGTGCATTACTCAGAATCAGCTGCCTTGGTCGGACAGCTCAAGTCTTGTAAAAAAAATAATCATAATAGGAGGCAACAAGCTGGGCAAGGCTGCTCTTGACAGTCATTCCAGATAAGATCTCTATTTCCTGGGGTAAGGGAGAAGCAATCTTTCTGATCCCTTTTTTCTTTCTTTCCTTGGTCTAGAGCTGTAGTTCTTAACCTTTGAGTGGGGCACTTAAAGAACTGAGTGAGTGCTAGAGACTCACTCTTCAGAGAATTGCAAAGACTTGTGTACCTTCAAATATTTCCTCTAATTGGAGGGGTTCATGGGCTCCTCTCACACATCTGGCTGATAACACTAGTGCAGGATGAACTAAGTCAGACCCGCTACAGCACAAGCCACAGGCGGAAGACAGAGTAGACATGAGCTGGGGTCCTCACCTCTTCAGCGTCCTAGCTGCACATATGTGTCTGGGTGAGCTGGTTCTGGCAGAGTGGCATTCTTACTGGGAAGTCTGGGGAAGGCGGAGAGTATAGCACACTTAAACTAGCAGACCAGCGGTGACAATAGCTGCAAGCACAACAGGCCTATTGAGTGCCAGCCATTGGATCATGCACTTTACCTTGCTATCTAGACATCATCGTTACACCTGACTTGCTGATGGGGAAACTGAGTCTCAAAGAAGGTAATTGATGGGTTTGGACCACTGAGCAATGTCTTTCTGACTGTGAAGTTTATCCTTCTGACATTCCAGTTCCCCTAATCTCACTCTTCTTCCTGCCCTTTATGCAGCAAAAATCAATCTTAACATTTCAGAGTTTTTCTATTCTGTGTTAGGTGCCAAGCTAAACAGGGCTGCCGCTAGCCCATAAAGTGCCTCTGGGGGAATTAGCAAAAGACAGTTGTTTTTTTTTTTTCAGGTGGATGCCACCCCATGCCAGGGCACGTGGCTCAGCAAGCCGGGCATGGGCTGGATTTCAGGGCCTTTATCCCCTGGTCCAGATGCCTCTGTGAAGTGAGCAACCTGCCCCACTCTACAGGGCAGCCCTGAGCCAAATTCTCCAAAATGTTTCTGGAGTTGAAAAGCTGACGACAGAGCTTTGTTCTCAGGAAAAGCTGTAGTGTATCCGTGACAGTTTCTCGCTGATCTTGGTACTCACTAGATGTCTCTTTTTAAACAAATTGCTGGGGAAGTTTACTCTTTTGAAAAGGCATGTACTATAAAAATGGAAAGATAAAACTCTCAACAGGAAACCAGGGCAGATCATAACTCTGCGGCAGTTCAGCAAATGAAAATATATCAATAATGAGATGAAGCCCGATTCAAAACAACTTATGTTGTCTTTGGGCCTCAAAAATAATCTCTTTCCCATTATTAGGGGGAAACGTGAATCTTTTTTCATTCCTTGCAAATCTAAATCTTGTTTTCAAGAGATGATCATGTTTAGCTAAAATTGCTTCCACTTAGCTATTATAGCAGAATGACAAATATGTTATTATTGGTGTTTATTGGCATTATTATTAGTCATTGTCAAACCTTGAAGGAAAAATCATGGACTGAAACCCTGAAAAAGTAATCTTATTTTCATAAATATGTTTCCAAATAATTATCTCATGTCCAATATCCACTTAGCCTTACTATAAACTTCTCATGTGAAACCAAAATGGCTATAGATGACTTAGAAATCTGTTAAGAAAACAAATAGAAATGATAAGGCATGTTTTGTGATATATTAGCATCCATATTGATTGTGAACTCTAAAGCTTGGCTCAGCCACACTTTTTTTTCCCAGACTCTGATGGTTTTCTTCAGAGAGCATAATCAATTCACAAATGGAGCCCTGAGGCAGACCCAAATTTCCTCTAGTTATATATGTTAATGTTCAAGCAAAGAAGGCCGCGGAATTATTTTAAGACATTGAAGGGAGTAAGAATTATCTCGGAATTAAGAATTGCCAATTTTCTCCCTATTCTCCAAAATGGTTGTCATGAGCATGTCTCATAAATACTAAATAAAATAAATTCTCTTTGTTCCTCTTCGAGTTTAGAGTCTTTTGTTGGGCGCTGACGAGAGGCAGCGAGCTGCTAGGTGGCCCCTGGCCAGCTCTAAGACTGTGAACACAGTAAGGGAGATTTGGAATTTGGAAGACTCTATTAAATAAGGATTTAGACTGGAAACGGGCCGCTCATCACAGAGAGATGGAGGTAGCAGAGAGAGAGCTGGAGAATCGGATGCTCTTTCATGATCCTGGTGTTGCGCCCTTTGGTCCCCAAGTCCCTCCTGCCCAGCTTCCTCATTTCATAGCCTTTGAAATTTGATAAACGTGTCCTTACAGAGATATAAATGTCTTGTCATGGATTACCTATACAAGGCAGTCTTTTAACTCTACCAGTGAGCAGAGAATGGAAGGTGGGTTGAGGAGAACCTCCCTGTCCACCCATAACCCAACTAGTAAGACTCTCCTGAGAGTCCTTAAAATAACTGGCAGTATGTGAGAGAAAGGGAAGTCTTCCATATATGTCAGTTGGTAAATGCCAAGCCTCTACTATGAAGGGAGACCAAAAAGATGAGCAAACACTCCCTGGCAGGAAACACGAACTCTGAGAACACAGTTCTCATTTGAAAGAACACTCAGGGGCACTAGTCCTGAAGTAATTTATAAATAAGTTGAGGGAATTATTTGAAACGTGTGGTCAAATTAAATAAAAATATAGTACATTATCTGTTGAAGAAAGAAAGTCTAAGAAACTAAGCATCTTGGGCATGGACCCATGGGTATGACACACATGTATAAAAACAGAATTACGGAGGGGCCTGAGTGCTTTCTCACACCACTAAGGAGGTATGTGGGCACCAATTCTTTCTGGAAATTCACCTGCTGTAGCTAGTCTTCGTGTTTTTTAACTGGACTGCTTTGTCCCTTTATTGGCTTATGATCATGTTGTCTATACCTTTCAATCTATTAGGGCGTTTGACACCCTACAAAATAAACACCAAAGGGCTGGATCTATTTTTCATTTTCTATCCAATATTTTGATATTTCACAGGTTGTGGCAATTACTAACATTTTTCACTTTGTTTTAATTTCCATTATTGTCTTTGAGTTTAAAATTCAAAACAGTTTCTTTTCTTCTGCTGAGAAACTGAGCCTGACCATGGATCATCCCTGACCTCTTTCCTACTCTAGGATATTAAAAAAAATAAACATATTTGTTCCTATTTGTGAAAGGAGAGAAAGAGTCTTCCAGGGGCAGAGTCAGTGACACCCTAGTTTATGGACTGGATGATGTCAGTGCAACTTTGTCAGGCAATTTGAAAAAAAGTAGATAAACCAATTCATTCTACTGGGGAATGATCAAAGCAACAGGGCAGCCAAGGGAACTCTTGCATAGGAAGATGGGATGCCATCTAACAGACACTGGTAGTGATGTGTCTTAAGAAATCTGCATCCCACGATCCCATGAGAACTATAATTGATTAGTTGGAAAAGAGGGTGCCTGAAAACCATCATATTCACTGTGTCATTGATCTTCAGAAACTGTCACCGGGCTGCAGCTTGGTGCTTACCAACAAGTTTAATAACAATACCCCGAAGAAAGAAATACTCAGTAGTGAGAACAGAGGACAGCGAAGCCCTGGAGGCCTCTTTTGAGTTTAATATTTTCAAGTTTCTCCAGCTGTACTGCTTTGATTCATCACTACTGGGAGATTGGAGACTGAGGCTGAAATTCTGTCCCTGCTAAGAAGAAAGGAGCTTTGATATGAATAAACAAGTTGCATGTTTATTTGTATCGATATCTTCTGTAGCTCCTTGTGAGGATCCTGGGAGATTAGTGGTCCTAATGAAAACCCTTCAGAAAGTAATCTGACCTCCCTAGCTCACCTGCTGGCTGACAGTCAGTGCTTTAAGAAGTGGAGTTTGCAACAAAGAGGTTCAGATGGGAATTGCACCCGCTCTTCAGGGAAAGGATCTCTGAGATTCATAACTTTAAATTTTTTTTTTATTTACTTTGGTCAATGGAGAGGCAGAAAGCCAGACAAAATAGCACGTGCTAATATATAGTAAGAGTGTGAGCTGATATAAATTATCACATACATACATGCACACACACAATATTATGGCAGCACTTTAGGCCGGCAGTCAGCAAGCACGTGATAATGCCATCAGTCTTATTTGCAGACAGAGAAAATGGCTTGGCTTGGCTTAGAAAGCAGTGGAGAATTGATTTCTATTTCAAACAACTAATTACTCAGCTAAAAAATATTATTCAAAATACATTTTTATAGATGTTCCATATTATCTTCAAGGATATTAGGTGCTTCTAATATAAATTGACTGGATTCAACTTGACTTATTTCATTGTACCGTCTATCAAGCCCATCCTCAATAAAATGATAGAAAATAATGTTCCATGCAATGAAACCATAACATTTTCCTAATAAAAAAAGACAAGGTACGCAGTGCTTTTTTTCTTGTTGGTACTAGAAATTGAACTCAAGAGTATTCTACCTCCGAACTACATCCCCAGCCATATGTTTTTAATTCTTTATTTGGAAAAAGGGTCTCACTAAGTTGCAGAGTGCCTCACTAAGTAGCTGAGGCTGGCCATGAGCCTGCAATCCTCCTGCCTCAACCTACCAAGTACTGGAATTGCAAGTGTGTACCACCACTCCCGGTTTACTCCGTGCTTTTAATATAGAATTCAGCATTCAGAGAATCTACTTTTTTCTATTGGTGTTGTGTCATGATGTCGTGATTCCACAAAGATCCTCCTAGCAGTTTATTAGTGACATAGATAGCATGAGAGGAAGAAAAGAGAGACACACACACACACACAGAGAGAGAGAGAGAGAGAGAGAGAGAGAGAGAGAGAGAGAGAGAGAGAGTGTCTTACTTGTACTGTCGAGGAAGGATGTGCCTTTGATGGACAGGAGTTTGATTGAAATCACAGAATGTAGAACACAGTGGGTTCCCCAAATAATTCAGTCTCCAGCAAACTAAGAAGTAGATCAGTGAAGGCAAAGCTTTCGTGTGCTCCAAAGCTGAGCCACAAGAAATTATCTCTTGGCTGTGATCTGCAAAAATAGCCATTTCACCAAGGTTCGACCCAACAGAACTGTGAACTGCCTGTCTTCCAGGCCACTGTGGCTGGGGACAGAGGCGGAGACTCCGATGGTGCTGCAGGCTTGAGGACTCTGTCCAAGTGCTTAGATACTCTTCCATCCTTCCAGACCTCTCTAATTGAAGCAGCCTCCCATCTGATCTAGCTCATCACCCTGTTTATATCCTCGATAGCACTTACCACAGTCAAAAATTGCCTTTATTTACTTCGTCTAGTCTTTCTCTTTGCTCTCTCCTTTTCTCTGGAGGTTATCAGTCCCTTAGTGTAAAAATGTGTTTTTAATGTGTCTTTCTTTTCCAATAATCTATTATGAACTTGCCATATGGTAGGTGTTTAGTAAAATAAATTAGCAAATGGATACAGCTTTCGGGTGAGAATATAAATCCAGGTTAGCCCCTGAAGCATGTGTTCCTTCCATTAGACTGCAAAAGTTTTCTATGGTTGGTTACACAGACAAATGGAGAGTCACACAGAAGCAAAATACACACACACACACACACACACACACACACACACAAATGAAAGTCACACATTTGCTGGGATAACCTCAAAAATTTAGGATAATTTGACATGTGACTAAAATAGAGGTGATTAAAAAATTTTACATATGATGAAATTTACTTTTTAGTTACACACTTCTGGGGGTATTCACACATGTAGAGATTCTTGTAGAAGTCTCCACTACCAAGACACGAAACAGTTTTATAACCCAAGTCTCCCTCATCCTGCACCTTTAAAATCAATCCTCTACCTCATTCCAACCCCAGGTAATGTTACTGATCTATTCTCTATCACTATAGTTTGGTCACAATGTCATAAAATCAGAATCATTTATATGTATCCTTTTAAGATCAGCTTATTTTTCATTTATCTTCATTCTCTTAAGATCTGTCCAGCTTTCTGTGGTATATTCGTTGTTGCATGTTGTTAATAAGTTACATTACACTGCAAGGGGAGATCATGGTCTGTCCAGTTACCTGTTGATGTCTAATTTTTGACAAACGTGAGTTGGGCTGCTATGCACACTTGTATAGAGATTTCTTTTTCTTTTCTTTTTCTTTCTTTTTTTTTGGGGGGGCGGCGTAATGGGGATGGAACGCAGGGGTATTGTGCCTCCAAGTTACACCCCAGCCCTATTTTGTAGTCTTTTTTTTATTTTTGAAACAGGGTCTCGCTGAGTTGCAAAGGGTCTCGCTAAGTAGCTAAGGCTGTCCCCAAACCGTGATCCTCCAGTCCCAGCCTCCCAAATGCTGGGATTATAAGTGTGCGCCACCACACCTGGCATGTGTAGAGCTTCTGTGTGAACAAAGTTTTCATTTCTCTGAAGTAAAACTGCCTAGGAGAACAACCGCTGCACCAGGCCTTCCTTAGCATAGCTTCTTAAGAAACTGCCAAAATATTCTCCCTAGTGTCTATTTCAGTTGAGTCCCACCAGCGCAATGTGTGGGAATTGCAGGTGTTCCCATACTCCCTACCACTGGTCTTTGTCTGCTATGTGTATATGCATGCGTTTATGTATATTATATGTGCACACATACACATATTTATTTTCGCCATTCTGATAGATATGGACTAGTTTGTCATTGTGGTTTTAATTTGCATTCCACTAATGAGTAGTCATGTTGAGAATATTTTTGTATGCTTATTTTCATCTGTATCTCTTTGCTGAAGTGTCTTTTCAGATATCTTGCCCATTTTTAATTGAGTTGTTTTCCTTATTATGCATTTTAAGAGTTCTTTTCATTTTGTAATCAAGTTCTTTTAATGACATGTAATTTGCAAACATTTTCTCTCAGCCTGTAGCTTCTCTGTTCATTCTCTTGACAGTGTCATTCACGGCAAAATTTTCAGTTTCTATGAAGTCCAATTATTGAATATTTCTCTTATGCGTCATGTTTTAGGTGTCATATCTGAGAACTCTGCCTAACCCCAAATCAGCAAGGATTCACCTATTTTCTTCAACAAGTTTTGTAGTTATATTTATTAAATGTAGGCAAAGAGTTCATTCTTAGATAATTTTTGTATACGGAATCAATGTGTTAGCTAGCTTTTTGTCTCTGGGACAGGATACCTGGGAAAATCGACTCAAAGTAGGAGTGCTTTATTCTGGTTTTTCGTTTCTAGATTTTAGTCCATGGTTGGGCCAGTTACTTCTTGGGGCCTATGCAAATCAGTACATCATTGCACCTGGAGTGTTGACAAGATGATCACCTTATGACAGTCATGCCGCAAACAGAGAGGAGGCACTGGGGTCCCATTGTCTCCTCAGAGGCTCACACCCAATGACCTAACTCCTTCACACAAAAA
The DNA here is from genome assembly GCF_963383645.1 of Muscardinus avellanarius. NCBI lineage: Eukaryota > Metazoa > Chordata > Mammalia > Rodentia > Gliridae > Muscardinus > Muscardinus avellanarius. The sequence continues at coordinate 188,148,797 of NC_137787.1, forward strand.
ACGAAAAAAGATTCATTTTTTGGCCAGTACTTATCCAATTATTCCAGCATTATTTGTTGAAAACACTACCCTTCTTCCACTGAATTGCTCTTTTGGTTTTATCCAGTCTTAGTTCCTATAACTTTGTAGTAAGCCTTAAAATCACATAGTACGAGTGATTCCACCAACTTTAATCTTGTACCAAAGTATTTGAGCTATATTATTTTGCTTTTCAATTTAAATTTTATAGGTAGCTTACCTGTATCTATAAGAAATCCTCTTGGGATTTTGATTGGAATCACATTAAGTGCCTAGATCAATTTTGTAAAATTGATGTCTTAACTATATTGAGTTATCTAATATATAAGCATAGCATCTCAGGTCAATCATTCATCTTTGATTGCTTTCATCAGCCGTTGTGATTTTCCATATGTAGTTCTGGTTTATGGGACATTCTACAAATGTCAGTTTTATCCACTGGCTAATGATGTTTTCAATTCTATGTGCTTATTTATTCTTTACTTGTTACAGAGATAAGTGATGGAAATGTGTTGAATTGTGAGTTTTTTATTTATTCTTCAAATATGTTTTTTCTTCATGTGTTTTGAAGTTCTATTGTTAAGTACACACAATTTTAGGATTATTATAAATTTTTAGTATATTGACCCTCTTATTATGGAATTTCCTTTTTTATCCCTGGAAATTTTCTTAGTGTGAAAATATACTTCAAAACTAATACAACAACCCCAGCTTTCTTTTGATTAGTAGCTTCTAAATTTTTTGTATTTTTTTTTTACTTTTAAATTACTTATTTCATTATTTCTAATGTAGGTGTTTTTGTTTTTGTTTTGTGGTACTGGGGATTGTACCCAGGGCCATTTACCTCAGAGCTACAACCCCAGCCCTATTTTCAACTGTTTATTTTGAAACAGGGTCTCACTGAGTTGTGGAGGGCCTCACTAAGTAGCTGAGGCTGACTGCCAACCCGGATCCTCCTGTCTCAGCCTCCCAAGTACTGGGATTACAAGCTTGTGCCACTATGCCCAGCTTAATGTAGTTTTTAAAAGAGATAATATATATTGCGTTTTCCATTGTGACATTCTCTTTTCATTGGTATGTAAACTGTTCTCATGTAGTTTAATTACTGACATGGCTGGATTTAGGACTTGTTTATTTATTTATTGCTTGTTCCCTTTGTTTTCCCCTCTTTTCTTATACACATCTGCTTCTTATAGATTATCTTCATATTTTTTGGTTTTCTGTCTTAGTTTATTGAATATTAAAATATTTCTCTACTGAGTTTTAGTTTTTGTCTAGAGGTTAAAATATCGAGACTTAACTTTTTGTGGTCTACCTAGCATTAACAGCATATCACTTCAAGTAGAATGTGGAAATTTTACCACCATAGAGATGTTTTGACTCTTCCTCCCATGTGTTCCAGTCATTATAGATATGACATCCGTATATAGTGAAACCACAGTCAGAAAATACTACAAATTTCTTTTTCAGGCATCCTTCATATTTAAAACAGAAGATGAGATAAACAGTCTATCATATTAACCAGACAGCTGTCATTTCTCTTGCTTCCTTCATTCCTGATGTTCCGAGTTTCTCACTGGTACAATTTCTTTTTCCTTTGAAAACCTTTCTTCTTGCATAGCTGGTCTGATGATGATGCATACTCTCAGCTTTCCTCCTTCTGAGAATGTCTGTATTTCACCTTGATTCCTGAAGTCTATTATGGCCCGATTTAGACTTCTAGTTTGGCAGTTCTTTTATTTCAACTGTTAAACAATGCTGCTGCCCTACCTCCTGGCCTCCACTGTTCCTGATGAGAAATATACAGTCATTTGAATCATTCTTCCTCTGTGTGTAATAAAACACTTTTCTCTAGTTGCTTTTAAGATTTTCCTTTATTCCCCCCCTTCGTTTTTTGGCAGTTTGATTATGACGTGTGCAGATACGGATGTCTTTAAGCTCATCTTGCTTGGGATTTATGAGCTTCTTAAATCTTAAATTTGTGTCCTATCAAATTTGGAATATTTTGAAACATTTCGTCAAGTAACCTTTCTACCTCGCCATTTTCCTTTCATTCTGAGATTCTGATAATACACATGCCTTTCGATGTTTCCCCATGCATCCTCGAGGTATTGTTCATATTTTTCCATCTTCCTCTCCCTAGTTTTTAGATTTCTGACTCTCTCTTGACCTATATTTAAGTTCACCGACCTCACTCCATCATTGCCACTCTGCTATTGAATCCAAGTGGTGATTTTTATCTGTAGCCACGGCGGATATGATTTGTTGATTGGCCCTTGTCTCTCGGGGCCAGCTGTGGCCTCAGAAGTCTCCTGAACTCGGGGGCCAGGCAGCCATGCCAAGCACCAACTTTGACATGTGGGATGAAGTGTGCCAACCTATACAAAGAGATAATGTGTGCATTCTGGAAAAATGACATCTGCTCATTCTCATGTGAGAAACATTTATGCGTATAGCCAGATAGAACAAGAAAAACAGACCTTTGCCGCGAAAACAAAACCCTGCCACCTCTTCCTTTGTCTGTCCTCTTGTTTTTATTTACTTTTATTGGTGCATTATAATCTCACATTATAAAGAGGTTCATAATGATAGTGACACACATGCACAGAGCACCTGGTGGGCTTTCGCCCAGCTCCCTCCACACCCGTCCCCATTTCCCCATACAGGGTATTGAGATTGGCATTGGTATTCTCACACAAGGTACAGGAATTGGCTCTTTTAACAGATGGATAGATTACAAAATTATGGGATATACACACCATGGAATTCTACTTAGCAATCAAGAAGAACAAAATAATGTCATGTGCAGAAAAATGGATGGACCCAAAGAACATTATGCTAAGTGAGATTAGACAGTCACAGAAAGTGAGGGGTCTGCCCTCTCTGAGCAGCTTAGATTTCACACTGACATTTGGTTCTTAGTAGCTTTTCACTAGCATAATGATTTTATGAGGCAGACTAATATGGTTGCTATTTATCAGTGTATTTATATATTTTAATATATAAGTAGCAGATGCACATATACCATACCATATGCAATAACAGGTATATTATATATATAATGAATATCTGAATATGTACATATACAAACATATACCTATACCTCTATGTAAATATATACATAGTATATGTAAATGTGTGTGTGTGTGTGTGTGTGTGTGTGTGTATTACTCTAGGTCAAAAGTACAAAATGGCCAGGCATGATGGCGCACATTTGTAATCCCCACACTTAGGAGGCAGAGACAGGAGAATCACGCAGGTTCGAGGCTAGCTGGGCTGGCATAAGAGACCCTGTTTCAAAATATAAAATGTCTGGGAGTGTAGCCCGGAGGTAGAAGGGCTTCTAGGAACCCCAGTACCACCAAAAAAAAAAAAGTGCAAAATTAATTAAGATTCACTACAAGTCCAAGCAAATGAAAAAATTAAAAATTATCTCTCATAAACAAGGCAATTGGATAATGTTTTCTGAGCATTCCCCACTCACTGTGAAGAGATTGTCCACGGTTTCTCAGCAAGATTTAAACTAACGTTCAGTGGTCGATTCACACACAAGATGCAGAAGGCAAACATGTTTTGATCCTGAATTTGAAACCCAAAAGATGGACTCAGATGGCATCTTTGGAGGTCACAGCCCTGGCCCATTTTGATATTCTGGGAGAATCTAAATTTCAAATTGACCATGCATATTCTTTTGGGATGCTTCCTATTTGACTTCAAAATTTTTGTAGTTGTCCTTGAAAATTGCTGTCTCTCCAGGCCCCTGGCCACCAATTTCTGACATGAGCCACTAAAATAGTCTCTTGTTTGGATTCAGACAAGAACTTAGATGCCAGGGTGCTGATTCTTGTCCATCAGAGTACTGATTGCTAGTGAAGAAGAAGTTTTATGACCAGTGTTTTGGCCTGAACAGAAAGACCTTCGGTCCATGTTCACTTTTCTAGAAAGAGGGAGGACTATTTACCTTGGGTAGAAAATATTTCAGGTGCAGCAGGGGCAGCTTTTCCCATCCAAGCTGGCACAGGGCTTTGTTTATTTGGAGAAATTCCGCTCCGTGGCAGCCTGGCAGTTGCACTCAGAAATTTTGATTCTCCATTATCGTGCCTCTTTGTAATGAGAAACTCAGAGTGACATATGTTTATTAATCTTAGTTAAAAGACACCTGCCCAGATGGTTTATACCTGGGAAACAGTCACAGTCATCAATCCTCCTCTAATCCGCCACGTTTCCGTCCCTCTCGGCAGCACACCGATGTGTTGAGATGACCAAGAGTTGCCTCACTCTGGTCATATGTGGTTCATGCCCTGAAGTTATCAGGATGGAGAGAAATAGAAGAGAATGCTTAGTCCTACTCAGGGACTGAGCTCTGGTTTCCCTAATGTTCCCTCCTAGGCCCTGACCTTTATTGAAAGGGTTCATTTCTCCTTCTCTTTTACCTTGCGGCCTCAGAGTCTTGGTGTCCTCTCTGCATCCTCTCTCACTGAGGAGCTGCATTGAGAACAGCTGCACACAGCAGGGCTCTAATCACCACTCACTCGGGCTGGGACTGACAAGGCCTTGGAAGTGGGTGCTGTGTTCTGATTGGAGAGCCTCTCTCGCCTTCTAGTTCCATTAGCCTTGCTCCCTGGGAACCTCTGGGCATTTGTTGCTCGCCATGGAGGCTAGACTTTCATAAACAGAAACATTATTCTGGGGAGAAATTAGCCAAGGTATTAAACTGATAGATGTGGGGATGAGCAGACTTAGTAGTTGGGAGACAGAATAAGCCAATCATCTGTGAAATACGAAACAGCCCCACCTATTAGAGGAGAGGTAGTGAATTGTGAGCCTGCCAATGGTAACATGATATTTGCCTGCATCCCAAATACAGTCAAAATTGTATTGACTGTATTTTTGCCTGATGCTTCCTTCTAGCTTGTGGGTCGGAGGTCTGTAGCATGTGCCTTGATCATTTAAACAGCCAGAATTAGGCGATGCACACTTGACGTCTAATTAAATCTCTCATACCGCGGGATCACAACCACACTCCCTCATCCTGGGATCTAGGGAGTCTGCCCCATACCAAAAAGCAAAGATGTAAAAATCTGCAATCAATTCTCAGAAGGTTAGAAAGCTAGACATTTATTTCCACTACAATGCTCTGGGACTTGTATGCTGGTTTTAAGTTAATCCCTCAGGAGGGAATAAGGGCATTGATATGATTCTAAGAATTATCTCCTTCATAAAATATTGTTTCAGGATAATCACACATTTCATTCTAGTTTTGTCATCATCGCCCAAATATTTTCTTATTGATTGAATGCCGTGACAGTGCTAAGGAGGATTAGAATCAGCGAGGAAGATGTAGGCACGCATTTACCTGACTGCTTTTGTTGCTAAGTTTCCATTTATGACACTTTTCATGCTTTCAGACAAGTGGCACAGGGACACTGATTTTCTTTTCCTCAAGAGTCCAGACACTTCAGAGTCACCCTTCATGTCAGTTCCTGTATTTCAATCTCTGGTCACAGATGCAATGTCCCACCTGAAAAATCTAAAACATCAGACTTACAATTAGGCAAGAAGGTCCTTGTCTATGGAAAACAGGTCCAATAAATATTCTTTTTTTTTTTTTTTTACCAGTTGAGAGTCTAGGAAACTATGTAATATAAGGTAGGACCTTCAGACTTGAGAAAAATATAATCTTTTAAAAAATACATTTTAACAGTGAAGGTTCTTTCTAGTGTTTAGATTTCCTATTTATGGTCAATATTTTTTAAATAGATTTAAAACATCTTTACATAATTTCAGTACTATGAAAAGAGAAATGAATCTTCTATTTGACAAATTACTTTGTCTGCAAAGAAGGTATTTGGCCAAGTGTGCATTTTTTTTCTTTCTTATTTCTGGGGCTGATAATTGGACTTATGTTCTTGAAATCTGGTGTTGACTTCTTGTAAGAACTTGAAAGGTAAAGGAAAAAAAACAGGTCACACTGTGGCAGATTTTGGTCACTACACTGTCCCTGAAAAAAAAATAGAGCAGGATGAGGGGTGTTGTCTCAGCCCACAATTCTTGATTTGATGTATAAGGTCATCAGATGAAACATGAAGTAGAGATGGGCTTTCTAACCAGCTGTGTATTTCGGTTCCAGCTGACTGACAGTACAAAGAAAATGTGTCAGTCATGAATATTAAGTGTCTTTCTAGCATTTTTCTTCCAGATGGAAGCAACATGCACATTGTAGCGCTGCTTCTTCCAGATGATGAGTTTTCTTATTTATATTTTTGGCAAATCATATTGATTTTCATCTATGTTTTCAACCTTAGTACCCTGCTGTGTCATTTAAAAAAAAATGTTCAGCTTGTTTTTTTTAAATTCTCCACCCCCCAAAATTTGATATTTTTATCAAAGTCATCCCAGCAAATGCCCTTCCATTATTTCTCAAACTCTTCATTTTTATTCATCTTTGTTACTGTTTTTGACAATACAATCTGTAAACCTACTTTTTAACTCATTGATGACATGACTACCCAGTAGTATCATCATAACACCTTGGTAATATTGATAATCCATCTAATGCTAAAATCTACTCTTTCTAATGCTATCTTTGTGTTAGGTACTTGAAATATGATTGGTATTCATGAGAGTTCTCTATTCCTCCATTAGTTTTATGAGATAAATGTGATTATTTCCTTCATAGAGATGAGGAGACTAAGGACACAAAAGGTTAAGCAACTTCCCAGGCCACATATCTAATCAATGGCAGAAACAGGATTTGAAAACTATTCTTCTTAAATCTCAACCTTATTTTTTTACCTACTCAGATATCAAAATCAAATTAACTTGGTGATTCTGTTACTCATTCATTAATATCTGCCTTATAGTTTACAAATATTCACTAGAAAGGTACCCATAAAAATGCATAAGGGCATTCATTCAAGTTTTCTACTTTTTTGCAAATAATTTTAGCTTGGTTCCCAGAGAGTCCAAAGAAAGCCATATATGGTTTTATGTTGGGATACTAGTTTTCATTAAAGTGTGTTTTCCCCCACTCTTATCCCCATGGAAACAAGCATCTGTCTGAACACTCCCTTGCAATCACCACCAAATGAGGAGCTGAACTTCCTAGAGGGATCGAGTCTTGATGTAGATAAAGCACAGAAGTCCAGCACAGTGGTCATCACTGCACATGTTCAGTTGTGCTCTGTGTCCTGATACAACTGCTCATAGCTTAGAGATCTTTGGAAGGAGAAAGGCAACATAAACTCAAATCATCATCATCATCATCATAACTTTTGATGTTGCTATTATTATTGATAGAAGATCTGTTACCTTTCAGAAGCACTAAGTAAGATACACGTATTTTAAACAGTAGTCACCACATCTAAATTATGCAGCATTTACTCAGGCTTTAGTGCATTTACGTCAATCACTGAAAATGAGCTCATGCCTTTTGATTTGTTGCCGGCCCTTATTTGAAGGGGAAGAGGGAAACTTCACATTTGAACACCTCAAGCTTCATTGTATTTTCCTTTTCTGCACGACAGCAATAAACAGATCTTGGCAAAACCTTAGATGCAAAAGAAAATTTTTAAATGAACCATACTGTCATTTCTTTTGAATGATATGGCAATAAACCAATAATTCAAAGGATCACTGAACATCAATACTTTTAAAGCCAGACAGCAGCTCAGATGGGTGGTTTGAGGAACCACCATTCAACTTAATGAAGTTTCAAAGGTTAACTTTTTAAAGAAACTCATATTTTGCAATGTCGGTGATGATTTGCTGAGAGAAAATTTAAGAGAAGAAAGACACAGGCAATAGAGAGATAATCCCAAACACTTTATAATGCTGAGACATTGGATACATTACTTAAATCCACCAAGCTTTGGTTTCCTGAATAATGAGAAAGAGGTAATAATTGGCAACTTGCAGATTTATGATAAAAAATAGGACTAAGGTATGCAGGAAGACAAAGAAATGCCATATAATAGTCATTTGAGAAACTAGCTAGTGTTGTTTTCTATCATGATTATTTCCTGATGAGTTGTGACATTGTTACTGTCTGTGGGGAGAGCTGAGGGGATGAGCATTTCTTCCATCAGGCAATAATGCAGTGAAAATTATCTGTCAATTTTCTTCATATAATTGTCTGAGGACTCTTACTACTACTACTGGCCAGATATCAGACTATGCAAATCAATAAACAGAGGACATCTGCAACCTTCCCAAACCCTCACGTCTTAAAAAACCAATTTATGCGATGGAGAGAGTTGGCTTTTCAAAAGAAGACACTCAGGAAGATCCAGTTGGATGAGCCTTTTAATTATATTTATTGACCCTTCAACTGGAAGCCACCCAGTTCTCAGGCGAGGATGCACAAGGGAGATTTTAGGCTCTACTTTTAATAGGAGTGAAATGCTGCAGGGGAAAGCAAAGAGCCCAGATGCTTGCAAAACCATAAGGTCCAGGGCTGCAATGTTATAGGCGCCATCTGATGGCAACACTGTCCCAGTAAACACGGTCCTGCACAGAGTTCTGATATAAGCCCTTCATTGCAAAATTGGCAAGCTGCAATCCCCTGGAGTTACCCTAGCTGAGATGAGAACAAAGGCAGGAAGAATAAACAATTTGGTTAATTGAGTTTGAAAGGTAGAATTGAATAAGAGAAACAATAAAAAATGTAATAAGAAGAACATTTAAAAATTCTAACAACCCTTGAAGAAACTGTGGTCTTGGAGTTCTAAAAACAACAACAAAAACAGAACAACAAAGAGCTATGGCATCATAGCACGTTAGTTAGGAATTTATTTAAGAATGTGGTTATGGGAAACTACCAATTGTTTTTCAAAGTTTTGCTTTTGTAGCTTCAATATTTCAATTCCCATTAAAGGAGATCTTAGAGTTTCTAGTAAGCATCTACTTGTCATATTGACCTAAAGGAAGTCACTTAAACACTCAGTAGTCTGAGCCTCAGTCGTCATCTGCAAGATGAGGAAAATAACGCCTATCTTGTAGACTTATGGCATGGAGAAGTGTGTATGGTGTGTGTGTGTGTGTGTGTGTGTGTGTGTGTGTGTGTGTGTGTTTAGTCTTCTCAGGCTTCCATCACAGGCTGGTGGATTAAATAACAGAAATGTATTTTCTTATAGTTCTGGAGGCTAAAAGTCCAAGGTCAAGGGTGAAGGTGTCAGGAGTAGATTTGGTTTCTTCTAAAGCATCTCTCCATAGCTTGCAATTGGTCACCTCCCTCCTTATCGTTCCTTCATGAAACCTTTCTCTGTTAATATTTACCCCTGGCATATCATTGTGTGTACAAGTGCTCCTCTTACAAGGACAAAAATCATATTAGATTAGTGTCCGCCCTAATATCCTCATCTAAGCCTCCTCTAAAGAGCTTGTCAACCACTCTTTAAAGGACCTTCTATCTTCAAGTTCTGTAACTTTCTCAAGAGTAATAGGAGTTAAGGCTTCAACATATGAATTTTGAGAAGTTACATTTCAGCACATAACTCTGTGTGTGTGTGTGTGTGTGTGTGTGTGTGTGTGTGTGTGTGTGTATTGGACAGGAGTATAATTGAAAATTACTGTTCCATAGTAGCATCCAACAAATAATAGTTTTCATTACTATCAGGGCATTATAGTTAATCTTATTCCCACATAATTTGATATTCATATCAAATCTATAAGATTCAAATTATTTCTTTTCTAAATCCACACACAGGCAGAGAAAAGGAAGTGAGGAGAAGGCGAAGCACTTGCCCAATATCACATGGCACACGTCAGTTACAAAGCGGAAAGCTCACCTCATTTCTTTTGACCCCAATTTGTTTTCTATTACATTGTTCTGCCACCAAGTATCTGAATTATGATCATAAAATTTATTTCCTTGCTGATTTGTTGACTATCCTGTGCATTTACACTATATCTATTCCAGAGAAACAATTCATCCCAGGGACTTAGTGTCTACACAATTAGAGTGTTCTATAGTTAGGGACAAATTCTATTCTTCATTCTCAGAATTCTGTGATTTTTATACCAAAGTTAAAACTTTGAAATCTAGAAAAAAAAAGTATAGGCTTTTCCTTTGGGGGAAATTCACTATCTTTACTTCTATGCTATCCAGAATAGAAGCCAAAGGTAGAAATCCACTCTCTTCTCATTTCCAAATCCACCAAAGTGCCTGCCTGTATCTCTCTGTACCCTGCTCCCCTCTCATGTTGTAATAATGAATAAAGTTTCAAGATCCCACTGAAGGCCAAACATCTCACCTTTTCTCTTGTATCATCTCCCTTCTCTCTGATCCATCAATGTCTCTTTCTTTCGTGTATGATTTGTTATCAGTATGTAGACATATTTTATTACCATAAAAAAGGAAGAAAAATATCTCCACTTTTGATGGCCCTTTAGCTATTGCCCTATTTTCATTTTTCCTGTCCCTGATAAAATATAAAAGTTGTGTATAGCCATTGTTCCAACATTTCAGCCCTCAGTTACTCCTCAGCACAGTCTGGTCCTATTTCCATCTCCTTCCTCCACAGAAATGTGTATGGTCACGTTTTTATTCTTACATCATGTGGCTTTGTGGCAGCATTCCACACATCGTCTACGCCGCCCTTTGTAAATACTTCTCTTGACGGCTGGCTCAGCACGTTCAACTCGTCCTTTCCTCGCTACATAATGGGTTCTCCATCTCACTCTCCCTGTTTCTTTCTTCTCTCACAACCTTCAGGACATTGGACATTGAACATTTCTCAGATTCCAGGTTCCTAAGAGATTTGAGAAAAATACTGATACTTTTGTGCTTGGTTATGTGATTAGGTATAAAAAGGTAGAATTTAAGTCCTATACACAGATGCTGTCCAATAAACCATATGGTTTTCAAGATTTATTTACCCTGCTGCTTGAATGGTATTTATTTTCTCACTTGATTTGTTTTCCTGTTCAAAAACAGCTGTCAGAGTTGTCTTTATATGGAGTGTGTGTTTGTATTTTTAAATTTTATTACTGAGTCCACACTTTGTAAGCAAGCGTTCTCTTACATAATCATATAAAGTGGCCTATGAGGTATTCTATAAATACAAGTGTGGTGAGACCAGCAGGGAACATCCGAATCCCGGGTACTATTGACAAGGGAAGCCACTGAAATATGACCAGCTTGTTGGTTAAAGTGGCTTTTGCCCCTTTTTAGGTGGAAGCTTGGGGATTGGAGAGTTGAGTGATTTATCCAAGTTTGTATAGTCAGTGACAGGATCTAATCCTATGTCTGTCCTTGTTGCTTGTGTTCTTAGTAAACATATAAACTTACACTTAACATGTCTCAAATAAATAGGGACTTGGGGTCAGAAAATGGCCTTTTTTTTTATTTGTATGGATTTCTTGGCTGTCAACGACAGAGACATCAGGTCAACTGTAATAAGAAATAATGGGATTTATCATCTCCTCATAAAAAACTATAGAAGTATGTCATAGCATGCTAAAAAAATACTCCTTAGTATCTTTCCAAAATAATTAAAATCAGATACCATAGCAAGACATGCGTGCCCATGTTTATAGAAGCAGGCTTCACAACAACCAAGTTATGGAGCTGACTTGGATATCCACAACATATGAATGGATAAAGAAAGTGTGAAATGCACAATGGACTTTTACTCGGCCACAAAGAAGAACAAAATTCTGTCATTTGCAGGAAAATGAATGGAATAGGAATGTGCAAAGTGCGATCAGCCGGTTTCAGAAAATGCATGTTTTTTTTCTCATTAGTGGAAACTAGAGAAGATTAGCACAGAAAAAAGGACCTCATGAAGATTAGGAGATCAGAAATGGACTAGAAGGGGATGGGAGTGGGGAATAGGGAGGGAAAGAGAAAGTACAGGGAAAGAAATAGACAAAATAATGTCATGGGCACATGAGAATATTTTCCCTGTGACTCTATCATGTACAAGTACAATGCACTAATAAAAGAAAACCATTAAGGACTTGGGTCCTCTTTCACTGTTCTCTTTGTTGGATTCACCTAAAAGCTATCTCTCCAATTGAAAGTAGTACCAGAGACGTTCCACATACCACATTATCTGGCCATCAAAGAGGAAGGAGTTTTGACCAAAGAAATTCATTAGGGAGCTAAACTTCCCCAGTAGACATTATTTCACATCTCATTGACAGAACTCACCAGATCCACTAACGGTCTAATGGTATCAGGATTCACCTGCTTTGATTGAAGAGGTGGAAACAAGAAGAAAATTGAAGCTTGAGACACATTCAAGAAGGAAGAGTGATTACTGCTGAATCTCACCAAGAGAATCTACCCTACGACCACACATGAAGTGATTCAGGCACAGAGACTGTCCCTAGCCACTCGTGTTTATGGATATTATATTTGGAAGGATTTTCCCCCTCTTTTTTTTTTTTATCAAATTCACTTTCTGAGAAAAGCTTTTTAGCTCTTCTTTGAGCCTACATTTTTCCAAAGGTTTTATTAGCTACTGTGTTGGCAAGAGCTTTAAACCAAGCATGCTTCCTTAAGTACCAGGAATTTTAATTATCTATCATCTCTTCTGCAGTTTTTCTATGTAGGATTTCAGTTCTTCAAGATGCACTGGTATGTTCAGGGATTGAGTATATTCCCAAATCATCCTGAGGCTCATGCAATTTTAAAATTTTCTTCTTAGAAACAAGTTGCCTGAGCTATATAATCTCTGATCATAACCAATCAATTCAACATCTTCTACTGACTTTCCCTTGTTAATAGTGTCTGAGATTCAGATGCTCCATACTGGTATCACCTCACGTTTATTTATAGACTATTTACGTTTTCAAATACTTTCCCCTGGCTCTTTTCTACAATTCTCAAATAAATTTATTTGCAAGTGGCATTATAAAGAGTCACTATAAAGTCCCTCACCATTTTGCATATTCAGTTATTCTGCAGAGAAGTCTTGCCTGGATTCATACATCAATACATAATCTTCCACCCGCCCAGTGACATGGAAATAGACCATTATTCTATTACTTCTACTCTTCACCTTGCATTATGACAGGCATCCCCCCACATCAGATTTTTTAAGCTACTGATTCTAATCTCTTCCCAGTGCTCTGGCTGAGGAGTGACCCATGGGATATAATAATGGCGTCACCACTTCTTTACCCCAGTGAGGCTAGACACTGGTCTGTTAATGCCCATTTGCATGCCACAATCATCTAACCTTTATCAGGTCTTCTTAGCGTCTCCTCTCTAACATTGTTACTTCAAAACAATAACACTCCTCATCTTTGTGGAGTTGACAATTAACTAATTAGCCCATTAACTCGTGGAGCCAGATACATACCCGCAAATTCAGGGCTTTGGAGATATATTAATCCTGTAAGGCCACTGGAGCAACATTTGTAGTTAATGGGCCCATATCCCTAACTTACTACCAGGGAGAGACTGGGGTATTATTAGGAAATAGAAGTCATTAATCCTCACTGTACCCAGAGGGGCAGGTGGGAATGACTTTGCACAAATTGATGAGAAAATGTGGGTTTTTTTCTCTCTTTCTCTTTTAAGACAAAAAAAAAAAGACACAGAATTAAAACCAGCATTGAAACTCAATATTTTATGGCAAATAATGCTATATTCAAATTTTAAATCTTGCCAAAATCTGTTGATAGTTTTTGGCCCAGTACTGGGAGTGGTTAGGTAAGGAGTTTTACCCTACAGCCTGGGCATAGGCTCTTGATAGTAGAAAAAGAAAATTGTAATTTAGTTTCTAGTCTGCAATATACTTAAAGAAGTGCTTATGTGGAATATAGCTCTGGATGGTGTGTGTGTTGGGGAAGGATGAGATTGTGCTAGAAAGACATTTCTAACACCACTTGTGTTCTGCAGACCTGGACAGAATGTGAAGAGGCTTGGGAGTGAGTTGGGTTCTCCCTCCACAGCCTGCAGCTCATGTGAAGAGAAAGAATTTAAGACCCATGTCTCCTTCTGCCTCTGCTGCACCTAGGTAGAGATCTGGGGTACAGTTGCTGGTATCAGAATTCCACCTGAGGTTTTCTGTTCCATTGAGCTGAGGCAAAAGGTTTGGGGTAGAGTTAGCAAATCCTGTAAAGCCAGAGGTAGGGGTGGTAGTGATAGTTGTGGGAAATAGGCAATTTATAGGGACATAGAAAAACAAATTTCTGTAGAGAAATATGGGGCAGGTGGAAGGTTCAAAGGTCCTTCTTTATATGGCATAAAGAGAGAGGAGGGAGGTGCCTTGAGTGTTTGAAAGTACAACACAGCCCTTAAAAACAGAGTCCCAAACTTATGCTTACTGCACATACAGCCCATAAATCCTCAAGGGTTCTTTGACTGGCTGCTCCCCCAACAGATTAATCACAGCCACTGTGGGGAATAAAGAGAAATTGACTTTTCCTTCCCTTAAAAATATTATTAAAACCCCTGCTTGTATCAGTTGACGTTTGTGATATTCGGGTTACTTCACCAGTACACAGCGCTCCAGGAACTCTTTTTTTTTTTTTTTCTTTCCTACTATTGTGATCTATTTTCTCTGGGTCCTTCCTTCTTGCAATGCAGTTTTTGTGCCAACTAAGAAGGAACACTTTCATTCTGACAATAAGTAGCCCGGAATGCAGTGGAAATCCCCTCAGACTCTTTGAAAGGGCTGTGTGGAAATTCAGTGAAAGAGAAGCTTTGATGGTCTTCTGTAGATACACACACACACACACACACACACACACACACACACACACACGGCCAGGAGCTAGAATGTAGGACACAGGAATTAGTTCTACTTTGATACTTTGGGTACAAGTCATTTCACGTCTCTGTGATCCATCTCCCCTTCTGAAAACTCATGTACAAATGTATGTATGTGTTAATAACTCACCTTGTCTCACAAAGGTTGGAAGCTTAAAGTATGCACAGACGCGAACTTGGAAATACGCAAAGGAGAAAATTGGATTAAGGAAAAAAATAAGGATGTGAACAAATGAAGTTGCAGTTATTTTTCATACAAAGTAATTTTACTTGGTGGAGGTGACCTTGAGTATGCATTGAGCCTTTCTGGTCCTAAATGTCAAGAGAGTAAGATGATGATACTGACGACGACGACGACGATGATGACGATGATGATGATGATGACGACAATGATGATGATGATGACAAGGAGGTGACCTTGAGTATGCATTGAGCCTTCCTGGTCCTAAATGTTAAGAGAGTAAGATGATGATGCTGATGACAACGATGACGATGATGATGACGACAAAGATGATGCCAATAATGAGAAGACAAATAGCCAGTACTTATCCACTGCTTACCATGCTAAGCAAGCATTTTGTTGGCATGAACACATTACATTCTCTCTGAAACCTAAAGAGATATATGCTATGATTATCTCTATCTTTTAGGGAAGGGAACCAAGGTTTGACCATATGACAGAAACATATTTTTCAAAAGAAATAGAATATAGGACTTGATGTTTGTCCATGAGTTTTCAACAAGGAGTTTCAATGCCTTGTCGTGACTAATATCCTCAAAAATATCCTTATGGTGAATCTGAGCTATACAAGCACTAGAAAAACTGTAAGTTCTTTCCTGATATTTATATCCAAGTGAAGTTTAGCTTAAAATGCTATAAGAAGCTATATATTTTTGTTTCAAGTGTGCAGGACTCTAATGTTCTGGGGATCTCTTAAGGTATCTAGAGGCCTGGGTAGTTCTATCTTTAAAGCAGTGTCTCACAAATTCATTTCAAGGTTCTTATTAAGTATCTGTGCACCTTTAAAATTACAAAGGTCTACAACTATAGGTGTCTAAATCACTCACCAAGTATACACAGGGCTAGAGATAGCACTGATTCCATCTTACCATTGTGGTAAAGAAAAATAGACCAGATAAGCAAATAAGTCACTATGACTTCATTCAGAGAACTTTCATGGGCAAGTTTGAGTAATTTCTTATAAGATAATTCAAAATTGGTTTCAATCCTTAAAATAATGAACAATCAAAGTTCAATTAATTTATATATTCATGAAGTCATGGAAAGTTTATTGAGCATGTAGCAGATATTAAAGGCATAATGGAAACAAAATAGACCCTGCCTGTCTGATCTCTGAGTAGATGATCCTGAAATAGCTACTGATAATTAAAGAAATGATTTAAAGAAAGCATTATAGGATGGATTTATGGGCACTGTGAACTTGTGAAAATGTGTCTGCTTCCTTTTGGGAACAGGTGAGAAAGAATTTCCCCAAGGAAATGGCATTTGAGAACAAAATGAAGCAAATATTAAAATTTAGTCAGGGTATGGCCACAAAATTCTGGTTGGAAGAAATACATTAAAACACATATTATAAAATAATTACATTTGCCACTAAAATAATAAACGCCAATAAAACAGTCAGTACACCTTTAATGTCCCTAGTAATTGGCATGTAAAATGTAGTCTTGGGCAACTAAATGGGTTTACAAATATATAGAATAAGTAGACCACGAATCGGTTTGATGTTGATGGTTCCATTGCAGATGATATTCGTAAGTTAGAGTTGGACAGTTGTAAAAATGTCCAGGCCTTGTCTAAGCTGGTATCTGACAAATCTGCGTCTCCACCCAGTACAAAGGCTGATGAAATTCACTCTTTCATGAGGTTTCCTGTTATTAAAAAAAAAAAATGGGTAAGGATTCTGGATCAGAAATTTCTAGATTCAAAGTCTACCTCTGTTTCATTTAGCTGTGGGACCTTGGTCAAATGTCTCAGATTTTCTCTGGCTTTATTTCTATGCATCTGGAAAGTATAAATGCCAGTTTTATTCACTAGTAAAGAATAAGCAAGAGAGCATACATGAAACCGTGAACACCGTTACTGGCACAAACACTCAAAAGAACATTGACTGCTAATCTCAGTCCCATCCCAAAGTGAGCTCTGTCTTTCTCCAGATAGTCCTCTGAATTCTTTATTGAATCACCATCCACATTTTGGACTCAGTTGTGTCCTCTAAATATTCATGTGTCCAAATGCTAACCCATACCTCAGAATGTAGTCTTATTTGAAAAGAGGGTTATTGTAGGTGATTGATTAGGCTGAGGTCACTAGAAAAAGTGGGCCCCCTAATATAATTGCTGTCTTTCTATAAAGGGAAAATCTGGACAGTATTGTGTACACAGAGAAAACACAATGAGCACTTAAGGCAGAGGTTGGATGATATACCTACAAGCCAGGAAACACCAAAAATTGCCAGCAAAACAACAGAAGCTGGTGGAGCAGCCCAGAGCTAATCCTCCTCTAGAGGGTAAGAGAGCTGCTTACGCCTCATCTTGACTTCTGGCCTTAAGAGCTGCTGGACACTACATGTCTGTTGTTCAGGCCACCCAGTGTGTGGTGCTTTGTTATGGCAACACTGGCAAATGAATGCACCTTGCCTTCTCCCTACAATCCCAAGCCAGACTCCCCTCCTCTTTCTGAAGCTGGAATTTTTCTCTTACCAGATCCTTTGTCTTGCAAAAACTGATGAATGAAGTCATGAACCACAAAAGGGTGAAAGTAGGAGTACAAAGAAAATTTAAAAAGAGAGAAACAGAATATCTCCCACACAAGAGAGAGGCCCCTGAAAGAGAGTAGCTATTCAAGTTCTCAGGAGACCAGCTTTTGTTTTCTTTTGTGACTCTTCCAAGGGTCCCCTCATGATCGGTCCATGTACACTTGGGGGAACCCAATGTCCATGGTCCAGTTTTAAATCTCTATCTTGCAGGTTGATGGGGTTTTCTGAACTCCAGGCACTATGTTTACATCTCCCACCTGTCTCCCATCCTTATTGGTTACTTTTGATCAATTACACTGGTTGTTTTCAGAATTTGACCAGAAGACTGAGGTTTCATTTAACTTGTGCTGTCTTTACCTGGCCATTGTCATCCCTGTATAACATTAGCCTTAGTCTTCCCTGTTTCTGTTCTTCTTACAGATGGTTTCTCTTAACCCTTCCTGTTCCAAGGTCCTCTTCCCTAAACTGTTTAGCCATTTCTATCTTCTCTGTCCCTCTTTTTATCATCTCTATTGGGCTGATTAACCAGCCCTGACTCTCTCATCTGGTAACTACTTCTGCTCTTCCGTTCCTCCCTCAGCTCAGGGGGATGGATCAGTCAAGATTCAACCAGGGAAACAAAATATATTAAAGAATTTATAGAAGGAATGAAAGCTTTCACAATTATGGGAAGAGCTTGGAGTTTAAGGAGAATTTTTAAGTCAAAGAAACTATACCACTGAGCAACTCTGGTGTGGACAAGAGTCAAGCTTGCAGGGAGATCGTGCAGGTAGGAATGAGTAGCTGACAGCAAAGGCCCCAAAGGTAGTAAGCTGAAAAGCCTAGGAAGGTTCCTGATTCCTTCTAGCTCATGGCTCTATAATTCCCTGTCTGGAGCTAGTGTGGGTCTGGAGACACCACCATTCAATCAACAGAGCCAAGTTGGAAGAGGATCCAGAGCTGAGTGAGAGGAAAAGAGCCTGAGCTCTGTCTCCACCCTCTGGTGACCTTACAGGGGTCAAGCCTGGCCTCTACCTCCCAAATCTCCCAGACCTTCCCTCGAGGCGACTCCACCCTGGAGCCATGCAGAGAAAGGGATGCTGAGACTCACTCTGCTCCCAGTCTGACAATAAATCACTAGAGCTCAGGCTGTAAAAAATTACCCAAGCTCAGTGGCTTAACATAACACAGATCTGGAGGGCAGAAGTATGAAATCAGTATCACTAGGCCAAAATCAAGGAGTAGGCAAGGCCATACTCTCACCAAGGCTGTAAGAGAAGGTCCCTTCCTGATCTCTGACAGTTCTGGTGGCTGCTTGGCATTCCTTGGCTTGTGGCTGCATCACACTGCATAGTCTGCCTGTTTCCTTTTCTGTTTTTCCTTTTATTATCTCTTGTCCTTCCTGTGACCATCTTGGCACTTCATGAATACTGAAGTGTCTCTTACTGCTCTAACCAGTCCATCTGACCCATAGAGAATATGAAGCCAGAGTTGAAGGGTTTCTCTCGTGATGAACTCTAGTGGTTGATATCCTACTTGAAGATACACTGGTTAGAAAATGTTTTCTATAATCATTGTTTTTATTTAGCCGTTTTATAATTCTGAGCTTCCCAAATAGCATGACCTAAGATCTTGTGGCTCCCGACCTCCTGATGAGGCTTGGGTTTACCTGGAGCCTCTGGCCCTGAGTGGAGTCCTCTATGACCCTGCTGGGTTCCACAAGAATGGCAGCTGTGTGTGTGTGTGTGTGTGTGTGTGTGTGTGTGTGTGTGTGTGAGAGAGAGAGAGAGAGAGAGAGAGAGAGAGAGAGAGAAGAGGTGAGGAAGCGATATTCTAAATAAAAGAATTTGAACCTTTTGTGTAAGAAAAATTTTTTTCACATTTCCTGAATTCAAATTTGGATTGGAATGTAGCATAGTGTGACAAAACAAACATGTTTATTTTAATGGAGAAAAGAGGCTATAGTATTAGGTTCTTCCTCTACCTGCTTATTTGGTGTTATTCCTTTAGTCAAGTAACCTACCTGGGACTCGATTTGCTTGTTGTGAATTGAAAAGGGCAATTCTCTCTACTTCTAAGGGATAATTGAGTGGAGTGCCTTCTATACTCTAGGCTGGGCTCTGATACAAGTATTGATAATATTTTATTAACTTGGGGTCAGGCACATCAATCCAGTTCATGGAGTCCAATAAACCCCAAGTAACTTTATTAGAAATTTACCATTTGGTTCATTTACTGCTCTTTTTATTTTTGAAGCTCCCAAGATGGAAAGACAGGGTGCCATTTTGTATACTTATAAATCTGTAAGAAGGCTTGACAAGGCCTGGACCTTCTCATCAATCCATGAGACAGTGACTCAAAGGTCAAAAGAGATGGTCAGCAGGCCAAGGCAGGAGAAGGGTCCAGCATCCACGGAGCCTGGATCTGGCAAGAAGAGCACATGATGGGCTGATGGGTGGCTTTCTCAGCTGACTTCCTGCCATGGGCTGCATAGGGACCTTGCCTCCCCCACTCCTGCTTTCCCTTCTGAACCCAATTCTCGAATCAGCTGACCAGTTCTACAAGGTCTCTTTTACCTCCTCTCTGCACAGATGTACACACACACACACACACACACTCTGTCCCTTTTGGCCTAAGCTAGCTAGAGTTAGCTTTTCTTGACTGCCCTGAAGATACAGCTATAACAAGAGCCTAATAATTTTTTTGATATAAATTCTAAGGCCAGGCATGGTGTTGCATGCCTGTAATCCCAGTACTTGGGAGGCTGAGATGGGAGGACTGGAGATTCAAAACCAACCTAAGCAATTTAGCATAGCTTTCAACAACTTAATGAGATCTTTTTTCCAAATAAGAAAATAAAAGAGAGCTGGGGGTATAACTTGGAGTTAGAATGGCACTGGGTTCAATCATTAGCACCACTATATGTACATATATAATATATATTTATGTACATTTAATAGATATTCTATATTTAATCAAAATAATATCCTTTAAGTATTTTTTAATAAAATAACTTTTTATTTGTATAAGAATACTATATTACATTTTTTTTTATCAGACATCCCTAAGCTTCGTCAACTTTTCCATCTGTAAAATAAGACCACTTTATTATAGAGTCATTTTATACATAGGTTGAATTTATCATTCAACTGATGTGATTTAGTGCTTGTTGTTTGTCAGGGCCATCCTAGGTGTTTGGGATACGTGTAAAACATTGAAAAATATCTAACAAATGATTTATAAGACAAAGGAAGTTGGTGTTTGAAATGATCGTCATAAGAATTAACTGAATGCACAGGAAGTTCAAACTCGAATGTGCAGTGAGCATATATATCAGTGGCACAAAATGAAAGTGCAATGTTATAGTTGTCATATTTTAAGTGTAATTTGAAAGGTAATCAATGCCTAGATATGCTATTAAATACCTATTATGTGCTCTTAACTGGTAGATCAGGTGAATGACTCCCAAAAAGACACAGTTTCTGGTCTCAGGGGATGTAAGACATATATACATGAAATAATAACCCAGAATGTTACAGTCTGACAGTGTCAAATAAATGGAACAGAAAGTAAGAATTCCAAGAACAAAGGGAGAAAGAGACCACTGCCATCCAGCTGAGCTCGGTGTTTCATATCAAAAGGGTTTGAAAAAGTGTTTTTGGTAGTCATGAGTCTGTTTACCAATATTTTTCCCTACTGGCGCCCTACTGACATCCTGATTCCAGTGTGGGTGGGTGGGACCAGGTGACTCGTTCTGATGAATGAGTGGAAGGCAAAAGTTGCCAGTGTCATTTTCAGGCCAACAGGCGTCTCTCCAGAGCACTCTTTTTCCTCTGGCCTGGCAGCCATTGGTTGAGGTGGCTGCTTCATTGACTGGCTCTGGAGCATGAAGACGAGGCTAACTTACAATTAACATGAAGGTAGGTACCATGCGCTAAGCACTATGCTAAGTAAGCAGTTTGTTGGCATTAACACATTACCGTCTCTCCTAAACCTGAAGAGGTAGATACTATGTACTCCTTACATAAACCAAGCCCCGGTTGTTTTAAGTCACCAAGAATAAGGAGTTCTTTAGGGAGTGTGGGTAAACCAGCCGAGTTTGACTGCTGGAGCATGTCTAGGAGAAAAAGCAAAAGTGAAAGCATTGGTTTGAGAATATAGGAGTCCTTGATAGGTCAGCCCTATGAAAATCTTAATTTTGAAAAGAAGTAGATTCTCAAAAATTATGAAGAACTCCAAACTGCAGGGAATTTCGCATGACAGATAAAGGGAACATCTTTGAAGAGTGTACTGTTGGTTTTGAGTAGAAAATATATGTGAGAGCTCAATTTTATGATTAATATGCAGGAAATGGTTCAGGGGGATTAAGGATAGGGACACAGATGAAGAGAACCAGTCAGGCTACTGCAGATGGATATGGGGAGATAAGAAGTTTTCCTAAAACGATGGAATGGCCCTCCGCTAAACTACCAAGCAAATGCATGCTAATCTGGGGAGGATTTATAGATTCACCTCTAACCACTTGAGCTATGGGCTTAATATTTTAAACTCAATAAAAAAGCTCTTGGTCCAGGGACTGCACGTTTATCATGTGTGAGTTATGATTCTTGTTAGCCCTGTAATAATGTATTCTTTCTTTAAAAGTGAAGCCTAGTAATAAAATCTTTATTGTAATCCAATGCTAACATGACTTTTCCTAACTCAGAATTATGTTTGGTAGATTTAAGCAACCCTAGAAAAGAATCAGGCTAAGAATTTAGAGAGAGAAGTTTGGCAAAAAAAAAAAAATGCTCTTGTGGATGAATGTTTTAAAGAGATTTTCTAAAAATAGGCAATTTTATATCCTGTCTTGTTTTTCTTACTTTTAAATTTGAAGCTAGTAGTTTTCAACTTTTAATTTCCTTAAGAGTAGTCTGGAGATGAGGATATGGGGGAATAGGAACTCTTCTACACTGTTTGTTGGGTTGTAAATTAGTACAACGGTCATGGAGATTCCTCAGAAAATTGGAAATGAATCCATATGATCCAGCCATACCACTTCTAGGTATCTTTCCAAAGGGACTGAAATCAGACTATTACAGCTCTATATACATATTCATGTTTATAGAAGCACAATTCACAATAGACAAATTTTGGAACCAACCTAGGTATCCATCAACAGGTGAATGGATTGCAAATGATGGGCTATATACACGATGGAATTCTACTCAGCAATAAAGAAGAACAAAATTATGTCATTTGCAGGAAAATGAATGGACCCAGAGAGCATTATGTTAAGTGAGATTAGCCAATCACAGAAAGTGTAGATTCATATGTTTTTTTCTCTAAAGAAGAAACTAGGAAACAATTGGGTTGCCCGAGGGATATCAGATAATAGAGGAGAAACTCTAGTGGAGCCAGGGAGGTGGTCTGGGAGAAAAGGGAGGGAAGGAGAATCAATGAAGGAATCATTTCAATTGATATGAGGTATTGATGTATACATGTGAGAATACTGAAGCCAATCTCAATACCGTATATGGGGAAGAGTAGAGAAGGGAGGGAGCCAGGGAAAGACCAGCTGTTTGCATGTGTGCATGTATGTCACCATCACTCTGAACTACATTATGAGAGACTGTAATACACCCATACATGTATTTTTAAAATGGAGAAACCATGGTTTCACTGCAGAAAAATTCTGAATCAGCCATCCTGGGGGGAGAGGGTGTCAGGAACCTACACACGGGGAGGTGGCTCAGGTGATATACTCGTGATCCACAGGCTACATGGGAGGGACAACATGCTGGTTCTGAGCTCCAAACTTGACTCCAAGCCTCATGAGGCCAAGGCTGTATTTTATTATTTTGGGGATACCTGACCCTTACTGTCATTCCTTTGCTTTCTAGGAAAAGCTGAATAAGACTTAGGGACACTGAGCTGGGCTCTAATCAACATTATTATTATTATTATTATTATTATTATTATTATTATTTTATTTTTTGTGGTACTATGGATGGAAACCGGGGACATTCTACCTCCAAGCCACACCCCCTGCCCTACCTTTGTTCTTTATTTTGGAACAAGATCTCATTAAATTGCAGAGGGTCTCACTAAGTATTTGAGATTGTCCATGAACCCACAATCCTCCTGTCTCTGCCTCTCAAGTACTGGGATTGCAAGTGTACGCCACCATGCCCAGCTTCTAATCAATATTATTAGCTATTTATTTTTTTCTCCTTTAGTAAGTGAGGGAGACAGGGGGCTGGGGAGAGAACAAGAAAGCAGGTCTGTTTGCTTCCCTCACTAGGCATTTCAGAAGTGGTTCATAAAGGTATCAGATTGACCTTTTACAGGTACTATTATTATTGTCATAAAACTCTGTGGATGGTGAGAATAGCAGACTTTTATTTAGTTCTTGCTATGTGATAGGCTCAGCCTAACCCTTCCATGCTGTGTCTCATGGAATCCTTATCGGAAACCCTTGAAGGATGATACTATTTGCAAAGAAAATTTGAAAGGAAATTTTCAAGAAAGGCTCAATCGTTTGTTCAAGTAAGTGATGTCAAAGCTTGGCTTCTGGCTAATGTGCAAATCTTAAAACCAGGTTAAAAGTGGATTTCTAGTTAAGGTGATCAGAGAAAAGTACGAATTGCCCAGAGTGTGGGACTTTGGCGCTGACTTAGAGCTCAGGCCTGTGTTAAGGGGGGTTATAAAATGTTTTCCCCAAGGGGAAACTGTCCATGACACAGAATGAGTAACAGCAACACATGTAGACAAAGACTCGGGCCATTTTTCTTTTACTTGCATTAGTTGAAAGTAAGAAATTACAATTGAAGTTTTCCTGTAGTCTTAATTGTAGGTTTCCGTGCTGCAAACGACAGGCTAAGTACGCATAATAAGGGCCGTCCAAAAACAAACTCTCTAGAGACCTCCCTACCGCACGGGGCTGCTCAGGACAGGCGATAAGGCAACAATGTTCTTTGGGAGGAGCGCCAGGCTCCTCGACAGTGTGAATCTTTTTCTTGTTAATGAGGTAAAATGAACATTTTTACTGGTGTAAAATCAACAGCAGAAATGAAAAGCCATTCTTGTTACTTTCCTCTGAGCTGCAAGAGAAATACCCATTCAGCATGGTTAGCCAGGGAGCGATAAGGCACCATCGGGAAGAAACGGCCCTGTTTTTAAAGGGCTTTTCTACTCCTGATATGATTTGGACGCTGTTCCTGAATCATCTTTGAATCAGAGCAACAATTCTTTTTCACCCACTTGACTGAAGTGTGAAAAAAAAAGATCTTTGGAAAGTATTCAATAAGTGCCTTCAGCTCTATGTAAATAGGGAAAATGTAGTTATTTGTAAAAAGAATATCAAAGAAGAGCTTAATACTATTCAATTTTTGCTATATCAGGAAACAGATGCATTTATTACAAAGTACCAAAAGGGGGAATTATTTCGTAAAATAGAGCAGACGCTGGCTGCAACATAGTAGGTGTTTAAGAATCTGTTGAACTAATTAATGTATAAAAAACATAAGAATAGAAAACCTCATTAAAAACAAATTAGAAAATGGAACACATATAATAAATAACCACTTGTACCTCCCGTTGTAATTTAGTCTTTTACTAACACAAGAAATCCTTGTTTAACATATGAAGAATATTAAGGCTTGAAATGAAAGATGTAAAAGAACCAATAATAAGCTTGGTCTTAAGCCACATCACAGCTAAACTAGTAAACTTGGTTTCTATTGGGCTGGAAAGACTATGCTCAGAACAGACTTAGGTAATGGGGGAATCTTAGACAAAGATTTAATGTATTTGAGGCATAAGGCTGGGCTCTGCTAGGTGATCAGGGTGGTAGAATTGGAATTTGGGTCTGGGGGATGACTAAGGGGGGTCTCACATCATTCCCCAGAGGTACTAGGTCATGTGAGGACTTTGTGCCCTTTCCAGATCACCTTTGACTCTAACATCCTGAGATCAGAGGGATCCCAAACCTGGCCCAGCCAAAGCAACTCAGCTTCTTTAGTTTCATTGCTCCAATCTACCTTCCAAACAAGAGGTTTGTTTGTCTAGAAGATTTTACTGATGGTGATTTGAGCTGGCCAACAGGGTTTACATGACAGAGCTGCACAGAAGTTACTTGAAAAGGTTACAGGAGTCAACTCTGTTCTCAAAATTCTCAGTTACTCTCTTACCAAAAGCTTCTTGCTGGCCAGTAATTGCTCACATACTTACAGCATGACCACTCGGCCCCTCATTCCTTTTCTTCCTTGAAGCCTTTCTTTCCTTTCTACCTCTCCTTGCTCCAAATTCAAGTTCACTGCTTTTGGAAAGTAATTGAGTCCTCGCTGTAATCAGGCACCAGCCTGTCCATCCTAAGCAGAGAGCTGCTTCTCTATAAAAACACATATCAATGTAGGTATGTCCCTGAACGAAACCAGTTCTCCTGTGAAAAATTCTAAATTTGACTCATAACCTTTTAATATCGTTTTCCCCCTTAATAGGACGTGAAAATAATGATGGTCTACACAGGAAGGCAGTTATCCTGCTAACCAATGAAAACTTGCCTGCAGTTACCTTTAATTCTTTAAACTTTGAGATACCTGTTACTCCAGCTATAAGACGAAGCTCTATTCATTATACAGTTTTCAAGGATGGTGTCTTTTCCGCTTCTGGACATAAAGAATTGTTTTTTTGTATTAAAAATGAAAGCATACACACAGCCCTTAGGTATGGGTCTTGAATACAGGGGACCCATATTTGATACCTGACTTAGGTTTGCTAAAACGTTTCCTGTCTTCTATGCTGTTCGCAGATGTGAACCTGAGGGAGTCGCATTTGGGGTTATCAGGTTTCTAGCATTACCGTTTCTGGCATGCAGGTGGTCACAGGGCCTCCTTCCGTCTGTTGTTCTTCTTTGAACCCACTACCTGGGAGATCAGCTCTGCTTCTTCTCTAATTTTATTTCTGGTGTGGCAAGAGAACTATATTTAAAGCCCTTGCTTCTGAGACAGTTGGGTATCAAGATCAATTTTGCAATTTACTTCCAGAAAGATGTTAGCATAAGTGCAGGTTTACCAACCCTACAGCTATCTTAGGATATCACAAAAAGGAATAAAAACAAAAATAGGAAGGCAAATGTTAAAAGCACAGAAAAGAGTTTCACATGAACTCTATATTCAACTTGAGAATCTGCCGGGGGAAAAAATGCCATTTGGGCAGAATGGAAGGGTATTAAAAGACGTCAACAGTCACCTCCCCTCCTCAAGAGGGCTCTGCACTCCATCCCCCCCATCACTAATGTCGTCCCCGTAAGGAAGGAGACCTCTGGACCTCTGTACTAGCATGCTTCTTCTTCTCCTGTCTCGGCTATGCAGAGGCAAAATGAATATTTGTTGCTTAATGAATGGAAGCTTTATTTCTTTCTCTGTCACTCAGATATCTCTGGAATTAATGAAAAATGAGGGAATTAGTACACCTCGAGCTCCTTCCCCCTCAACTCAAGCTCATCCCACAATCTGTTGGCCTTAACTTCATTCTGTGAGGCTTGAAGACATTTATATCCTGCCTTCAATTAGCCTAGATTTCTGAATTTGTTCTCAAAGATGATTCTAAAAATAAAAAAGGCAACAAATAGCATGGATCAGGTGATCACCTAACTATTCACAAGTGATGTGCTTGGAGTCACAAGAGACAGAAATGGACACTGATTCCTTAACCCCTGCCAAGGTCAAATGAATCCTACTTTTTATGTTTTCCATCTAGTTATTAAAATAATGCTATGAGTCGGGCATGGTGGTACACGCTTGTAATCCCCACGCTTGGGAGGCTGAAACAGGAGGATCACACAGGTTTGAAGCCAGCCTCAGCTACTTAGTGAGGCTCTCAGCAACTTAGTGAGACCCTGTAACAAAATAAAATATAAAATAGGTCTGAGAGTGTAGCCAGGAGGTAGAAGGCCTGTGGGTTCCATCCCCAGTACCACCAATACATACATACATACATACATACATACATACATACATACATACTAAAATAAAATAATGCCATGTTTTGGTTTGTTTCACATATAGTTGTAACTTTCTTTTTCAGCATTTTCAGTTGTGCTTTTTCTTATCCAGATGGAGTTGCTAATTATCTGTTATTTTATCCACAAAGATTTTCTGCCTCTTTCACTTTTTTTTTTTTTTTTTTTTTGGTGGTACTGGGGATGGAATTCTTCCTCCTCCAGGCTACACTCCCAGACCTATTTTATATTTTATTTGGAAATAGGGTCTCTTAAGCCAGCAAGGCTGGCTCCAACCTGCGCAATCCTCCTGTCTCCGCCTCCCAAGCGCGGGAATTACAATCCACCGTGCCCGGCTCACTACTGTTTTAAAAATATTAAGTATATGAATTTTGGGTTTTACTAAAAGAAAACTAATTTTCTCTCACATATGCTTTTCTTAAAGCTATCTGAGTTGTCATCTTCTTAAAATTTTCCCTTATAGATCAGATTAATTCCACCGGTCTTCAATCCCATCTTTTTCATGGATTCCTTTTTATTTTTATTAGTATATTTTTCAAGTATAATTTTTTTCTCTACATTCTCACAGAAAATCTAGAGAAGATTAATTTTAGCACATCAATACAATATTTTTATTGTACCTATACACTCGATCAATATTTACCTAAGCATAAAATTTAATGTTTAAAATTATTTTTTCTTGAACATTTGGTCACAGGTACCTGCTTCCTTCTGTGACCAAAGTATGGCCACTGATGATTATTCCTATATTTCAGAATTCTGTTGAGAAAATTGTTGGTAATCTGATGTTTACTTCATGTGACTAATCTCTTTAGGCCCATTACTCTCTGGAAGTTTTGGGTCTTCTAATTATCTTTGAGGTTCTAAAATTTTACTCACATGCCCTGAATTCCACAAGCCTTTTCAATTTGAGCACATGACTTTTCAGGCATAGGCAATATAGATTTTTACATTTATTGCTTCTTCCCTTTTAATTTCTTATTTCCCTTTACTGTCTATTAGGAATTTTTGCCAGATGGGTATGGAAGCTCTAGAATCCATCTTCTTTTTCTTAAATTAATTCCTCAATTTTCCATTTCTCCTCACTCTCCCTTTATTTCTGTATAAATACTTGGACCCTAGCATTTCCATATCTATTAATTTTTTCAGCTCTCTCTCTCTCTCTCTCTCTCTCTCTCTCTCTCTCTCTCTCTCTCACACACACACACACACACACACACACACACACACTTTTTTTTCTTGTATAGGGGTGATCGGTGGTGACCTCTCTTCTGCTGGGGCCACCTTTCATTAGTAAGTTCCTATGTTATTGGGCAGCAGATTTTGCCTTCCTAAAAAAAAATTAGATTTCAGTCAAGAGACAGAAATAGGATAGGCATAAAGGATTTATTTAGCGGAATGACTAGGTCATCCCAGGAAACAAACAAATGTGAAACATGACGTGTGTAGAGCTGGACCTGATCGAGAGGGACAACCTCACTGCCCCAGCAACTGTCTTGCTACCTCCTGACCCCTCTGTGAGGGGCTAGGTTCCAGGAGAACCAGCTGCACAGAAGAAGAGGAATCACAGAAGCACCCCTGGCCCATGAGAGCAGAGCTGTTATCCCATCAATTTGGGGCTGTTTTACCATTGATTAAAGAAATGGTAGTCACACACACACACACACACACACACACACACACACACACACACAAAATGTCAGATCGAATCTCAGAGGGACTTTCTGAGTTTATGATAAGGCTATTTTGATATCTTAACTACTTTGACAAAATATTCTAGGGACACTTCTGTTCCTAAATTTGCTCCATATGGAGGTGATAGACAATGCTCTCTCTTCTGCTTGGGCATTGCTTCCAGTCTGGCCTCCTTTACTCCAGTTCTGTCCAAGTGCAGCAGTGAATTCTGCCCCTACCTTGTGCCTTGAACAGAAAATCAAAACACCCCATTGCCTGGAAGTGTCTTTTGTGGTGCAGACTGTAAACGCCAACAATACCAGCAGGCTCTCAGCAGGAGTTTTATGCCTCTAGAACTAATGGCTTCCCAGTTCCCACCACCCCAGGAAAGGGTCACTGCCTTTTAACTGCGCTGTCACCCTCCATGGCTGTCCTGGGGGTACCTGATGTGGCAGAGGAGGCAGATAGCCTTTAAAATCCATCGGAGGTCAATGTATTCCATTATAGACACAGTGCTTTGAATTCAGTTTTAACCTTTGATGAAATTTGCAGTGCTGGGATTTTTTTATGCTAGAGCAGACACAGGAAATCACAGGTGCAACTAATTTCAGTTTTGACTTAGAATCACCATGGGCCCCTTGAATTTTTATATGAAATTCTCTCCTTAACAGTGAGTGTGAAGTGTCAGAAGTCTGTAGCTTGTCTCTGTAATGTGCCTTAATAGGTAATATTGATTTGTGAAAATTAATTACTAGAAAAACAGCTCTCAGCACTTACTTTGTGATGGGAAAGATCCAAGAGCCCTCTTGTGGCTATAATCTACTTACACAGAAGATGAATGCAAAGCTTTTAGCTGTTTTATTGTTGTCTTTTTATTGATGCTTCCACATATACACACACCCCATTTTTTTGATTTTCTAAAATGTTTTTGTTACACTTATTTGCTTGCTTTCTGCCTTTGAATTGTTTTTCAGTTAGATGAACTTCAACGTAGTACATCTTTCAATGAAGGATGCAGAGATGGCCGTAATAGGTGTCCGTTTTAAAAGGACCAGTGACTGTCTGATTTTCACCAAGAAAAATTATCAGTGCAAAGGGTCATTTTTTTAGGGAAGTTCACAAAACAAGGGAAATACATTATTCTGTTTCTCAGGGGATGCCCCTTATTTTTAATCCATGTATCGATTGCACAAATGTAAAAGTCACTTCTTGCAGCCCCGAGCTACATTTATCTTAAAAGTCTTAAAGATTATTTTTTTTCAGATTTACATAGAGCAGAAGAAAGTGTGGGAAGTAAGTGTCCTCATTTGAGTGCTTTAAAATCTTTGAGAAACGAATGTTGAAACCTATTACCTCTCCAAGGCTTCAATCATGCCTGAAGAAAAATATTTGCAACTTAAGGTCACTGTGCTCCACACTTGAATTGATGAAGGGAACACTCAGGGCAGCGTGTCGACAGAACGGATTGATTCTTGGCTGGGAGATTTAAATGATCGTGCATATATTCTTTTAGATTTCTGCCACTGCTTTATTAATTAGGTAGAATTACAGTAGTGCTTTGGAGCCCACAGCAGCTGAAGGATCCCATTGAGATGTCCACGTGGTAAGCTGGGCTTCTGGAACAACTCCTGCTAATTATCGTGAATAAGTGGGTTTTGGAGAGAACCTGATTAGGGCTCTGTATTACTTCCAGTATAATTTGGTTTCCCCAAGATTAGTCTGTGGAGTGACACACTGGTATCTACTCGCAAATGAATTGCTAGCCCTGCCTGTTGTTTCTTGCACAGAGAAAAATAACATAGAGGGGGACTGCAAAAAGAAAAGAGAAGGAAAAATTGAGAGGGCTCTCCCCTGATGTCTGGGCCTGGAGAGAACATATGAGGTTGAAGATGGCCAGTGTTCTGTTTTTGCTTCCATGCACAGGTGTAACTAGCAGGAACAACAGTTTCACAAGGCATGGCGGGGGAGGAGGGAGGAGACTGGTGCCCAGGAATGCTGGCCAAGACAAGATGCTCAGAGGCACTTGCTTCCTTCCTTAGGAACTGCAGAAAATGTCAAGCTCTGAAATCAGCTTCCTTGGTCTTGCTTTTTAATATGGATCTGCAGTGTGCAAGATCTTTTAAGAGTATATATAAACAGTTCCAGGAGTTGTACCAAAAAGACTTAGGATTCGTCTTGACAAAGCTTCCACTGGCCAAAAGTTGGATATTTTCAGCATCAATAAGAATGACTATAGTGTATTGACTTTATTAACTATATTGAGAGTCACCAGCTCATCGTGATAAAAATAAACAAATAAGGAAATAATAATAATAAAAAAGGCCCTTTGAAGGATTTTAAGAATTAATCCATATTTTGAAAACCAGTAAATAAAATGAAACATCTGCCTTTCTTATATGAACTATACCACAGGTTGCCAAAAAGTTGAGATCTTTTTTAAACCACTTTTTGAAAGATCAAAAAGTGGAGATCTTTTCATCTTCCAAGGTCTTCTTCAGTGTCTTTCTTTAATATTTTACAGTTTTCATTGTAGAGGCTTTGGCATCTTTGGCTAGGTTTACATACCCATGTTCATAGCAGCACAATTCATAACAGCCTAAATATAGAACCAACCTAGGTCTCCATCAACAGATGAATGAATTGCAAAATTATGGGAAGTACAGACAATGGAATTCTACCCAAGAAGAACAAAATCATGTCATTCGCAAGAAGATGGAAGGACCTGGAGAACATTATGCTAAGTGAGATCAGCCAAGCACTGAAAGAGAAGGGACATATGCTTTCTCTAATATGCCCAAGCTAGGGAGTATTAGGGATACCAGAGAAACTCCAGATAATGGAGGGGAAACCTCAGCAAAGCTAGAATGGAAGAGTAGGAGAGGACAAAGAAGGCTGAGGTTGATTAATGGAGAAGCTGCATCCGAATATGTGTAAAAGAATGAATATAGCATGGTCAACCTGGACACTCATTATTGGGAGGGGTAGAGGAAGCAAGAGGGAAGAGAGGGCACCAAGCACAGTCTGAATGTATTCATTTTCAATATGTTCCACATAAAAAGAAGTTGATAGTGGGATTCTCTCTTTATAGACATATTATAGGTAATAAATGAAAAAAATGATAAAATTGGAATAACATCATTTTGCAGCCCACTAATGAATGACCATCAGTGTTTATTGGTGTTGTAGAAAGAGAAATCCCCAGACAGCACATGTCCCCCTAGACTGAAATACAGAACACTGCCTACTTAGAAATGAGTTTAGTATTTCAGAATGATTCTTCCACAGTTTTAAAAAAAATACCAGAATATAGTGGGGCATGGTGATGCACACCTGTAATCCCAGTATTGGGAAATTGAGAAATGAGGATCACAGATTTGAGGCCAACCTCAGCAATTTACCTAGACCCTCACCAACTTAGTGAGACCCTGTTTCAAAATAAAAAAGAAAAAGGATTTGGTGTGTAGCTCAGAGATAGAACAACCTAGGTTCAATCCACAGTGTATGCACATGTGCGCACACACACACACACACACACACACACACACACACACACACCACAACGCACATTCACATTTATTCTGGCATTTCTAACACCTCCTGGGTTTCACATATATACATATATGTATATGAAAATTATATAATTTCATATGTATGAAAACTACATATGTAATTTTATCTTGAAAAATATATAGAGTAGCTGGGCGTAGTGGTGCACGCTTGTAATCCCCATGCTTGGGAGGCAGAGACAGGAGGATCATGCAGGTTTGAAGCTGGCCTCGCTGGCTTAAGAGACCCTGTTTCCAAATAAAAATATAAAAAATAGTTCTGGGAGTGTAGCCTGTAGGTAGAAGGGTTTCCAGGAACCCCAGGACCACCCAAAAAAAAAAAAAATATATATATATATATATATATACATACATATTAATATATTTAATTTGTGTGACATTTTAGAGTTTTCAGACTTTCCTCACGCGTAATTTCATTAAATCCATATATGTGTGTGTGTGTATATATATATATATATATATATATATATATATATATACACACACACATGCACACACACACATAGGGAGAGTATATTTATATTTATATATTATGTCATGTATGTCATATTGCTTTTAGATATATGTATACATTTGTGTGTGTATAAGTGAAAACTCCAAACTTGAAGAACAAAGTGCTAATTAAGGTTATCCTTCAAACTCTTAACTAGGTCAGAGTACAATAGGCAGCGTGTGCTGGTCACGGTGAGCGACTGGGCTCTTGAGGTCTAGCTGGGCCTTGAGCATCTTTTCTCCTGGTAACCTAGCAGAGTGCTTGGCATGAACTGCATGGTCCACAGCACTTGAAGCAGACCAAGGACATGAACACAGGAGCTGAGGAGGACAGAGGGAATCCCCAGAGCTCCGCTGCTCCTTCCTTGACCTCCAGAAAAGCCCTTCACATCTCCCCGTCTCAGTTTCCTCATCTGTAAAATTGGAATAAAAAGACTTCCTCTGCTGCTTCTAACATAACTCTGTAATATGGAGACAGTGAAATTACAGGTGAGGGAAGTCTGAAAACGCTAAAATGTCACACAAATAAAGAAGCACCATGGGCCTTTTATTTCTTTATCACCAACACAGCGTGTTCACACCGTCGCTTTCACTATCCCGCACAGTAGACGAGGCCCTTGTGCTGGGAGAGGAAGGGACAAGTTCAGCGCAGAGACTGCACATGTGTGGAGAACCTGGTAGGTGTGTGCTGCACCCGGGCCCTTTCCCAACATTACTTGATTCAGTACTTTCCACGGTCCTGTGAAGTAAGCATTTAGACCTTGGCAAATTAATTGCATGAAAAAACTAAGGCTCCCAGAACCACACACACTAAGCGGGTCCCATTGGAGGTGAAGGGCCTGAACTGGGAACCCAGGTCTTTCCACTGTGAAGCACATTTTCTTTTGACTGTATTTTACTTGCAGTTCCCAATATGCATGAAGTCATGCACCCATAAAATATGTCCAAATGAGAAGTTTAACTTGTCCTGGCCTTGAATTTTCTCTTCTGGAATAAAGAATTTGGAACAGCCAACTTCAGGATCCAGCAAGTGCCTTTGAATAGTTCTTTGAGTCTTTGTGGTATTTTATACAAAAAAAAAAAAAAATACCTGCTTTAGGGCTAAAAAGAGAACTACGGTCTTGCATGAGCTTTGGCTTTATCTGAATGCTCTTGCATACCTATTTCCAGCTACCTTTTATTGTTCTGAGATTACTGCAGCTTTTGGCACCCAGATTCCTTGGGAGTGTTAAAAACTAATGCAACTGCAGTAATCTCCCCTCGTCTCTAATACCCTTTTTTGGGAGTAAATTTGTTAGGCAGTTTTATGGGTGTGCTCAGTTCAGAAAAATCATTGTTATGATTTCTACGGGCTTCTTCTAAGCTGTAAATATCTAGTGGACCCCCCTGGAGCCATGCACTCTTATGCTAAGATAAGACAGAAGCCCTCCGTCTCTCCTGCTTCTCGTCCATGTCTGTCCTTTTGATGCCCCCTATCTCTCCCTCTTCTGCTGCCTATTCACAGGTAAACACACATCCTTCATCCTGAGGCGCTCATTTTGCCTGTAGAGTTTTGAATTCAACAAAGCCTGGGCCACTGCACCATTAAGTCACACACTACATCTCCAAGACAGCCTGACTTTGACAAGATTATAGAAGAGTCTGTCAAACCATCCTCACTTTGTGAAA
Organism: Muscardinus avellanarius; assembly: GCF_963383645.1. NCBI lineage: Eukaryota > Metazoa > Chordata > Mammalia > Rodentia > Gliridae > Muscardinus > Muscardinus avellanarius. The sequence continues at coordinate 188,183,702 of NC_137787.1, forward strand.
TCACAGATATCATCTAAAAGCCTGCGCAACTCAAGGGGTTGTTTTGACGACTAAATTGGTCAATGCAAGAACAGCATTTAGAACTGTACTTGGACATAGCATGCACTCAATAAACGTCGGCCCCTTTCGTTATTATTATGAATATCAATTTTCATTTCACTTGCAACTTTTTGTAGTTTGCGTTTGCTTTCTCTCTTTTTAGTCATTGTCAAAGTGGTGACCTTTGAGGTGCTTTTTCTTTGCACGATGGTAAAAGGGTAAAGCTGGGTTAAAATCACTCAAAAATTCTGTTTATTAAGCTGCAATGATTACCCAGTCCTAATAGCAAAATGTAGAAAAGTCCTAAGTCAGAAGAATCCTGTATGTTAGAACATGGCAAAACCTAGGCAGAGATGTTGTTTTTAAAAAATATTTCTTGAGATGTTTCGGGGAAATCTGCATCAAAGCTGCTAATGTAGATCTAAATATTGGATCGGGTTTTTTGCTCTTAAATATCCTAATGTATGTCTCTTCCTTTCCGAGTTGGCCAGCACTAAACAATTGCAACCCAAACACCTCGTCAGTTTTCACCCTATGTGAGTTTCACATTCCCCAAAAGCAGAGCCTGCGAAATTAGCTAAGAAGAGAGCATGGCTGAACGTGAAGAGTCCGATAACACAATCGCAGTGTACTATCTCCTGTTCTGCTTCGCCCGGCTGGGATTAGAGCTGCGAGGGAGACTGAATGGGGCCTTATCTCACTCCGGGGCTGCTCCAGGCTCCAGGTGGATACCCACATGCATAAACCACTGCTTTGCAGTGCGCCTTGAGATGTCCCCGTGCCCAAATCCCAGTGATGCAGCTCAAAGCAGGGCGCCTCTGAACCAAATAATCACAGAAGTCCCTGAATAATGCATGAGAGCAGGACCCTCCCTGGCACACTTGGAAGTGTACTGGGAGGGACTGTGCTCAGCAAGATAGCAAAAACAAGCCCCCGGAACATGCATTCCCTGAAATTTATTCCTGCAGCAGCCACTGGAGGGAAATTAAAAGCAAATGTGACAACCACCCGAAAATCACGGCGTTTTCGTGAGTGAGTTAGAGGCTCCTAGGTTCCCTGTCAACATAAGGCAGTGATGTGACAAGATTTAAAAATTTCCCTTAATGATTAATGCAACCCCCTCCTCCAGGGGAGTAGGGAGTAGCCTGATGGTCCTTGAGACCTGACCTGTAACATCTGGAAGGCTTTTAGTTCCTGCTCCTGTTTGGTTGGTTAATATCCTATGTGGCATCCTATAATTAACGTCAAGTTAGCCAATGCCTAGACATTGCAGACAAGCTGCATTCTCAGGAAGCTGTTTCTTTGAGGATGGGGAGGAACCAGGTACAGTGCGGGGGGGGGCCCCGGGACCCCCTAACCCTCATCTTTCTGTTCCAGATGTCAGTTCTAATACAGCTGGAACAGTGAAAAATGGATTCGAAGCCGGGCGTTGGTGGCGCACGCTTGTAATCCCAGCATTAGGGAGGCTGAGACCCGAGGATCACGGTTCATGGCCAGACACAGCTACTTAGTGAGGCCCTCTGCCACTTAGTGAGACCCTGTTTCAAAATAAAGAATAAAAAGTGGGCAGGGGTGCAGCTCAGAGGTAGAATGCCCCTGGGTTCCATCCCTAGACCTGCAAAAAAAAAAAAAAAAAAAAAAGGATTAAATCTCCCAAATGTTTTGTCACTAATTTGATGTTTCAGCTGCTCTTTATGCAAAAAAATCAACAAAATCTTTATAGAAAATTGTCTCCCTGCCTCATGTCACTAATCCCAAACTGACTATCCTGGAATGTCCCCGGCAGGCCTCTGTGCCCAGTTGGGAAGCGTTCTCTTTCAGCCTCCAGCAGGGAGGTGACACAATTTATCTCCAAGTGGCCACAGCCCCGGCCTCATAGAATAATGGCCCCAGCTACCCTGCTCTATCTGTAGTCAGATACATGGGCAGAAACTATATTTAGTCATTTTGACAATGAAATGGGAACAATTCTCTGGATTCGGGAATTCTATCACAAGGAATTTATTCTCTGCAGAAATTCCTATGGCTTAGGATATTCATGGTCTTCTTGTCCATACTGCCCCTCCCAACAGAATGTGCCTAATTATGCAAAACTGGGAGATGAGTCACATAAATTGTGGTATATCCGTATGTGGAATATAGTGGTTTTATGGAAGAGCATTATTCTCTAATAGAAAAATAGTGAAGAAAATACAAAAATATATTTCCCCTATAATTTTTTGTGGTACTGGGGGGAGGGTGGAATCCAGGGCTTTCTATCTCTGGGATATACCCCAAGCCCTATTTTATAATTTTTTTTTTTTTTTTGGTGGTATTGGGGTTGGAACCCAGAGGCTATCTACCTCCGGGCTATACTCCCAGACCTTTTTTCTATTTTATTTGGAAACAGGGTCTCACTAAGTTGCTGAGAGCCTCACTAAGTAGCTGAGGCTGGCTTCGAACCTGTGCGATCCTCCTGTCTCAGCCTCCCAAGCACAGGGATTACAAGCGTGTGCCACCATGCCCGGCTATAATTTATTTGGAAACAGGGTCTCACTGAGTTGCTGGAGCTGGCTTGGAACCTGTGTGATCCTCCTGTCTCAGCCTCCCAAGCGCTGGGATTACAAGTATGCACCACCGAGCCCAGCTTTATTTTCTCTATATTTTAAAATTTGAAACCACAGGTTTAAAATGTAATGTACATTATGGCCTTAAATCTATAAAAGAAAGAAATGTGTACCTGTGAATATTCAACTGTGGTTTATCTGAGGGAGGTGATTATAGGTCCCTTTATTATTTTTTTGTTTTGTTTTTACTGTTCTTCGTGTCTCATATTTACCACGATGACAGCATATTGCATTTCTTATGAGTGGAAGGGCAATTAATGATTAAAACAATAAAAGCAAACCAATTAAATATAAACTATTCCTGCTTAAGGTTACCAGGTTTATAAGGAGGGAAGAAATGTGACGGCTCTCTCTTTCTGAGGCCGGACCTGTAGGCAATCCTCAACTAAAGGAGTCAAGACATAGTCACATAAAAATGCCTCAGCCCAAAGGGTCTGGCTGCTGTGTAAGCCGTGGAGGTAGTGGCAGCTTGGGCACCATCATGGGGAGCGGCAGTGGCTTCTGTGTGGAGTAAGATAACAACACGCCTGTGTCCCCATTTTTTCCTCACAATACTGGACATCCTTGGAACCAATTGCTCTGACATGCACCATTGTCGGCCTCCAAAAGTTCTTTATTATGATACTTAACAATCATAGCTTCCAATTTCCCATTTGCTTAGAACATCATTCTTAAATTCCCTAATTTGTTTTCACGACTCGAATAAAAGGCCCTTTCATCACTGAGTCAAAGGGCAGTGTGATGGCACAGACTGGCTGCCATGGCTCCCCTATCAGATGCAACCCAGCACAGATAATACTCCACAGAGATAATGAAGAATGGGCCGCCCATAATGAGCACGCGGCACTAAAGAGAGTCAAGAAATTAATCCCATTCTAAGCTTTCGGAAAATGACTCCAATGCACAGTCCTGTCGGGCAGAGGGAGCTGAGTTTCGCTTGTTAAAAGTGCACACATCAACTGATGTGGATAATAGCGTGTCACCTGCATGTAGCTATGGTGAGGTCTCCTTCAGATGCCCCCAAGTCCACCCCTCACAGTCACTTGTAGTGGTTTGCCTGACACATTCTGCTTTGACAAAATTTCATTACCCAGGGAAAACTCATTTTCAAGTTAGCAGGGCAAGAGGGATTGAAGGCATTTATTATTCCCCATATGTTTCACATGATCCAAGAATCCCTGAAAGAGTGGCTGATAAAATGGATGTATTTATTCACTCTGCAAACGTTGACCAACAGGGCTCCCATGATGGATTGGGTTAGGTGTGATATGTTTTGGGGAAAAGAGAGAGGTAAGTAAGACAAGGCTCCCTCTCTCAGGTCTCTGAAGTCTGTTCAAATAAGAAGGCATTCACTGGTCCCCAGAACCAAGATAAAGGACAATGGGCTCCGGGGTTTTGTTGCATGAAGTGGGAAAGAAATCATTTCCCCAAAGGTGAGGGAGTTCCTGCTTGGTGGGATTTTTCTGAATGTATAAAATGGTGGGGTGCCAGAGATATTAGTTTTATTGCTTGATTTTATTAGGGTTAAGCTGGTGGTGGAAAGAATATGTTCAGTTGACTCCTGAAAGCCTATATTTCATGAATTCTTTTGCTTGTGTTCTCATCGGATTGGCAAATGATGGCCTCGTAAAAAAGAATGTGTTTTTAACTACCACAGGCTAAGTGATTCCAGTGACTTACAGTTCTTATTCTATCGTTCAGATGAGGACACTAGTTCTGTTTCCTTGTTGCATTAGAGAGAGACAGAGACAGAGAGAGAGAGAGAGAGCACCAATGGAAGGGAAGAGAAAGGAATAGATTTAGAGAAAGAAGTAGGAGAGGACAACAGATGGGTATGCGATGCCGCTTGACTCTGTCCCCATCCTTTTTCATCCCTACCCGCAGCTGTGGGCTTTCCCTACTTGTCTGTCACCATAGCTTCAGACATTCTCTCTTGGCTTCTACCTACTTTGCTTTATCTTTAATACAATGGCTAAATGAATCTTCCTACAACAGCACTTTTACTATTTCTGCCATACACGGTTGCATTCAGAGCCCAGGACCATCTGGTCTCAACGTCCTCTGTTAGCATCCTCTGCACCGCTCGCTCCTGCAGTCAGCAAACATTTAGTGAAATATCCAGCGTGAGTCTTCTGACCTAGTTGAGTTGCTCTGCTCATTCTTACATGTTCAGAGAGCTCCTTAGCCACTTGCTGTCCACCTCTTGTCTCTGTACCTTGCTAATCAGTGCTTTTCTTCCCAGCCTCACTCCCTGCGCACGTACCACTGCAGAGCATTTTAGTTTATTTTTCATGTTCTCCACATTTAATAGAGCAGTTAGTCCCTTAAACATAGCACACCCTCAATGAGCATGTGTTAATTAAGACACTTGTTAATTAAAAAGGGGGATACATTATACAATAAACTGTTAAGCAAAACATCCCTTCTTGATGCAGTGGGGAAGAAAAGCAGTAGGCTTAATATTAAAAAGAAATAAACCAAATTGTTGCTCATTATCTGTTGTATGAGAAAAATTTGACATTTTCCCCTGTCTGTTTTTACTCTATCATCTATCTATCTATCTATCCATCTATCTATCCATCTATCCATCTATCCATCTATCTATCATCTATCTATTCATCTATCTATCCATCTATCTATCCATCTATCTTTCTATTATCTATCCATCCATCTATCATCTATCATCTTACTGACCATAAAGTTAAAAGACAGATACATTAGAAGACTGTATATTTTACCCTTTGTACATTTTAAACATTAGAAAATACAAGACTTTGGGGGTAAGGGTATTAGGGATTGAACTCAGGGGTATTCTGCCTCTGAGCTATATATACCCCCAGCCTTGGTCATCTTTTTTTTTTTCTGTTTTGAAACAGTCTCTGTAGGTTGCTGAGGGTTTTGCTACATCTCTAAGGCTGTCATCTAATCTGCAATCCTTCTGTCTCAGCCTCCCAAGTACTGGGATTACAGGTGTGCACCACCACACTCAGTAGATGTTTTTTAACAAAAAGAAAAAAAAAGGAAGGAGTATTCAGCAAAGTTAATATTAACCTTGGCTATTAAAATATATTTATTTCATGTAATCATCATTTTAATTTAATAATCATTTATTAAACATGAGCTGTGAGCATGACTTTTATTAGATGTATAGGACACAAGGACCAAGATACAGTTATCAAAAAGAAACCTTAAGTCTGAGACATGACCAAGACTTCAGGATGAAAGTTAAAGGTGTGGTGAGTGATGCAGGAAACCTTATGGCCTAAAAAGTCAGAGAAGATGGATGTGAGCTTTGAGATGGGCCTGGAAAGATGATCAGAATACAAGTGAGCCAAGAAAAGGGCACAGTGAGCGAAGGCAGTTATGCTTTACGCTGCATTTAAAATTATTTAATGTGATTACTTTTCAGCAGAGTGAGATGGGAAGAGTAGGTCTAAAGCAGCCATGGAAAAGTGTGCGTTCCGTTCTTTTGAACTTTAGCAAGCCAAGCTGACCCATCATAGTAATGATCAGTTAAAATAATTATTGACCTAATAAAAGTATGCCATACTGAGCACACAAGTATTCACCATGATCACCCTGTGGCCACAAGAATGACATTTCCAAAGAGCTTCAGTTGCTCTGGGCTTTCTTAAATGAGTTCACCCAAGCTTGTGATGAAGTGGGTGGCAAATGGAAGATTGGTAGACATGAGGCTGTCACCAAGGCAAACAAAGCCATCTGTCTTCAGATTCTTCTTGTCCAAGTAGACTGACAGAGCCTGCCCTTAACTTGCTAGTTAGCATTTATTCCAAATCAAAATCATTGGCTGCTCGGGACCTCTTTGGGAAAATGTTTTATTAATTTCTATCCCTTCATATCTAGATCCAAGGCTTGGTAAATAAAGGAGATCAATTAATATTTGGAGAAGGAAGGAAGGAAGGAATTTATAATTATTTATTTATGTTTTTACTATCTGGAAAGAATTTAGATTAACTGTAAGTATAAATATATGCATAAGTGATCCTTTTTCTAGACTTAAGAGACTGAGTTAAAAGAAACAGAAACCAATAAAGGCTCTCTCTTTTGTGGCCACCACAGCCCTTGGGTATTGCTTGTCCTTTCTATTTTTTGACCATTTTTACCATTTGCTTGTACTATTGAAAAAGTGAGGGCTAAGAAATAAATTGGTAGATTTTACTAGTACTGAATCTCTCAGTACTTTCATTAGAAATGGAATTGGGAGTTATAGGAACAGAAGGAAATGAGTTTTCAATATGGTAGAGCGGGTAGTTGTATTAGTCAGCTTTCTGTCACTGTGACAAAATATCTAAGTTAATAAACTTATAAAAAGGAAAGGTTTGTTTGGGCTCACCGTTTCACAGGTTGTTCCTTTTGAGTTTGTGGTAAGGCAGCATACCCTGGTGAGATGTGTGTGGCAGAGCAAAACGATTTACTTCATGGTGACCAGGAAGTGAGAGAGACAGAAAGTGGTCCAGGTCCCAATGTCCCCTCAGGAGTGTGCCTGCAAGTCACCTAACTCCCACTTACTAGAACATACTTCTTAAAGGTTCCGGCACTTTCTAGCATTGACAGACTGAAGACCAAGCCTTTAACAAATGGGCTGTTGGAGAACATTTCGGATCCAAACTATAGCAGGAGGGATACCAAAAAATAGAAGCTAAGCTCATCAGCAAGAAAGATTAAATATGTGACCTGAACATAGGCGTCATTTCATTGATGATTTTTATTGTTTTCTGGCTCAAAGTAGAGAAGCTAATCAAAGCTGAGAACAAAATAAAGATGAGACAGAAATTTAAATTTTCAGTCACATTTTTATCATTAGTTGAATAGTCTCCAATACTCTTCGTTTATATTGACAACTTTTTAACTTTATATTTGAAACAGGATTTCCCTAAGTTGCTGAGGGCCTTGCTAAGTTACTGAGGCTGTCCTTGAGCCTGTGACCCTCATGTCTCAGCCTCCCACATTACAAGCATGTGCCATGATGCCTGTCTCAGTAGGCATTGCTACATGCAGTGTTAAACTGAATAAAATTAAATATGAATCTAAGACCATTTTAAGTCTAAACCAGTTTCAGGAAGCTTTAAGATCATGTAGTATCCAAGGAATCAAAGCTCCCAGAAGCTCCACGCCCGTTTCCCAAGTGGGCCAAAAGCTTCAGAAGGTTTCAGTTAAATTGTTCTATCACCAACCTTTTGTAATTCACAGCTCCAGAAGCCTCCAACTCTAAGGGTTGTTTTAAAAATCTAGCCAGGTGTGGTGGTGCACACCGGTAATCATAGTACTTGGGAGGCAGAGACAGAGGGTCACAGATTCAAGGACAGCCTCAGCAATGCAGTAAGACTCTCAGTACCTAGTAAGACCCTGTTCCAAAACAATAAATAAGTAAACAAATTAGTTATTATTTTTTTGTTGTTGTTTTTTGGTGGTACCAGGGGTAGAACCCAGAGCCTTTCTACCTCCGAGCTACACTCCCAGAACTGTTTTATATTTTCTTTGGAAACAGGGTCTCACTAAGTGGCTGAGAGCCTCACTAAGTGGCTGAGGCTGGCTTCGAACCGTGTGATCCTCCTGTGTAATCCCCAAGTATGGGGATTACAAGTGTGCGCCACCATGCCCGGCTAATTAATTAACTTTTTAAAAAGCTGGAGGTATAGCTCAGAGAAAGAATGCCCCTGGGCTGAATCCCCAGTACCACAAAAATAAATAAATGAATAAATAATATACAAATTTGGTAAATTAAATTAAATGACGAGTAAACAAGATTGAGAATTGACCATTGTCATTGACTTTTTTCTTGTTTAAATGCTCTGGAATATTTTCTATTTTGCCTAAGCCACCGAGAAGTTGGAAATTATTCATTTATATTCTAATTTGACCCAATTCAAAGATCTTTCTAATTTTAATTCTGTCCTGATGTATTTGACATCTTTATCCAGCTGAGTTAGGTCACCATCATTTTTACTGTATGTGTGTGTGTGTGTGTGTGTGTGTGTGTGTGTGTGTGTGTGTATTTTATACAATTGTGTTGTGGAATAAGACAGATCAGTCTCTGCCAGTAGAATTAAAATGTGAACAAGTCTCAACATAGGACTAAAGCGGGATTAATAATGACATGTCATCTAATATTCAACAATAGCAATATCCACGCTGAACAAAGCTTTACTGTCGACATTTCTTCCTGGAACCCAGGAGCTACGTCAGCTGTTTTCTGTTCTCCCTACTGACCTTTTAGGACATTTTCTTTCACAGATGGAATTGTCATTCCATCACACAGAAAGACAACAGAAGCATGTAAAATGGTGATTGGCGATCGTGAGGCTCCGGCTGGCCTGCTCTTGACAGTTTCAATAAGTTCTTCCTCCCAATGTAAAGGAAAGTGAGTGTTACCTAAGATCCTGCAGTTTCTTTAGAACATTTCAAAATGGTCTGGATTTCCTACTGGTGAGGCTATAGGTCCAAAATAGCAGAATATAGAAAAATTAGAATATTCAGTTTCACTTAAAAAACACCACCCTTAAACTCTACGTTTGCATTGCTCTAATTTGGTGTGTGTGTGTGTGTGTGTGTGTGTGTGTGTGTGTGTGTGTGTGTGTGTTCCTATCCAGTTTACCTTGGCAAAATAGAATAAATCCTAAGATATTTCCTATGAAAGGAGAGGTTTTTCTTTTCATGATACAGTGATAAAAATAAGTAAAATGTTTGTTTTTCTTTTCATGATATAGTGACAAAAAACAAATAAGATGTTTGTTGTTTTAAAATAAGCTAGACCTGATTAAATCCAAGTTCTGTGGCCTACCACTAATGTAACTACCAGTGGGTATCTTATTTCATCTTCTCAGGTTCTTATTATGCAATACTGAGTGAACTGATGATGTGTGCTCATCTCACTGGGGCACTGAAATGGTCTGGCCCCTTAGCCCAATGCCCGGCATTTAGTAAGTTTACAGCATCATGGGTCTTGGATGCCAGTCTATGGAGAAGCATTTGGAATTGAAGCATGTAAATTTATCTAAATAAAAATTTTATCATTACCATTTAAGACAAAATTAGAAAACTGCACTCCCAAATTTCAAAGTCTTTTTATGAGTGGTAGTGGAGTGATTAGTTAGACAACTTGAGCAAAATATCTCCATTATAGTGAATATAAGCCTTCAACAATTTACTTTCTTCCTCTACCTAGTATTAAGCACCTCTGGCTCTCTTCCTTGGGAATTAGGAACGTGTGCTTTTCCATTGCTATGGCTTCTCTGCGGGTCTTCTCACTGTCACCGCTGATGCTTGCTGATTACACACACTCAAAATGTGACATAGTTTGCCTCTTTTCTCCAACAATCCTCTTATGGCAACGATATAATTTCCTTAACAAAGGTGATTTGTGGAGTGGGTGATAAAGCAGATCTCCCCGCTCAGAACCCACCCTGATGCGATGGCCTCCAACTCTAGCAGGAAGTGGAGACGGGTGTTCTGAGAATAAAGGGGGCAGAGCGGCCTCTCTGCCCCTCCAGTTTTGCTTTCAGTTTTTTGCGCAGATTTAAAGCTGCCTTGGATTTAATTATAGAGTCGGGCACACCACCGTTTAAGTGCAGATATCTGCATAAAAACCACATAGGCATGAATCAGGCGGATGATACCTGAGAATCAGGCGAATATCACTGCTTGATAACAGAGATAATTCACAAAATAGCACATGATTCAGTGATAACGAAACTCATTCTTTAACAGATTCTCCATCTACTTATCTGTCAAGATGAGCATGTATTTATTTTAACATCAAGTTTCTACAAAGAGCAGATACAAAGAGGAATCAGGCAGAAACGACCTGGCTTTGTCTCAGCCCTCTGGATGCCAGGCTGTGGACAGGCATGGAGCCTGGAGGCTGTGGAAAGGTGTGGAGGCTAGAGGTTGTGGAAAGGCATGGAGGCTAGAGGCTGTGGACAGGCGTGGAGGCTGGAGACTGTGGGCAGATGTGGAGGCTGAAGGCTGTGGGCAGATGTGGAGGCTGGGGGCTATGGACAGGCATGCTGGACACAGTGGGTGACTTCCATGGAGGCCCACGCCATGACCACTTAGCTGCACCAGCATTGGCTCGGAGTCATTTGCACAAGGCTCAGGGCAGGCATGTTGCTCCCTTCAGAGACTGTGGACCATTCTTGTCTCCTGGGAACTCTGAGTGAACATGATTGAGTCTGCACCATGGAATGGGCCCGCCTCATTTAGCCAAGGCCCGGACAGGGGTTGAATCAGGGTCAGACGGCTTCACTGCAAGGGCAAAGGAAAAGTGAGATCTTCAGAGAGCAAGGCAGCATGGTGTCCACCCTGGTGTCCAGCCTGGTGTCCAGCCTGTCCTTCTGTGAGGTCCCGTCTATGGCTTTGGTGGCAAATAGACCTTCTCCAGATTCTGCTTCGGATTCTGCTCAAGCACTCTTGGTGACAGGGTTGGAGTGGGCAGCTTGTCCTTCCTTGAGCCAACCTAATTCATAATCCAGAATAGTTGTGTACAGAGAAAAGATGAAGGAGAATTGGGTTTCAGCCTTTCTTTTTGTAGGTCTGTGGCATTGGATAAATCATTTCACCTCTGGGCAAGTTTCTCTCCCAAACAGTACCACATCTACTACAAAAGACTGTTATATGGCTGGGCACAGTGGCAAATGCTTATAATGCCAGCATTTGGGAGGCTGAGACAAAATTGCATTTTGCGGACAGGCTCGACTACTCAGTGAGGCCCTTTCCAACTCAGTGAGACCCTGTTTCAAAGTAAAGAATAAAAACTAGGACTATGGATGTAGCTCAGAGGTAAAATGCCCCTGGTTTCCATCCCCAGTACTTAAAAAAAATAAAAGACTGTTATAAGTATCCAATATGATAGCAGGTGGGTAATCAGTTTTTGAAATCCTAGTGTTTTCACTAAATGTAAGGCATTCTTGCCCTTGGAAATATACCAATGACTAATTACTAAATGGATGAATGTTCTATTCCTACTGCCCCACCTCTCTCCACATTTGAGATGGGGAAAAAAAGCCCAGCAAACTTAGCATGAAAAGTGGTCTCTACTGCCCTTATCAAAATACACACAGTTACACCAGGGAGGTGCAGATCCTGACCAACCATCTCCCAGGAACATTGGACAGAAGACTCCCTTGGCCCCATGTTGATAGAAAACCACAGAGGCCATCCTTCCTGCATTAGCATTGCCGACGACTGACCCTCTCCCTCTCGTTTCTTCCAGGAATTTCTATTACATCACCATGTTGAGGGATCCGGTGTCCCGCTACCTGAGTGAGTGGAAACACGTGCAGAGAGGGGCCACGTGGAAAACGTCCCTGCATATGTGTGACGGGAGGAGCCCCACCCCGGACGAGCTGCCCACCTGCTACCCCGGGGACGACTGGTCCGGGGTGAGCCTGCGGGAGTTCATGGACTGCAGCTACAACCTCGCCAACAACCGACAGGTGCGCATGCTGGCCGACCTCAGCCTGGTGGGCTGCTACAACTTGACTGTCATGAACGAGAGCGAGAGGAACGCCATCCTGCTGCAGAGCGCCAAGAGCAACCTCAAGAACATGGCCTTCTTCGGCCTCACGGAGTTCCAGAGGAAGACGCAGTTTCTCTTCGAGAGGACATTCAACCTCCAGTTCATCTCGCCCTTCACGCAGTTCAACATCACGCGGGCCTCCAACGTGGACATCAACGAGGGCGCCCGCCAGCGCATCGAGGAGCTGAACTTCCTGGACGTGCAGCTCTACGAGTATGCCAAGGACCTCTTCCAGCAGCGCTACCACCACACCAAGCACCGGGAGCACCAGCGCGACCGCCAGAGGCGGCGGGAGGAGCGGAGGCTGCAGCGGGAGCATCGTGCGCACCGGTGGCCCAAGGAGGACGGGGCGGCAGAGGGCACCGTCACCGAGGACTACAACAGCCAGGTGGTGAGATGGTGACGCCCTGCCCGCTCTGCTTTCGGGAGAGGGAGGTGAGCGGTCACACCTGCTTCTGCAGAAGTGGGGTCGCTGTGGGACCCCCCCAACACACACACACCCAGGCTGTCTGGGGTCAACTGGGACACCTGTTTCATCTCGCTCTTCATTTTTAGCCAACTGGAAATGATCTGCCTTGTTCTTTATTTTCTTGACATTTTTTGCCGGTGATATATAGTAGGGTAGGCGTGCATACGCTGCTTGAGAAGGTCAAGAGAAAAATGGCCCAAACAGAGAGATGGCCGGTGATGTCTTTGCCGCCCTGTAGCCACCATTTGGGTCACTGGAACCCATGGAGGCGCACGTGAAAAGCCCGGCTCTGCTGGGACTGGTCTGTTGCATCCTGTCTCTGCCATGGAAAAGAGAGTCCGTCTACACAGAGAGAAGGAAGGAGCCGCCCTTCTGTCCTCTGAGGAGGCTTTCGCCAACACTTGCCCGACTCTTGGTTCTCATCTTTGAACTTCTGCTTGAATGCTGTTGAAATCATAGGTGTTTTGTTGCTGCCGTTGTTTTTAAGCAAAATCACTTTACTGTTTGAGCATCTCCAAAGACCCACACCCTACAAAACCCTAAGCCATTGCTTCCTTCCCATCTTGAAGGAAACAGGAGTGGACACAGAACAGGTGTGGTTGTGGCCCCTGAGGAATGAATGTCGGTGAGACCTTTAGGAGAATCCGCTTATTTATCAACACCTAAGGAGATCACACTTTACCAATTTTAATCTTCAATGCAGGAAATGAATGATAACTGGAAAAAAGAAAAAAATTCAGGAGAAATGCCATATGTGTAATATTTCCAAACCAGCCACAGGATCTTAATTTTTTAAAGAATATTTCTGAGTTGAATCTCTTTGCAGTAGTCGTCTTTTCTGCCGTGGTGCTCCCAGGTTTTAAATTTTGCTATCACAAAAGAAAAGATGTTTAAAAAAAAAAGTGGCCTAAAGTATAGACACTTAGCTAGCATGTATACGAGATGTATTGGAGGTCAGTACATGAATAATAATTCTGATTTGGACCAGGCAACGAGGAACCCCAATCACTGGAGAGTTATTCCAGCAGTTCGGGTGGGCACTACATCCCAGCATCTTGACCATTTTTAGTCTGATAACTTTCTTTCTTCTCACATGATCTTAAACTACCTGTCCTTAGACCATGACTATGCACAGCAGATCAGGCGAGGGTGTGTTAAACTGGACCAAAAAAATGTGCTACATTGCCAAATGTCCCTTAATTTCATTTTCCCAGTCTCAAGTCCATAGCAGAAAGTGTATGGACCATAAGGCAGAAAGGTTGGAGGACGGAAGAGAAAGCCTTTGACTGGCACCCAGCAGGAGAATCGGAATGGGTAGAAATTTTCACAACGCATTGCTAGCATCAACCCCTTCAAAGAACGGAAAGTAAAGTGAGCGAGATTCCCCGGTCGGTTGGAAAAGCCTGTTCCATTGATGTCCAGCCTGCTTGATGGTTCAGCCAGCTTCCCACAAGCCACGGCTCAGCCCCAGAACGTGCTCTCTGGGGCCGACAGCCCATCAGTCCACAGGCATTGGTGAGTGCTGCCTGCACCGAGAAGAGCTATGGGTCTCCAAATATAGACCTGGAGAAGCGGCCCCAGAGCTTCCCTTGCTGCTCTGGGCTTTATCTGTGATGCAAGAGAAGGTGGCACCGGGTGGCTTTCTGGTGCCACAAACCGAGGGAGGCCTTTCTCAGGCCTTAGTCTAGTCTGTATAACAAGGTAGAAATTGTTAGTCTTGGTTTCACATCTGAGAAAAGTCAAGTCCACGGATGACAAGCAGCTTTCTGGAAGATCATGACTTGGGCCTCGCTGGCTGTAGCTCGCAAGCAACGTTTGTTCTCCATATGGGATAAAGGCTCAGGCTGCCTCAAGCTTCCTGCTAATCATGCAAGAAGCCAGATGTTATTGCCCTGGAGTATTTGTGCCTGACCCGCGTAGGTGGCACAACCACGACAGCACCAAGCTTAGCGTTGACCCAGAGCCATGCTGCCCTGGGCTACGTCCCTTCCACGTCACGGACGCGGCGAGGAGCTGCGGGATTGATGGCTTCCTTGGCAGCTGCACTTTTTGAGCCAAATACAAGTGCGAGTTAAAGGGGGCCAAACACCGGGGCTTGCTGATTAGCAGAAACTAAGGCTCACAAAATACCTGTGTCTCCCTCTCTGATGATTTGTTCCTAAGATGGGAAAGGAAGGGATGTTGCAGTACAGAATAATGAGCAGTTCTCTCCATCTTCACATCTCATTGTTAAAACCCAGTGTTCTATGGGGAATAGAAAGGCTGCAAATTACACATGTGTCTGCCATGGTCACACACACACACACACACACATTCACACACGCACACACAATAACAACTCAGTGTTTTGTCATGTGGAAAATCAAAACAAGATAAAAAGCATTAGGGTTGTTTCTTTTCTATTCACTTTGAATTTTTGGCAGGGGCTTCGCACACAGCTGAGACTTGGAGACGGTCCCTGCGTGCTTACTTCACGCTGCTCCTTAGACACCTCGGGACTTCTATTGACAGGCCTCCCTTGTGTCAATGCTGAGGGCTCAGTGATGTGCGGCAGGCCATGTGAGACCAGACAGCAGGATGTTCAGAGGGCGAACCAGCTGACTGTGTTGGCCTCAGTGACAAGTGAAGTGGAGAGCCTAATGTGGGCTTGCACCCTGTATTTCATCGTGAAGTGGAGAGCCTGATGTGGGCTTGCACCCTGTATTTCATCGTGAAGTGGAGAGCCTGATGTGGGCTTCCTCCCGGTATTTCATCGTAAAGCGGCGCACTTTTCGCGCCCCTGAGGTCCTGTGTTGGTAGAGGTGGAGACCTGGAGACGCAGGGATGTAGTGTGTTCTCCTGCACGCCTCCATGTGGAGTGACACTCGGGGAAGAGACACCAATAGATGGCACCCAGGCACAAGAGTCCCTGAGAAGTTGGCAGCCTCAAGGTGCCAGGCCAGCTCAGCTCCGGGGATGTTAATATCAGAATCTAAAGAAGAGGCCAAAAAATAATAAATAAGTAACTCCAGGGAAGGCCACATCCTGTCAGCTCCTGCAGTCCCCAGTGGACATTCCTTCTCTTCCCTTCTTTGTGCAGTGGAGGCGCGAGTAACTACACTGAGATGAAGTGTCCCTGTGTGTGTGTGTGTGTGTGTGTGTGTGTGTATATGTGTGTGTGTGTGTGTTTGGATTTTACTAAGGACTAAGATACACACCCCTATTTTTGCCCCCTCGCTTTTTGGCAGCCTGCTATTGGTAACTGGAGAAAATAACTGATAACCTTAACAATCAACTTTAGATACCAGTTAAGGAGATCGCAGTGTGTTGTTAAAACATCATAAAGATGGGTTTCTCCTCATCAAAACAGGGTAACTTTGTTGTCAGTAGTTTGATCAAAGGCTTGAAATATAAAACCATATGTGATTAAACTGTTAAAGTAACGCTTTCAAAAATCTGAGTGGAGTTAGAATAGATGTTGGGATGAAGGTCTATCAGATGGGCTTAGTAAAGAGGTAAGAACATAGGTCATAAGAAGGTACAAAGTATATTGGGCAGGATTCCTACTTTTTACAGAGACACTCAAAATAGTAATAACTAAATTTGTAACGATTTCACTGTCACTTAAGACCAACTAGTTTGGTAACGCTGATGTGTTACATGACCAAAAACCCAGGTCCTCTCTGCCTGTCCTTTCTTTCTAATATACAGCCTCCATCTCATGGCCCAAGGTAGCTGCTGCAGCTCCTACCATGTTATCTCCATTCCAGATCTTAGAGAAGAAGTGGTGGGGAGTTGCACACGCTGCTTTTAGTCACATCAGGTGGTCCAGAAGTTGGACCTCAGAGCTTCTGAGAAGGCTAGAAAATGTTCTTACCATTCGTTGCCCAGTGCCTTGATAAGTGTGGGGGTTCTATTATTAAAGAAACAATGTGAAAATTAATACTGATAAAAACTGTGAGTGTCTGACACAAAAGGGAATTGAAAAAATATTTCAAGAGCTTTTCAATGTCTCTTCCTTCCTCATATGTTTTACAAAGGATAAGATTAAAATTCATCACTTTGTATAACACTTAATGCTTTTCAAAACATTTTTACGTCTAATATCTCTTCTGGCCTTCATCCTGTTCTCCTGTGTTAAATGGAACTTCTATTCATTATTCCATTTGATAGCTTGGAATAAAGATTATTCAGCGATATTGAAAGATTTCCCAAAGATGCTAATTTGTTAGAAAGAGAGTTGCCCAGAGCCCATCTTTTGGCTTCAGAGACTTTCCAACACTGCCAGCTACTCAGTATCAGCGCTGGCTTTGGGAATTGCAGGATTATGAAATCTAAATCTTTATTGATTCTATCTTCTCTCGCCTTGTTGTGAAACGGCAGCGACCTAGAAAACTCCAAGGAGACTGGTCGAGTTGACTCTCAAATATCTGCCTCCCACGAGAGTGCCTCAGGGAACAGGGAGTGCTCGAGAGATGAGCTGGGTTGCTGGGGAGCTGGAGGAGCCCTGTACTTTAGGGAGACATTCAGACACACCTAGCTGATGTCAACTCTACTCATCCCCAAAAGCACTTGAGATGAAGACCGAGGGAATATGGCCGCACTCCTTAGAGAAGCCTCAGATTAGAAATATTCAGACTCAGTAGCTGCCTGTTAGCGAAGCTAAAGAGGGGATCAATAAAACCCCTGTTCCTAAAATATCTCCCCTGCCGTTACGCTCCTTCCCCAAGTCCCCAGTATTTCACCAACATTATACAGCTTTAGTTCTTAGAGGTTTTATTTGGTGTTAAATGAGTTCCTTTGCACGTTTGCTGGAGAGAGGAAATGCTTTAAGCTATCATAAGTGAACATCTTCGCACAGAGTTTATCTGATCCCTTCCCGGGCCACGACCTCTGGCAGAGAAGAAGACGTGTGTAATAGGGGGGCAGGAGGTGGGTGGGAGGCAGAGTAGGGGTAACTATAAAAAAAGCAGGGCTCTTAAGGCGGAGGCAGATTTTTCAAAGATAGGAAGATGATGAATAAAATATGTGCCTGGCAATATTGAAAAATAGAAAAGTGACTAAGATGCAATTTCTGTTCTCAGGAACAAGGGCAGACAGGAAACGTGTGGACCAGGAGATTCTCTTAGCCATGTAAAAGAACTGAGAAGGGGCTGAGGCTCTTGAAACAGAACCTGAACACTGGGGTGGAATTGGTTACCGAGGGCTGATGGGGTTGGCGGAGTTGAATTAAAGAGAAATCTGGGTTGGACTGAGACAAGAAGATCCTGCTCTGGTCACGGCCGTGACTCTAAGGTCTTCCTTTGCCACAGTTCTTGTGTCTCCACTGGTCACCAGAACTAATAGAACAGCTCCATCAGGGGCCCAGATTGGCCGGGCCTGCTCTTCTGCCCGTTTGGGTTGTGATGATCACACTCTGGTTCTTTCTACAAGGCACTGTCGGCTTTCCTTCTTATCCTGTTCCACCATCTCTGCTGGACATAAGCCAGTACCTGCTGTTCTGTCCCCACATTGGTCCAAACATGCTCAAACTAACTCCCTGACATTTTGAATTCTGAGCAAGTGGGGGGATTCTGAGACCTGCTGGTTGTGTAGCCTCGTGGATGGAATGCCCACGGACCCATCTTCACGGCACATTGACAGAACCAACCTGCCTTGCAGAGGTGCCAGGATTTCCAGAGCATTGGCCTAGCTGTGAACACCAGAGACACATGCCTCTGAACTTCCAGGCAAGGACAGGAGGCATCTAACAGGCTGCTGAGCAGACGTGGTCCACCGGTGTTTCTTGAGCCTGGGTTCTAAGTCGTCTACAGAAAAGACTGCAGTTGTCATCAGTCAGTGCATTAAGAGGAACCTCTTTGTTCTCCTGCACTGTGGGAACCGATCAAGGGCCAGATGTCAGTGCTGGAAAACCTCGGCTCTTGCTGGAGAGAAACAGTGTTCTGAACTGCAGAGTTTGTGTGATATAGTCGTCGTCACCTCTGTCTTCCTTCTTTTTTTTTTTTTAATCATGTGGTTATATTTTCTTTTTTTCCCAGAGCACTTTGTGGGTTTTACTTGCATTATTATTGTTACTCTTATTATCATTTTTTAATGTATCGATTCAATGTTAGGAAGAAAACTCTGGACTTTTATCTGGACCTTCACATGTTTGGTGTAAAGATAGTTATTCAGTAGATAGTAAGTTATTTCTCCTAAGAGATATTTCCTTTTGTTTCTGTGCAATAATATGTATGAACTCAGTTACTAGGAGATTGTATTGTGACATTATCCAACTTTATTGCTATTTAAAAATGATAGTTTGTAGAACTGAGGATTTCCATTGAGGTGAAGCACAATTTAATGAATAAGTTAACATATTAAACTGTTGTGATGTCGAGAACAATTGCTCCTACCCCACCGTGTCTTTTTGCAAAATGGGAAAAGTTAGCTAAATGCTTTAAGGGATTCATGGAAATGGAATTCTTGGGATCAGCTCAGTCAAACTCAGAGAATCCATGGTTTGGATACAAATGTAGTGATTGGATGTAAAACTTTAAAAGTCATAAAAGACAAAAAAAAACATGGATTAGAACAGTTCAGAGCTTGCAAGGCCAGGGAGGATTTCACGGGCTCTGAAACACTTAAGCTGCAAAAACCATGGCTCTGAATGCCTCGCCCCCTCCAGCCCACCCGGGCACCTTGAAATCCACTGTGAAATGTGGAAATACCACCTGGAGATGGGGAGGAGGGGAGATTTGAGAAGGGCTGGTGGGAGAGAAGAGCACACTGCAGCCAAGGAGCTGGGGATTACATTTCATGGGAAGAAAGCGAAGAGGAGGGAAAGAGGGAAAAAGAACAAGGGAGGGAGAGACAGAACAGAAGAAGAAACACACAGTGACGGCCACTAACACAGGCTTCGCCACCATTCAGTGGGTGTGGTTCGACATAAGATTTTTTTTTTCTAAAGCAAGTGCCCATAACATAAGCAAAGAAGAAAATTCTAAGGGAGAAAAAGTTCATTCGTCCAAAACCCCCTCGCATGGTGTTGTCCATCATTTTCCTTTCACTCTGTGGAAGGGGAAATTATAGACTCCTTTCTTGCTTATCAAGATTTTGGCCTTGGGGGTGGCGGGGGGGAATCGGGACATTTGACCATGTTCCTATCTAGTGGGAATCATGGAACAGGAACTTGACTCAAATAACCACAGCATCCACTAAAAAAAAAAAAAAAAAAAAAAAAAGGAATGGTGAATTGTGCAGAAAGTTAAAAGTCAAATGTTCTCTCTAATACGCAGGAGCTAGGGAGAAAACTGGACACTGAAGGGATTCCAGATAAAGGAGAGGAACAGATGAGTGAAGAAGGCCACCTACCTGAGAGAGCTGGGAGAGAGGAAGAGGGGACACCTCCTGGACATGGTGTACGTGCACAGACTATCAAAGTCAGTCACCGCGCTGAGCAAGGCGGGAGCGCGGGGGAACAGAGTGGGCACTGGGGCAGGCTCAGGGAGTGCTGTGGGCATTACACCTCCACCACCCTGCCCTTCAAGATGTGTGATTACAATGCACCAATAAAATTATTTGTTTTAAAATACAGGTATAGTTTTTGAAAAAGGCTCCAGAAGACAGTGGAAATTAAAGACACACGAAATCAAAGGTTTCTCTAGTGTGCACACACATTCACACACACACACACACACACACACACACACACACACACACACACACTAAAACATTCTTGTGGCTTTTCTTTTTCAAGTAATTCTGAGTTAAGAGAAAGAGCTAAGAACAGTACGTTTGAACGTCTTCTCCCCTATTCACCTTGAAAATACATTTATTAGACACCCCTTGTCCTGGGAGCTGAGTTCCAAAGCTTCTGGTAGATAGTAGAAAACACGGATCGTAGGAAGCCCTGTGCTTACTCCGTGTATTACGTTCCGTTCTTCCTGTGCAGCTTAGCGACCTCAGCGTATGATTATTCTCCTTATTGAGTTGAGAGCTTCCAACCTTTCACTTAAAAGGAGCCAAGTTGCCAGCAGCACTACTCTCACGATTGAGGGTACTAGTAAGTAAAATGTGGGTTGCTTGAACATATCACTTTGATACCACAATAGTCCCTCTGACACTGAGATGGCTACCGAGTGATCATGGGCAGGGGGTGTCCACAATGTGGGCTCACTGGACAAGGAGCTAATTCTCGTCCCAGGCAGAGGAAGGAGTGTGGAGCAAGGTTTCATCACAGTACCCAGAGAAGAATGCAACTTATATCTTATGAATTGGTCATTTCTGGAATTTCCTATTTCACATCTTTGACTATAGTTGGCCCTGAGTTACTGAAAGTGTGCAAAGTTAAAACAGCAACCAATGTGAGGACCACTGGAGTCTTATTTCCAAAGACTGAAAAATACCAGATATATTGAAAATCTGTCAGTATAATACTGTTTTATTCTCACAGACCACGTTTCATATTAAATACTAATTTACAAATTAATGGAGTATAAAACAGGCTGACATAATAATCATTTATTTTATAAACAACATTAATTTTTTGTGATTACAAATACAAGATCTTAGATATTTCAAAAAGTACAAAATACTTAAAATCTATACACTATCGAGTCAAATTCTGAGATTATTCTGATCAATTTCCCTTCATGCTTTTTATGCATTACCATAAAAATTTTAATATAGAATATTTTAAGAAACTGGAATCATAATACAATCTGTGCAATGGGAATACATATACTAATTTATATCTATTTGAAAATATGACTTTAACACCGTGTAATTTTACCATTCTCATATTTTCATTCTCCATTTCTTATTTTCAAATTTCCACTAATATCAGTAACGTAAATTAATGTTTGCATATAAATAGCATCTAGGTGCTTTGTATACTCACTGGGGAGAAGACAGTGGACTTCTTTGTGTATATCTTCCCGAAAACCCAGAGAGAAAAAATATTTAATGTTGCTAAAATTACACAGATGCTGTTCAACGATTTGTGGGGGGAAAAAATCTGGAATAAAAGGGGGATTCGTCCATGTAATCAGAGAGAATTTTGTGGATCTTTCTAAAAACACCACCTGGGACAGAACTGAAGAACACATATTATAAAATGCGAGGAGTGTTGGCTATTGGCTGGCAACTCTCCACTAAGGCCTTCCAGGATCGGCCTCAGTCGGCCACTGCTCCAGGGCAAGCCATACACAGTGATGCTTCCATGGTGGCAGAAGCCAGGGCTTTTGACTAGCGACAGCTCTGAAGGATCCTCTCAGCTCCAACGTGCTCGGGGAGGTGGGCAAGCACTTTCTCTCGAAGACTCTTATTTCCTCCCTGCTCTGGACCCTGGCCACTTTCCCACCCCAGCAGGTGTCCCAGAGGCCCATCTTCATCCCAGACTCTGTGTTCTGGGGCACAGGGCACAAGCCTGCCTGTCAATCCCAGGCTCCAGGCTCCATGGCCTCGGACTAAGTTTCATTTCTTCTTAGCACCTGGAGATTTACCTTCCTAGCCTTTGAGATTTGCTATGGTTTTAAAAATTATTTTGGTAAACCAGGTGTGGTGATGCATACCTGTCATTCCAGTACTTAGGAGGCTGAGACAGGAGGATCACAGCCTGGAGTCCAGCTGCAGCAACTTACACACTCAGCAACTTAGCAAGATCCTATTTTAAAATAAAAAGTAGCCGGGCGTGGTGGCACACGCTTGTAATCCTCGTGCTTGGGAGGCGTAGACAGGAGGATGGCGCAGGTTTGAAGCCAGCCGCGCTGGCTTAAGAGACCCTGTTTCCAAATAAAAATATAAAAATTTACGTCTGGGAGTGTAGCCAAGAAGTAGAAGGGTTTCCAGGAACCCCAGTACCACCACCAAAAAAAAAAAAAAAAAAAAAAAAAAAACCCAAAAACATAAAAGTAAAGGCCGGCATGGTGGTGCAAGCTTGTAATCCCAGCATTCGGGAGGCTGAGACAGGAGGATTGCAGTTCACAGCCAGCCTCAGCTACTTAGTGAGGCCCTCTGCAACTTATTGAGACCTTGTTTCAAAATAAAGAATACAAAATAGGGCAGGGGGTGAAGCTCAGAGGTCGAATGCCCCTGGTTTCCATCCCTAGGCCCACACACACACACAAAAAAGACAAAAACAATATAAAAAGTAAAAAGGGCCAGGGGAGTAGCTCAGAGAATGAATGCCCCTAGGTTCAATCCCCAGTACAATATATAAAATGTATATTATATTTTATATTATTATATGCTAAATTTATGTTAATATAATATAAATATGTGTGCTAAATATATGTGTGTATATATTTGGGTCTATTTTCACCAGTATTTCTGTTTATATATAGCTGAAAAAAGGAATCTGTATTAGCTTAGTGAGTCAAGTTACCAGAAGAGATTTTGCTCTCAAATGTTAATATCCCTTTGAGTTTCCGTTTCTGTTGCTATATTTTAAATACTTCTATTGGGGCCATTACAGTCTCATCATAATGGAGATCACAGTGATAGTGTCAGGCATGCCCACAGCACCTGGCGGGCTTTCCTCCGGCTCCCTCTCCATTTTCTCTTCTTCCCTATACAAGCTATTGAGACGGGCACTGGCATTCTTATATCTGTACCATAAGTCAGTGGAAGTGTTTCCTTCATTCATTCTCCGGCGCCCCCCGCCCCCGGCTCCTTCCCCCAAACCACCTCCCTCGCTGGAGGGTCTCCTCCATTATGTCAAGTCCGTCTTCTAAATCAACGACTCTCTAGCTGTCTCAGATGACAGAAAACAGGACCCTTCGCTTTCTGTGACTGGCTAAGGTGCTCGTGTTCCGTCCATTTTCCTGCAAAGGACAGGAATTTGTTCTTCTTTATTGCTGAGCAGAATTCCATTGTGTGTGTGTGTGTGTTTGTGTGTGTGTGTGTGTGTGTCCCATGATTTGGTTTTCCACTCATCGGCTGGCGCACCTGCTCTTTGGAGTTTCATCCTATATTGTTTGGTGCCGAGGCTGTAGATTTTCCCAGTTAACGTGCACTCTTTTCCTACTGTTCGGGATATTTCCCTGTTTGTGCATCTTTCATAAACCTTCCTGTTCCTACTCATTTCCCTCAATAACATATTTTTGTTTCCTATTTATACTTATTTTTACATATTTCACTTTACCTTCTACTTAATTTTAGTCCTCAATAATTAGTCTTACATTTGTTGCTGGATTCTTCATCTTTGTGTTTTCTTGGGTTTTGGCTAGTTTTTTTTTTTAATTTTACATTTTATTTTTTAAAATTTTTATTGGTGCATTGTAGTCATACATCTTAATGGGATAAACGACTTGGGTAGACATACATGCACACATCACCCAATTAGTCCCTACCGCATCCCCACCTCATTCCCTCCCCATTCCTCCTTCCCATGCTTGGCCTGGTGATTGACTTTGATATGTTTAAGTACCTCATGTGCTTTAGAGAGTTTCCCTCTCCCCCTCCCATCCCCTCAGTTAGGTCGCCTTATTTGCTCCTCTATAGGATCTCCTTCATCTAGAGTTCCTTCTTTTACCCATTTCTCCTTAGCTTTCTCCTATTAGGGAAAGCATCCAATTTCTTCTTTTTTGTGACTGACTAATCTCACTTAGCATAATGTCCTCCAGTTCCATCCATTTCCCTGTAAATGATGTAATTGTGTTTTTTTTTTAATGGCTGAGTAAAATTCCATTCTGTACATATCCCACAGTTTTGTAATCCATTCATCTGTTGATGGACATCTTGGCTGTTTCCATAGTTTGGCTATGGTGAATTGGGCGGCTATGAACATAGATACACCTGCATTAGTTTGGTAGTTTGCTTTGTTTTCTTTTGGGTAGATACCCAGAAGTGGTATTGCTGGATCGAATGGTAAATTTTTTTCCATTCTTCTGAGGATCCTCCATACTGTTTTCCAAAGTGGTTGAACCAATTTGTAATCCTACCAACAATGAAGTGGCCTCTTTCTATTAAAATTTATTCAAAGTTTTCATGTTGCTTGTAGTTAGCCATCTCTTTCCTTTATTTTGAGACAAACTGCTTTTATTTCATTATTTTTAACCAATATATTATGCTGAGGTAGTTCTACCTGCTCAAAAATTTTACAATTTGAACTATATAATGGATTTTTTTATAAAAAAAATTATGAATACCTAAAAAGAATATGTATTATCTTATCAAATTACATGTAATGTATATACACAGAATATAGAAATCTAATATATATTAAAAAGTATACATATAACAGTATAATGTATATATATTCCTGTACATAACTATTTAAATTCTCCGTAAATGTATATGCATACACACACACACACACACACACACACACACCATATATATATATATATAAACATTTTACACATTTTATATATATATGAAAAAAAGAAAAGATAAAAGAAAGGAAGAAAGAGAAAGAAAGACTGGAAATTAGCTGATGTAGTGGTCCATGCTTGAAATTCCAGTATTTAAGAGGCTGAGAGAGGAAAAACACTGGTTTAAGGCCAGCCTCAGCAACTTACAGAGACCCTCAATAACTAGCAAGACCCTGTTTCAAAACAAAAAGTAAAATAGGGTGTTGAAGGTATATTTCAGAGGCAGAATGTCCCTTGTTTAATCCCTTGTATATAAAGAGAAAGAAAGAAAAGACAGAGAGAGAGAGAGAGAGAGAGAGAGAGAGAGAGAGAGAGAAGGAAGGAGAAAGAAAAAATATATTTATACTTATACCATTGTTTTTGATATGTTATTTTATAGGACTATGTCTATATCAGAAGGAGGTAGGTAGGACAGTAAAAATTCACTAAATTAAAATCTGCCATCATAACCTAGAAATACTGAATTATTTTCAAAGTCAGAGTCCCCACAGTTATGGCACAATGCTGGCATCTATCTGATCATTTAAATTATTTAAACAGTTGTGGCATGTGAAATAAGAAGACATGAAGATAAAGAGGAAATTAGGGCCTCACAAATTAGCGTCTGAAAACCGTGGGGACAGCTTGCTTTCAGGATGTCATCGCTGCCTGTGAATAATATTTTGTTCAGTGAGAAAAAAAATGCATAAAGGAGTGAAAATTTTATCTGAGCATTAGAAATGCAACTGTTTTCAAGTTTAATGTATGACTGTCTAAGCCCATCACACTATACAGAAAAGATGAGAAAAAGGGAAGAAACCTCTGTAGTAGATAGCATTTTTTTCTTAATTGAAGAATATAATTTTTAAAATATTTCTCTGTAAGAACACTGGCAATTTTAATATCCAGGTAGCAATGATTGAATAAATATAACATAAAGAATTCTCTTCTGAAAAGGAGAGATAGTACCTTCACCAATCTACAGTGCTCACTTTATCTGGGGCCCAGCCAGGTGTTAATGCCCTCCCCTGCTTGTCTCTGTACCTACAGGTGTGAGGCGACAAGAAGTCATTAGATTCTTGCAAATCAGAGCATCACTCCCAGGAGCCCTGCCAGGAAGCCTGCCAGTTAAGTTTGAAGCAGAAACACAAAATTAGTCTTCTTCTAAGAAGCCAGTGCTAATGGTTAGCGTTCACGTGTGCACCTGCAAGTCACAGCCCATAACGCAGCTTCCCCCATAGGCAAGTCGAAGCAGAAAGTACAATGCTTTTCTTTCACTGGCTGAAGACAGCATGCTGAGGAGCCAGGACGTTCTGCTAGCATTCTTCTGTTATTGGTGGTGGTGGTGGTGGTGGGGACTGAAGCCAGGGGCATTCTATCTCCAAGCTGTGCCCCTAGCCCTTTATTATTATTTTGTTGTTGTGGTTTTGAAATGATCATGTTAGGTAGCTGGGAGTCTCCCTGTTACTGAAACTGATTTTGGACCTGAGATTTTCCTGTCTCAGCCTCCCGAGTACTGGTAGTATCTTTATATCTTTATTGTCTAGGACAGATAGCTATCCCTAGGTTATATTCCAAAATTTAGAAAAGGTACACAATGCATTCAGCACCATGCTATGATGTTCATCTTAGTATTATTAGTTGTCAATTTTTTTTGAGCTACTGGGATGGAAACCAGGGCATTCTACCTCTGAGCTATACCCCTAGCCCTTTTTTTTATTCTTTATTTTGAAACAGGGTCTCTCTGAGTTGCAAAGAGCCTCACTAAGTAGCTAAAGCTGTCCGCAAACCGCGATCCTCCTGTCTCAGCCTCCCAAATGCTGGGATTACGAGCGTGCGCCACTGTGCCCGGCTATTAATTGCCAATTTTCCTACTAAAAGTCTTTGGAACAAACATTCATTAATTTTTAAGAGTCACCAAACTCAGATTATCAGGATGTCTCTCCTCCCATAATGTATCTTTGACTCAGTAGAATGACCGTAGGGATTCAACAATACCTTCACCACCTCCTGAATCTACCACCCAAAATGTTGATAATTTAAGTCTTTCTCTGTCTCCTTTATTCATTTCATTGTATGATTCTCATTCCTTTCCATTTTTAAAACATTCACTAAGCATTTCCCATGAGCCAGACACAATACTAGTTGCTATTTTTAAAATGGTAGGATCCTTATGAGCCAGAACACTTTAATGTTTTTGACAACCCAGTTAGCATTCCCAAGACAAGAACATTTGAAAAGTCTCTGGCCTTATTCCCTAGAATAACCTCAGGATAACTCCCACCTTAGATCACCACAGGCTGCCCAGCCCAGCTGTCTTGTCCTGTATTGCTACATGGCTTAATTTTGATCTGCATTTTTCTCAGGCCTCAAACACATCCTCGGGAGCCACAAGCGCAGACCAGCTCCACCCACTCCACATCCAGCTCCAGAAAATAATACTTCCCTATTAGCAGTAGAGTTTATAAATATTGGAATCAAGATTTGCTACAAGTGGAAGCCAGTTTAGTTTCAACCTAAAGCCTAAATGTCCTATCCCAGTTATTGCCCTCCATCCTTCTTCTCTGAGCCCAGCTCCATCCTTTCAGAGACCTAATCCTGTTTTCCCTTCCTCATGAAGACTTGATCACAGGATCAAGTGAACACTCTGTAAAATGGCACCTAGGCCCTTCAGCTTACCCCCACCTCGCTTTCTATTTTAATTGCGCCCTATATACTAGTGATAAGGAATTGCTGGAGAATTCTTCCAAATGCCTAGTGGGAGAATGCCTAAATGGCTAATCAGTTGGGTGAGGATGGAGCTGATTAAGACAATAGGGGAAGAAGGCAGCTTTGGGGCAAAGGACCTCTATTAGCAAAATCACCATTTTGGTTGAGTACACTACCAATATCCCTCAGAAGGGCGAGTGTCAATAAAAGAATGGATACTGAAAGAGAATGTCTTGGTGACCACAAACTGATATCAGTTTGGAAGAGTCCAATCCAACAAACAGGACCATCATTGCAATGAAGTCACAAGCTATAGACACAGGATCATTGCCTGTAAGGACATTTCCAACTCTTTCTAATGGAAAGATTTCGTGTGTCTATCTTTGATTATCAGAGAGAGAGAGAGAGAGAGAGAGAGAGAGAGAGAGAGAGAGAGAGAGAGAGAGAGAGCTACTGAGGGAACTGCTATGCTTCTACTTCTTAACCAGTCTTCAGAGCAAAAACCCAAGTATGTATTGCCAACTTAAAAAGGCAGTCTTCCCAGATTACTGATGTTGGTGATAAAGAATAAGAGACATTATTATGTTTGGTATCATTTTAATATTTTTATATTTTCATATCTGTGAAGATAGATAATCCTAACTGAAAATTTGGTTAACCAGAATATTTGTATTTCCTGTGGCTCTGCTGTCCTTGAAATTGTTCTTGTGTGAATTAAGTGGGAGCTTATTACAAAGCAAAACATTTTAGTTTGAGTTTGACTTTCGAGTCTGTTTTCCTACTTTAAAACTCACTATCTTGTTAGCATGTGGTTTTTGGACTGTCTATGGATTTCTCTGATGAAAGCCTTAAGGTAAATTGGTTTGCTTTACCTCCTGAGATGGTAATTTAGATAGACAAGAAGAATCAGACTCCTGAGCACCCTCATTGGCCTTTCATGATCAAATCTTCCCGTAAACAATCAGAAATAGGTAACAGCAGTAGGTTAACTCCTTGCTGGCAAAAAGAAATCTGTCCTAGGATTGGGCTCTGCCCAGTCCTAATTTTAGCTGCGCAAATGTCTCCCAGAGTGTGCGTCCACAGGCCATCCCCGTGTTTTCAAAACCAAGAGCAAACATCGTAATAGAGGCTCTGCCCAGTGCCTTTGCCTCTCCTCTTCCCCCTCCTCACTCAGTCCTGTGTGTGTGGGGAGAATCTCAGGTTTGCGGACACCTTGGCTGTGGCTAATCCCCAGATTCAACACTCATTCTTTGGGTGGGTTTCACTGAAACTGGGATGGATCTTGGAAAGGGGATTGTGCATGTTCTAGAAGCTGATAGCTGTTGGATTCTGGGGTCCTGGATGCTTGGGACATGAACTAGAAGGAGGAGCAGGTCACAGCATTCAGGGGGTGCATCCTTCCAGCTCCACAGACTCCTTCTCCACGGGAAGGAAGTACACTGTTGGAGCGAGATCATGGAGCTTCGGTGGCCAGGGTCAGAGGGGTCAGAGGGGTGTTCTACCAACTGATATTTATGCTCAGCCCCTCTGGGTCTCGGTTCCTTCTAGAAACTGACAGCATGTCCTGTTCCATCCTCAGAGACAAGCACTAGTGAAGGAGACTGTTTGAGGAAGACAAGAAGGTAGTTGGTTGTCTACCTCTAACAGTTCTTAGACAATCAGAAGCAGTACCTGAACTTCTCCCCAAACAAATGAATTCCTTTGGTTCTTTATAAATGTGGGGAAATCTCTAAGAATCCCGTCAATGCCCAGGACCTCTCTCTGTCTTTTGGGCTCTGAAGAAATGTTTGATGAGTACAACTGAACAAAAATTCATGGGCCAGGTCATGTTATAAGGTCTTCTTAGTTCACATCAGAACAAATCCTCTTCTGCATGAGCGTAATCTAGGCAGGAAGGTGGGCAGAATGGAGAGGGGTGTGTGCACTGTTGGGGGTAAGGCTGTGGTCACATATTTTGTGGCACATTTCTCCTAGAAATAATGAAGCCATTTTTCTAAGCCTCTGGATAGTAGAGAGGTGGCCCTGGCAAAGTAGGAGGGGACAACCCATAAAGTGACATTTCACCTACATAATCATCTGGGTCATATCAGACACATGACACTCCTCAAAAGGCCAGTGGGTTCCTTTGGTGCCTTCCAGAAACTTCCAGAAACACAGCCATGTCGGAGCTCAACACTGGGCATTAGCTATTTTCAGGGATGTGGGAATGTCTGTTTTCTCTGCCTCTCCATGAAAACTCCATTCTGGTTTCCATTCAAGCTGTCCTGTGTCGTGGCAATTTTAAAGCAGAACCTGCCTTGAATCCTTCCAGAAGTAAATGAAATAAAAATATATAAATAAATATATCTGATGTTTACGTGTATGGGACAAACTGTATATACTGGAATAAGAAACTGAGTTTTGTAAACAAGGTAGATGTATAGAAATAAGATGCAAAGTCCAATGTAAATATAAAGAGAAAAAAAAGAGAAGTCCTGTGAGCCATCCTAGGATAGTTCCAGTCCTAGAACTCAGTCATCAACTCCTTCATTTGAAGCTCCTGAACATTTTCTGCTGTATCAATACTAAATGTCATAGAAATGTTTTTCTGCTATTCTTAAGGGAGATATAATATTCTTTGTAAAGTTATTCAATTTTCTCTTCTTTTCAGCCAACACACACACACACACACACACACACACACACACACACACATACACACACCCATCATTTAATGCCTTCCTGTTTAAGACTGGCAGTTTTTGCATGTCACCTTGAACCATCTTGATACCTGGAATAGTGGCTTATAATCAGTCTGAAGGGGCCAGATGTGGGAGAATAACCCATATAGCTTCTCCTTTTGGATAATCTTTTAACTTATTTAGGATCTAAATAAATGCTATTTGTGATCAGGCTCAAACATCACCTCCTAAGTAGTCTCCTCCAAAGCAAACATTGTTATTGCTGTCTCTTGCTGTCTGTCATTTGTTTTTGCTTCCAACCTAGGACAGGAAGTGGAGTCTCCATGTCTGGAATCACTTTGCACACTGGTTAGATAACTACCAGACTCCACTCATTTCTATAGCACAAAGCAGTTGAGATGAAGAGCTATGGGAATTCTGGGGAGTCTTGCTGATGGTCCCGTGCCTCCCTGGGGAAGATCAGAAGTTATACTTACCTGCTTTTTTGATTCCACACAGGGAAAATGAAACATGAGGGCAGGGAAATGGATCACTTCCAGCCTGATGCAAGGAGCAAGTCTTGCAATTAGCATCCTCCCTGTCATGTCCCAAACACCTGGCATGCAAAACTTAGAGAAGTTTATTTGTTCACAGTTCTGGAGATTTCAGTCCAGGTTATACTGGCTTCCAAGCAGGAGTTGGGGCTGCAGGTCCTCAGGGCCCCATGGGAAGAGCAGAGAAAGTGACAGCTTGTGGCAGCTCATGGTGGTAGAGAGAGAAGGAAGCTGCTGTAGCAGCCATTCGGAAAAACACCACCCCCTGCCATACTCACAGGGCTGCTTCCCCAACAAACAAGTTCTAGAAAACATTTTTAATTCAACTCATAGCAGCAAGCATAGTGCTTGGGTATGGTTGACCTTCTTTTGACTCCACAGCTAGTAATGCTTTAAAGAGTGGCTGTTCCACCAGCCTGGCTCTTAGAGTTCAGACAACTCTCAGGTGCTAATGTTGTGAGGAAATCCCAGGATGATCTGTGACAGACACACAGCATGAAGAAGAAGCAAACTTTTGCTATGAGGTACTCATAACCTATCTTGAGTGGCAGAATCAAATGTCAGTGATTTCCAGATGATTGGAAAATGCATTCCAGCTTTGTCTTGAGATGTGTGGCTTTTAGTTCTTTTATTTAGAAATGAACAATTAGCTAAGTTATTTAAACTTTGGAGTCACTGACCAGCCTCTCACTCAAAGTGTCATTGGAAAGACCAAAAATGTGATAGCAAATATTTCTGCTTTCCAAACAGAGGGATTAACACCGGTGGGAGTTTTTGCAAACCCCAAAGAGGAAGAACTAGTGTCCTTCACATCTCACATTCTCCATAGCCTCCCTCAGTGTGGGCAGTGAAGGCAAGGATGACAACCCACTCATTCATGACAATGGGGAACCGGTGAGGGTGATGATGGGATGATGGCAAAGAAATGGAATTGTTTCTGTTCTGGAGGAACAAAACAAAATGCCCAAGACAGATCTTCAGAACACTTTCAATGTTACATTGAGGGGGATAAATGTGCACCAATATCAACTATAATATAAGGATGGGTTTCATAAGAGATGCCAGAAAGTGAGAAAGTCCACCAAGGTAGGTGGGTTGTTTCACAGGGATGTGGAGGAGTGTCAGTTTAAACACTGATATCACACACACACACACACACACACACACACACACACACCATATATGCACACACAATCTCACCCAGCCCTTGATGACATCATTGTCATTTTCTTTATGTTTTTTTCTTCAATGAGAAAACAGAGGTTGTAAAAGATAGACTAACATCACTAGACCCAAGACCCAAACACAGCCTCATCTGGCTTCAGAGTGTGGGTCTTGGTTGGCCACACTCCTGCCTCTTTGAGGACCGCATTAAGTGCCACTTCTCATCACCTGTGCACCTGGAAGTGCTGGTGGCACATTGCATTAAAGCCCATGCCCTCTCTCCTTTCTGCCCAAATGAGGTGGTTAATTTTTCTCTTCACACAGCCCTTTGGCAGTTCCCACTGCCTGCAGGGCCTAATTGAGCCGGAGTCTCTGGGGGCTCCACTCCGCTATTTCCTGATGAGCAAAGGGAGAAGGGAGCAGAGTCTGTGACTGTTCTCATTAATGTGAGACCCCCGTTTGTCATTCCTCTTATATAGGCATCATCACTATTTTAATTAACCATCTTTGCCATTGGGCCTGCAAATAATTGTTCTCACATTGTTCATACTGCTAGGATGGCTACTTTTAAAGATACAGGTTTTCCCCTCCATCAGCCAGTGCTAATTAAAACCCAAGACACTTAAACTCCCTCTGCAGAAGGTCTACAAGTCAGGCAGGATGCGACCCTCATTAGCACAGGGAAGATTACAAGCCCCACTGTTGTTATCCAGGCCCCAGGACCCCTTCTGAAAGTCACCACTTGCTAAGAGGGAGTGTTGATCCACTGTAGATGTCTGCCCTACAGAGCAAAGTTAAAAGATAATTTTTTTTACGAGAGCAAGAAGATGAGATAGCATTTACCTTCCTAGGTGGAAAGGTTTTTTTTTCTAGTTAAGCAGCAGGTAAAAAGCAAAGGGAAACTGTGAAAAAGGTCATTTGAAAAAGAGTCCAGTCAAGCGACACTGCAACTCAGGATCATGTCATTACAGACTCTTTCCTGGGACTGTTCTAGAGAAAAGCTCTGCAGGTCCGAGTGCAGTGACATGTTGGCTCTGTAGAGAAGGACATGACAGAGGGCTAGGCCAAGCAGAGGGGCATCTTTACTATAGAAGTTTCTTTATTATAGAAATGCATTACAAAATTGCTCTCCGATGTAAGCAAAGGAAGGACAATGAGTTGGGGACACCACGTGGCCACAAGTGATCTTAAGTAGACCGATGACCTAACAGGGTTCCAGATATCTACAGTGTGGTGTGGCCCAAATCTCCTCTGCAGTGTTCACCGGGGGATTGTCTGGGAGGGCCTGGAAAAACCAGAAGGTCTTCTTGATCTTTCTCTCTTCTGCGGCCAGGTTCTCAAATCCATTCATGGAAATCTCCTTGATGTAGTTCAGACACCCCCTTTTTTCCTAGCTGCTCTCCCTTCTGAGAGACTGACTATACAAAAGAATAATGGCCAGACCATATATAAAAAGAGAATTCTGATCCACAGTTGCCGCCGACGGCCCAGGAGACCACCCCTTCTCTGTGCAAGCTATGCTGGAAAACCAGCCTGCCATCTTTGAGTGCATATTGGGAAGACAGACCACTGTCTCTACCAATAACCCAGGATCCCCCCCCACCAAAAAAAAAAAAAAATCTCTGCAGTGATCAGGCTCAAACGGACAGGACTAGATTGATAATTGAAAGCCTCTCTAAATTTTATCTACTAAAGATTGAACTCTGGGGCATTCTACCTCCAAGCTACACCTTAAGCCCTTTTTATTTATTTCTTTTTTGTTGTTATTGTTTTGAAACAACTCACTGAGTTGCCGAGGCTGCCCTCACACCTGCAATCCTCCTATATCAGCCTCCCAAGTGCTGGGATTGCAGGTGTGAACCACCACACCCAGCAGTTCACTGATTCTTGCCCTCATTTCAACTTTAGGACCAATCATAAAAAGCCAAATATGTTCTCTTATCAATCATAAAGGCCACCCTGGTTTTACTTAGCTGCCTCAGCTTTGGAGGCCAACAGCATCCAATGAGCACATTCCTGAAGCCGTCTTTCCCCTCATCCCCATTGCAAAGCTCCCCACTCCTCCATCTGTCCTTGAGCGTCTGCCATCTGCTAAAAGCAGGTGATGGTGCTGGCTGCCCTGCCATCACAAACTTTCTTCTTCTCTTTGTTTATTTCCATACTTGCTTCTCGATATCCTACCCCAGCCTACTTGGAGACTTTTTCTTTTATTTCAGAACAGGGTCACATGTTTAATAATTTCCCATCTCCGTTATGTAAGACCCTTCACTTCTTTTCTTCCAAAATTATCCCAGGTTACACTAGGTTAATTGGTACATTAGTAATCTACTGTGATTAAAAAAATATATATCCCGAATCATAGCAGCTTTCTACATTGCCTATTTATTATCTTACAGTTTGGGGGCATGACTAACCTCTGTGCCCAGTATCTTTCCAGGCTTCAACCAAGATCCTGCCAGGGGTGATAGTCATCTCTGGGCTCCGCTGTGCAGGGTCTGCTCCAACCCCAGGCACTGGTGGTGGTGGTGGTGGTGGGCTTCAGTTTCTCCCAGGCTGTTGTCCTCAAGGCCTCAGCTCCTGCTGGGCTATTGTCTGGAGGCCACACAGATCCTTACAGCTCACAGCCTGGCAGCTGGCTTCACCAAAAGGAACCTGAGAAAATGCCCCTCAGATGGAAGTAATGAGGAGGTAGAAAGAAGTAGACATATAGGGCCATGATGGACAGACTTCATTTCCCAAAAGGCAGTAGATGCTAACTAACTTCCAGACCTCCCAAATGTCAAGTGAAATGAGACTAAATGTCCCCTGAGATTGACGGAAGCTTCACAAAACTCCAGTTGTTCTTGCTGGTAAGCAATCCCAAGAAATTACTCCAAAGGTCCAGGAAACAGATACTGGAGCCCCAACAGAGAAAAGGGGGATTCAAAGAAGAACACTATGAAAATACACTATGCAAATTCCAGAAAATGGCCTCTAAGACCCACGCTGGAAAAGGAGACTCAGAAGTATATAACCCTCCAGACCAGCCACTAGAGTCAGTTTTTCTCATTTGGCAACCCCTCCCTTTGGGGAGCTTTTCTCTTGCACGCAGGTTGTGCGCTCTCTCTCTCTCTCTCTCTCTCTCTCTCTCTCTCTCTCTCTCTCTCTCTCCTCATTGTTTTTGAAGTGATTTTTTTTCTTTTTTTTAATTGGTTCATTGTAGTCATACATCCTAACAGGCTACAATGTGCTATATGTGGTACAGGCACACATGCACATGTCACTGATTTAGCTTTTCCCCACTCCCCCCATTCCCTTCCTCCTCCCTCCTTCTCATGTTTGGCTTACTGATGGACTTTGATATGCTTGTAAATGTACACCATGTACATTAGGTAGTCTTCCTCTTCGCCCCTCTCATCCCCTCAGTTAGGTCGCCTTTTTGCTCATCTATAATTTCTTCCCCTTCATCTCGAGTTTCTCCTATGACCCACGTTCTCCCTAGCTTCTGCATATTAGGGAAAGCATGCAAGGCCGACTGAGGCCCCTGGGGGTGACCTGCACCTCCCTTCAGCAGATCACATGGACTTTGGGAGAAAGCAGATGCAACTGACAGTGCTTGGCTTGGCTACGCCCAAGTAGTGTCCAGAAGGCAGCTGCCAGACTCCAAGGTCCCCACTGGATGCAAGGGTGTTTTCTTCTTCCCCTTCCCATTCTCTTTACAATAAATTCTCTGAGAGCTCGCCTTCCTGGTATCTGTGGAAACAGGAGAGTGTCAATTTTTTTAATACTTCATAGACAATAACTCCAGAAAGAAAAACATCCATTTCAGTAACAGTCTTTTATCATCTAAATTTTGATATGACATTCCATCACTTCGACCATATTCTGCTTATCAAACACAGCTAACAACCAAAAGGAGAGAAATTACACAGGAGCGTGAAGACCAACCAGGGGGTGGGATTACCAGGAGCCATTTGAGAAGAGTGCCCACCATTTTCAGCCAGAAAATATCTGGCCTGCCTTCTCTTTCAATTTCTCTGTTCTTTTAGCTGCACAGAACTCCCCCTTATTCTTGAGCTGATCCCTCTCTCTGACCTCCCCCAAATTATCAGCAAAATATTTCTCTTTTCTCCTCTGTTTCCACATCAAAGGACTCCATTCGTTTTCAAATTATTTTAAATTATTTTCATTTTCCCCTTACCACAATCCTGGGAGTCAGATGGATTATACCATCATTCTTCAGAAACTCCAGCTGCTGGTGACAGAGCCAGAGTGGAAGCTCAGGTTCCCTCTCCTTCCCCTTTCAGTGTCCTCAGATCACCAAACTCATTGCTGCTCTGCCTGCAATCCTGCTTTAGGCTAGCAGAAGGATCATTTGGGTCCATACGCCAAAGTTTCCCCCTCTCAAAGCAGCAATGATTATTTGGAGGCTGCCAAAATTAAGGATACCTCCTTTTTCTGCATTAGGGTGGCTTTGATTTCTTTAATTGCATTCGGATGGAAGTTCCAATATTCAGACATGGCATATACTTTTCAGCTCTCCGATGATGGTGACATGCTTGGATGTTTAGAAAGGATCTGGACTCCAGAGCTGGTGTAGTTAAATGACAGGGTGGACACAGAGGGATTTTTGCCTCCAGCCAATGGTCACGCCACTGTGAGCGACAATAGGGAATTCTTTCTACAAGCTGAGTGAATGTCCTGATCCCTTTTAATAACCTTTCCCGGGGCAAAGATTGCTGCCCACATGAAATCTATTAATAATCTCCCCATGCTTTAATCCTATCAGGCTCACGGCAAATTTCAACGAGATGTTTCTTCCAATTTATGTGGGAAACAAGGGATGGATCTCTATATGCAAATTAAGAAGACAAACTTCCTAAACAAAGGAACTTCAAAGGAAGAATTTGTATATATTATTTATTTGCCTCTAGTGCAAACCCATAGACACAGAAAAAAATGAGTATTGACTGTGGCCTGCCTCAATCAAGAAAACATTTATAATATTTATAACCTCTGATCCTGTAAGCATAACTGGGAAGGGGGGTATGCCATATGGCTCTGAGAGGGAATTCAAGGCCCACTTGGAGATTTTTTTTCCAGAGGATCCCTATAATGCATTAAATAAAAAAGGAAGTTTATGAATGTGTTTCTTACACTTAGAAAAGCAAAGACAAAACTCAGTTAATACAGTATGTCTCGATTATGTGGCCTTTCCACAGAGGCTGGGGAACCTTCAAAGCCCACACTACTCCTGGTTATCCAGCTTCAATAGTTATGCTCATTTCTGCTGGACTATTTTAAGCCATTTCTTTAACTGTCCTGATATTCAAACTTGGAGATATGAGGATCATATATTGTATAAACCATTATCCTTG
This sequence comes from Muscardinus avellanarius, assembly GCF_963383645.1. Classification (NCBI taxonomy): domain Eukaryota; kingdom Metazoa; phylum Chordata; class Mammalia; order Rodentia; family Gliridae; genus Muscardinus; species Muscardinus avellanarius. Next base: position 188,221,112 of record NC_137787.1, read on the forward strand.
GTAAGAGCTACGTGTCTTATTTTAAAATTTGCATCCAATATCAGAAATCACTAGTAGCCATCACAACTTTCTATCTACCCCATTCTTCACAAGTGATATAGTTAAAATGGTCATTTTTAATGATTGTTTTGTTCAACGACCACAGATAGCTCAAGGTCACAAACCAAAACCAAACTCATTCTTTCTCTTACCGAGATTCTGACTCCCTCTTTTTTCCCACACAAGGATCACACTAAACACATTTAAACTAGCCACCAAATTTCACCAGCTTTTCCTTCCAAACTTCTCTCACCTTGGTTCTGTCTTTAGAGCTCACAGACTCAGTTTTGCTCAGCATTCCTTCTCTTTCCTGACCTGCCCATCTGCCCTCTGCTCCGAACTCAGAGGGATCTCAAAATACTAGGGATTAATTAATGTCATTGTAAGAGTTTCTAGAAAAAGGTCTAAGACCTTTTTCTCTCATGCCCATATCTAACTATATCAACAAGCCCCCAAATTTATCAATAATTCTACCATTTTCACCAACTGTAATGCTTCTGCCTTGGCTGGAGCCACCGCCACCCCCGCCTGGATCTTTGCAGCCGTCTCTTCTCTGTTTCCAGACCATCTGCCTTTGGCCCCTATAGGTGACCTTCATCACAGCAAGGCAAAACATTTTTAAAGAAAAATCAGATGTCACTCCTCTACTTAAACCTCTCCAGTGGTTTTCCTTTTGACTCAAAAGAAAAATCCATAGAATGGCCTAGAAAACCCATCCCAATCAGGTCCCCTCTTCTCCACCTACCTTGTCAACATCATTTCCCAAGATTCCCACCTCCATCCCACGTCACTACAGCACAACGCGTACAGCCCATGCTGGAGACCTTTGTCTTCCCTTTTCTCTCCTCCTGAGACATGTTTCCCCCAGATGTCACTCCTTCACTCCTTCAGGACCAAGATGGAGAGTCGTCTCCTCTGCAAGAGCCCACCCAACACAGCCCGCTGCCATGGGCATTCTCTAGCCTTTCCTCTGTCTTATTTTTCTTTTCGGCATTTATTATCATCTGACATTTCATATACTTTATTTGTCTTGTTGATTTTCTTACTCCATGAGATGCAAACTCACAAGGAAAGGTATTTTTAGAAAATATTTTGTAACTTATAAATCTTTAGACCATAAAACCTTGCCTGGTGCCCAACAAGTACCTCTGTATTAAGTGAGTGAATGAAGTAGAGGGTCAAGGACATTTAACTCCTCCTTAGCAGATTAGCTCATACCTTCTTCACCACAGATTATGCTCTGATCATGCTGTATCGTTTGCCTTCCTCCGAACAGCCATGCTTAAAATATATGTGCACCTATACAAATGTACTTGGATTTCTTTGTTCATGTGTTTTTCTGTTTTTACTGAAGTATGCCCCCCTACAGAAAGTCTTGTTCATCCTTCAAAACTCAGCCCATAGGTCTTGTTGTACATTCCTCTCTTTTCCTTCCAACTGGATTTACTCACCCCCTTACCTCCCTCATCAGAATACCTGAAATAAGATTTTTATAAAACAACAGTATACAGCTGGGAGTGGTGGCGCACTCTTGTAATCCCAGCATTTGGGAGGCTGAGACCGGAGGATCGCGGTTCATGGACAGCCTCAGCTACTTAGTGAGGCCCTCTGCAACTTAGTTAGACCCTGTTTCAAAATAAAGAATAAAAAAAAAAAAACAGTATACTATTCCAGTTACTGTTGAGCTGCCTGCCTCCCCTGGCTTTGTCTTTGTGCCTGCTGTAGTGCTCAGATGAACAGCTAAAGGTCACCAAAGAGTAGGTGTGCAGTAAACAATTGCAGCCTTCTCCATTACATCACAGAAGGGAAGAAATAGGGTTTTGAAGTTGTTTCCTGCACTCTGAGTATACTTGACAGAAGCTAGTGCCAGGCAAGGAAATGATAAGTTCCAGAAGTACTTCCAAAATGATTAGTTCAGTGTTCCCAAACTTGCCTGGTTATAAAAGGTTACCTGGAAACCTGTGGGGAAATAGTGTAGATTTTTAGAATCCATTCTAATGCTACCAAATTAGAGTCTTCAAGAAAGAATCCAGAAAAGCCAAATGGCACGGGAGAATCTTCTGAACAAGATAGGTTGGGGGAAGCCAGGGTAAACCCACTGACAACTAAGTCAGGAGCTGTAAGCACTGACTTTTATTCTGATGCCTTGCTGTTTTAATATTTTTTCTTTCTTTTTAAATTATTTTTGTTTGTGGTACTGGGGTTTGAACCTAGGGCATTCTACCTCTGAGGTACAACCCCAGCCATTTTGTTTTTTTGTTTTGTTTTGGTTTGAAACAGGTTCTTGCTAGGTTGCTGAGAATCTCATTAGGATGCTGAGGCTGTTCTCAAACCTGTGATCCTCCTGTCTCAGCCTCCCGGGTACTGGGATTATAGACATGCACCACTGTGCCTGACTGCTACTTAGATATTGTGATGGCTAAATATGAGTGAAAAGCTTTTTAGTCCTGACTCCTTCTTTAAAAATTCTAGGTCACTGCTCAGAGCTGGTAGAAGTTGGGGCCCCAAGGAGCAAAGAACCACAGGGTTTCTTTGATATTTTCTCACCGATTCACAAGTTAACTTCCAAAGACTTGTCTTCTGTTGGGCTCAGTTCACCCATCTGTAAAATGAATATGCTGCCACCTCCTCACAGGGGTATTGGAAAGTTTAATTATGTTTTGAAATTCATTGCATCTGTCAAGGATACAGACGTGCGAGGTCTAATTAAGAGCAACGAGTTAGCATCCCTGGGTTATCATGTACTTAATGTCATGTCTGCATTTGAATGCACAGATTCACGAGCCCCTTAGTTTTCATTTTAAATATTTCCCATGTTCCCCTGTTTCTCTTTGTGCCCTAGTGCCCTGCTGGGAGTCCCTCACAGGCCAAGGGGACATTTTCTGATCTGTGGGTTCTAGGATTTTCTGTGGATCCGCACAATACCAGCCCTCAGTCACAAGGGGGCTCCCACCTGCACTGACTGGAGAAGTTCAGCCTCAGTGATGGCATCTACAAAAGGGAGCAGTGCTTACTCCCAATGGCTCTAGTAAGAAGAGAATGAGGATGAAATAAATGTAACTAATTTTAAAAATAAGAGTATTAAGAGACCAAAGACTGAGTAAAGAGAGAAAAGAAAATTTTTATGGCCAAGTAAAGAATTCCAGGAGACTGGGTTTTCAGGGACAGGTGATATGGGGGAGGAGAAATTGGTCTTTTAAAGTCAAATGACCTTGAAGTACCTCTTCTTTGATCAAGAGATGGAAGCCCAGAGTTTTGCTGATGAATGGGTCACCTGAGCTCATTGCTTAGGTGAACCATGGGCAGCAAGAAGCAGTGAGGGTGCAGGGCACCCGCCATGGTATGTTGGTGTCCAGCTTTTCTTGCTGCACATGTGATGTGCTCAAGCTGAGATTTGTCTCCCAGTGACTAGCTGACTTAGGTTTATCAGTATTGCAATCCTGGTTGTTAATAACAGGAAATAGAACAAACTGTCTTCCTTGTGTCTTTTCTATTTTTTTTCTTCCTTTTCTAATTGGCACATTGTATTCATTAATCGTAATGGGGTAGAAGATGGTGGAGGCAGACATGCACACATCCCTCATTTAGCCCTTCCCCAATTCCCACCCCATTCCCTCCCCCTCCCTCCTTCTCATGTTTGGCTTAGTGACTGACTTTGATATGTCTGTGAATGTGCATCATGAACATTAGGTTATTTCCCTCTTCTCCCCTCCCATCCCCCTAAGTTCGATTGCTTTATTTGCTCATCTATGGTTTCTCCCCATCGTCTAGAGTTCTTCCTATGAGCCTTTTTCTCTCTAGCTTTAACATATTAGGGAGAGCACCCAGATTTTTTCTTTTTATGACTCACTAATTTCATTTAGCATAATGCTCTCCAGTTCCATGCATTTCCCTGTAAATGATGCAATTCTGTTCTTTATGGCTTGTACCTTCACCTTGGTTCTGTGCATCCTGCCCTCTTCTGTTCCATCGTCTTTTAGACTACCCTTATCTGCCCCTGGGAGGCTTATGAGTATCCAGATACTCACATGTTGACATCATGTCTCTCTTTTCAAGATCTAGGGCCAGCCACCTTATCAGAGAAACTTGCCCACTGGATGGTCTAATCGGTAAGGATATGTCTATGGCTTCCTATAGGTAATGTCTTTCCTCTTGGTTGTTTTCCAAAAAAATGAATGTGCAGGACCATTGATAGGCTGCAGGTTGAAAGAAAGAGGTGGTGCTTAGGGGGGCAGACCATCTGGCAACTCTCCAAATCCTCTTCCCAGGAAGCAGCATGGCCCCTCTGTGCTTCCAGGGAGATGGTTTTATTAGTCAAAAATAGGAGAGATAAAGTCAGAGATCGAGACACAGTTACAAGGGGCACAGAGATAAAGACAGAAGGAAACACACACACACATACACACACATACACACACATACACACACAAACACACACACACACACACACACACACACATGGAAGGAAAAATTTGTGTGTATAGACATAGAAAGATAGATAATAGATAGGTAGGTTATATAGATGATAGATAGATATAGATA